>NC_028645.1:1349747-1351319 GCF_001406875.1 Solanum pennellii
TCACGGCTTATCCGACCCATTTGGAAGGTCAAACGAGCCCCGAAGCGAGCATACCCCTCATTTCGACGATTTTCGTGTGCTATAGCACACCATTTTCTGGGTGATCCGGATTCCGACGTCAAAAATGCCAAATTTTTTCGTGGACGTCCGTCAAGACCTTGTCTATGCATACGGTTGGCCATCAAAGCTTGTCCGACCCATTTGGAAGGTCAAACGATTCTTATCAATTAAATTGATGATAAACCATATTTAATTAGTGTTCTCTAAATATAAATATTTATATCCTGTTATTACTCAAAATTTCAAAATTTTAGATATGTTTCTATTGTTTACCCTTTGTCCTTTTATTTTATAAAAAGCTTGGCATTAACAAGAGATTATAATAAAGAATACATATTTAAGGCCTTTTACGGCATGGTTATTTTTTAAAAAAAAAACACAATTAAAATAATAACTTTAAATTAAAAACAACTTAAACCAAATAAATTGGATAAAAACAAAGTCTTTTTCCTAGACAAAGTTGGTGCACGTACATACATATCCACTTGATATATATACACACACGGCCATTAATTAACATTATTTACTTAGAACTTATTATGAAAACTTAATTTATAATTCTCCGGATCATATATTTATCTTATGAAATTTATATATATTACAGTCTGTAATAATGAACCTGATTATTATCGTCGATATTTTAGATTAGAATTTATATATAAATTCTATTTAAATTAAAAAAAAAAACTCAAAATTAATAATATGGTACTCAATTGCTGTCAAAACATGATATGTACTATGACATTTGTATTAGTTGGAACTTATTAATTAATCTTATCACGTAACTCTTAACAAAAAATAAGAGATTACTTGTAGGTTGAGAAGTTTCCATAGAAAAATTATACTAAAGGTAGTATGAGTAATTTTTGTAAACATGACGTGTCTTGATGAGAACATTTTTTTGTTTTTTCGTTCGATATCTGATATTAAAGTTCGATTAAATTTAAATTCACATAAAAAAAAATTACATACTCAGGAGCTATAGAGTGTTAATTTCTTCCAAACAAATGTACTTCATACCTAAGAAAACTCGTACGATGATTAAAATTTCTTCCAAACAAATATACTTCATACCTATGAAAACTCGTACGATGATTAAAAATAAAGAAATACTTATCAATTCACGCCATTTTTCGGCGACGATAAAGAACATTTTGTATGTGTTGTAAAAGTCATAGTGATGTTGATGAAATAAACAAGAATGACCCACAGAAATAAAGTCCATCATTATTTATAATTGGCTTCTGATTGGTCCACGTTTTTTCACTTATTATTTTCTTGGATAAACTATGATATCTTCTTTTGTAGCATTTAAATATTTATAATAAATTTTCGTTATCAATGATTGATATTACAAATACTCGACGTGTAATCCTATGAGCACAAATTAAAAAAAGAAAAAAAATTAGCACTTGTGGTTGAAAATTTTTTAAATGACATTTTTGTGATGATAAATGTATAGAGAGGATCCAATATATATATATATATATATATATATATATATATATATAT
>NC_028645.1:1352483-1379906 GCF_001406875.1 Solanum pennellii
ATATATATATATATATATATATATATATATATATATATATATGTTATTAGTGGTAAAGTAAAAAGAAATTAAAGTTTTAAATTATATAGTTCGTATCATGAATAATTCGATATGACAAATAAAGGACATTTGATAAGATGGCACTATATATATTAATTTCTGATAAATATTTTTATTGAAACGACATAAGAAATATGAAATAATGATAAATGTTTTTAATATTATAATCAATAGCTTCGTACATTTTGACATTTTGTCAAAATTTGATTGGTCAATGTAAATATCTAGTTGTTGGTGAAAAAAAAATTATTTGGCAATTTTCAACAACTATTTTTGTGGTTATATGGAAAGTTTGATGATTCATTGTACTGAAAATTATAATTCAAAATCACAGTGCATGTCAGAAGCTTTATTATTTTTTCCCAAAATAATGTAATTATATTTTTTCAATTTTAAATGGTTAAAAATAGTATTGTTTTGTTTATATACGTGAGTCGAAATCTATCAAATCTGAGCTAAAATTAAAGCAAGGAACCACATTTTATGAAATTTATACACAAGTATAATTATAATGGATAATTTTATTTTATAATCTACTATTTATGTCAGCTTTGTCTTATCCTAATTAATTTTATAAAATTTATCAAATAATTTTATCTATATTCAAAATTACGACAGTATGAAAAATTACTTAATATCTTTATTTCTATTAATATTAAACCTAGAACCTTATAATTCTGAATAAATTTATATAAATAGAATTTCAATAGTTTTTACAACATTATTATATTTCAAATTAGTACACTACTAAACTAGGTTATAGATTCATGCTCTATTATTGTTGCTTTTATTTAAATTATTACATAATCTTATAACCTTATCTTATTAGACCTAAAATTATATTGGGAAAATAAAGAGACATAAAATAAAAGATCATAGGCAGCTGCTAATAAAATATATGAACCCATCCCATAATTTTATTGGGATCCTCCATTTGATACTTTTTATGAAGGATCACGTGTACATTAAATATATTTTTTTTGTGCAAATGAAAATTAAATAAATAAAATAAAAAGAAGAGTCATAAGAAGTAAAAGTCAATTTATTTGAATTTTATTCTATCTAAAACAGCTAGCATTCAACTTATTTTATCCATAAAAAGTCTATCATACCAAGTCAGATCTACCATATAATAATAAGTATTAATATTTTGAATTAATTCTTGTAAAAGTTTTGAAGTATAAGTGTATGTATCTTAAATCTTAGGGTTAACATAGGTTTATAAAGTAATTTACACTAAAAAATTTTTGTGATAATTATTGTTAACTTATATAAGATTTTCCTCTTGAACTATTGGTATGGATCAAGATTTTTAAACTCAATTAATAGTTGAATTCTTTGGTGTTAAAAGAAAATGGTGTTTTGATGCATAACTATATACATTTTTGAGTTATAAGAAAGATTAATTTTTTTAAGCCTTAATAAGTTATAAAATCTTAAACATGTTATGATTAAAATTAATCAGTATAACTTAATATTTTATGTGGTTAACGTATTCATAACGAGGGCGACTAACTCCATTTTTCAAGGAGACCCATATGCATTTAAAAAAAAAAATTGTGCTTGCTACGTACTTGATCATGTTGTGTCGGTTCAAGTTATGAACGGTCGTATTTGGCTAAGAGGTTCATCTGAACTATCTTTTAAAAAGAAATACGTTCGTTATATTCCCTTTATTTACAATTGTTTGACAAGTATATTAAAATAGATGTCCAAGATTAATTGTCAATTTAAATAATCAAGAAACAATTAGTTACTTTATTCCAAATTTGCCCTTAATAATAGTGTATTTCAATTCAAAAGTTATATAGACTTTTGATATTCTTGGTATAGCAAGGTTATATTAATCAAATTACACATTGTATTAAATTTTCCTTAAGAAGTGTGCATGACCTTAACATGATAAACAATTGTGGACGGAGGGAATACATGATTATAATTACTTTATATATATATTTCAATTACTGAACACCCTTCAAAAAATTTCTCATCTTAAAAATATTTTGATAAAAATTCTGACTTTACCATTGTCACGATAATCAAATCCTTTATAATTGTATATACACTAATGATGGTAAAGTGTTATCTAGTACTACCAACAATAGTACAAAAACCAAAAAAATTGATTAATTAAAAGAAAGCTTATCCAATAGTACAACTCAATTATATATATACCCCTTAACTTCAATCAAAACAAGAACAATTTTTTAACTACTCACACACCTAACAAATAACAAACCAAACACTCTTTTCTTTTTCTTCATCTTTTTCAATATTTTCTTCCTTTTAACAACAATGGCAACAACAAGAAAAACCAAAAATTTCCTCTTCTTAGGTGGAAAAGACAAAATTACCCCTCTTCCATCAAGCACAAATACCCTCCAATTTGAATTTGATGAAGCTGAAATGTGGTGTAATTCGGAAGAAATTAATAATTTTGAACCAAAATTATCAATACCAAGTTCAAGATTATCGAAAAAAATGACGAAAAAGGGCGAAAGAAAGGCGAGTAATGCGACGTCGTTGCCTGTGAATATACCTGATTGGTCGAAAATATTAGGTGATGATAAGGGTAATTTGGGAAAAAATATTATGTTTGATGATGATGGAGATTTTGATAATGAAAATAGAATTCCACCACATGAATATTTAGCAAGAACAAGAGTTGCTTCATTTTCAGTACATGAAGGAATTGGAAGGACATTAAAAGGAAGAGATTTAAGTAGAGTTAGAAATGCTATTTGGAAAAAAATTGGTTTTGAAGATTAATATATTACGTTTTGTATCATAGACTATCGTTGCCAAATTATTGGATTAATGAGTTAATTTTTTTGTTTTTTAGGGTTGGAATAGATTTGATTTTATGTGTATTGATGTTCACCTTTTAGTTGTGGACTTCAATGAGGATTTAATGTAAGTTTGTGTTATTAGATTTTCTACTTAGTAATTTGTAGAACTTGATGAGTTTTTGGGATTTGTATTGTATTTTTTAGGATTTTATTGACTATGTAGCAATTTGATTTAATTTGTTTTTTTTTTCTCATATAAAATGAGAAATCGAATTGTCACTTTGATAATTTTAAAAAGCAAATCAAGAGCTAGTAGTGATGATTGTTGAAAAGTTTTAGTTGTATTTCTTTATAGCAAATTATTATTATCATTATTATCAAAATAAATTAAAGAAATGGTGAATCATCACTTAATGTAGTTTTCTTCTTGGTTATATTGTTGTTTCTTGTGATTGTATTTTGGGTGAAGATAGAATTTAACGAGATGAAATTTCGAAGTAATGATAAAATTATTTTTATATAATAAGGTTAAAAATTCGAACAATGAATCAAGTCTTTCATGTTTGCATTAGACAACCTTGGGGTATGATTCTTTTTTGATATAAGTTGTATTTTAAGAAAAGATCGAAGCACTGATAAAATTATTTTTATAGTTATAAATAAACTAATTCATAATATGAACTATATTTCTTAAAAGTTCGATCCATTTATAAATTTTATATGAATAAAATTATTTTATACATCGAACTGGTTTTTGATAATTTATGGTGGTAGGTAAGAAAACAACATATTATTAGCTTTGGACAATCCTTTGAAGCAAAAATCACATCACACGGCACCTAAGGAGGGAATTTTTCTTATTTTGTTTAATCTTTAAAGAAATGGTAACTTGACTTGTTTGTTTGGATATGGACAAATTTTGTATCATATTATGTACCAATAAATTGACCTTATGTATTTGTATGTATATAATATAATCAAATAATTATGAATTAATACTGAAATTGAAGTCATATTCAAAGTATTTTAGATCATTGTGAATACTCTTTCTATTACTTTCTGCGATGGTATTTACTTGTTAAATATTTTCACAAGTTACTTTTATTTAAAAATATCTGATTAAAAAATAAAAAAATAAACTGCACCGTATTTTTTGATGGTCTATTTCTATCATTTTCACATTGCTCTATCTTGTTTTAATTAGACAATGGTTTTTCTTATTTTCTATTGGCTGGTATATTAGTTGTGTTTTCATGTATTTATCTATGAGTCATTATTCTCAACCTTGTCACTTGGATCTCCTTTTTTATTTTTAAATAACCAATAATTGATTCTCATTTCATTTTTTTACAAAAATAAAATGAAGTAAAAGGATTGCATTCAAACCGTTTAAAAAATAATATATTTTAATATTGTTTTGTTATTATTATTAGAATAGAAATAGTAAGACAATCAATCTTGATACAAGATTTTTTTGTGTTATTAGAGGCCTAATTAGATCATGACACTCTTTCTAGAAGATGATTATGAAATTAGATGTTTTTTAGGTGTATTAATTTTAAAATAATATATAATAATAATAAGTGAATCGTAAGATTTGAAAATGTACGATAAACGTAAAATTTATCATCATCTATAAAGATAATGAAACTGTCTCAAAAAGGTTTTCCGACTTAAATGCAACAAATTCAAGTATAAAGAAGAAAAAAACAGTGTAAAAACATAGCAACTAATAAGGGAGTAGTGCAAATTCTACCAAAAAAAAGAAACGAAAACAACAAAATAATCCGTGTCATTTATATCTGCCTATCTAAGGTTATCCACGATAATCTAAAAGTTATTTACAGCGATATTTATATTTATTACCAAAAATAATAATTGATTTATCCACAAACACAAAATTTCAATTTATTAGAGTTTAAAACAGAGTTTAGCATAAGGATAGTTTTATTTATTTATTTATTTATTCGAGTTTGAAATATATTATATGCTCACATATAAATCCACTTATATAGTTCTAACTTCTAAGTGAAAATAAAAAAAGTGAATACGAGTAAAGTTAATAGTTATAATTAAAATTAAGCTCTTCTTACTAAAACTTACTTAATTAATGTATAATTTGTTCTGTTTGGTGATTTTAATTTGTCCATTTTAAAATAATAGAGACCATTTTAAATTGATACCTGATCTAGTCATGAAATTAATTATTAGATAATTAACCTTTACATTAGTTACACAAATTTGACAAGACTTATGCTTAATTAACCTAAACATATTAACCATGTGCTAATTAAACAATGGGCGCTGCTTGTTTGTGTTGTATTAATCAAAGGTTAATTAGGTAGATTTACATTAACTATTATTGTAAAAAATAAGCATCTAATACTTCTAAATTTACCTCTAATAGTATATATCATGTTCAATTTATATTGATATATTTATGTACTTGCTGATTTATTTTCCAAAATCTATTTTCAGTACATCATGGAATTGAAAGGACACTTTGAAAGGAACAAACGTAGACGTATTAAATGAGCGGATTGAGCTGAATTTAGATAAATTAAAATGAATTGAAAAAATTATGAATAGAGTGGGTTGAGTTGAAATAAGTTACCATAGCCTAACTTATCCAATTTTTATTCAATTTATTTTTTTAATAATTTTTAAAGTAATTAATAAGAGTAAAATTTATTCGAAAATGAAACTTTGTTTCTTTGTTTGGCCTAATCTTTTAAGTGAGTATAATTGAACTAATCAAAATAGAAGATAAATGCTATTTTGAAAATAACACTGGCTATATTTTAAATACTTTGTGGATATTACATAGAAGATAAAATCTTTAAGTAAAAATTTAAGGAATCCCATAGTGTAATTCAATAATTACATTCTGTCCCGACAAGTTTAGTAATTACAAAAAATCTCTTAAAATTACTGAGCCGTGATACTTTAGAATGTAGTGATACATGGTAAATGATACATGGTAATTAAAACTGTTAAGAAAAAATAGGGGATAAAAACGGTAAATTTAATGTTGTTACTAAAACAGCTTAATTTGTGGTAACAGATCATTAATCAGCATTAAATCAGCACTTAATTGGATATTAATTTAAAAATTTGAAAATCAAAGATTGTATCAGTTATTTTGAAAACAATTTTTTTTAAACAGTCTGTTAAAATAGGAGCTACCGAAATTTTGTTGTTGTTGCAGTGGGTTTTTGAAGATGAATACTTCGATTTTGATGAGACATTCCGGAATTTGGGTGAACGAATTGCAGTATGAAAGTTACAAAATTGATGGAATCGTTGTTGGAGATTCAATTTCGTTTTCTAATCTCAAAGCAGCAATTGCGGCCGAGTTGGATATTGATGTATCAAGGAAAGAAATTGAAATTCGATACATTGTAGAAATGTCTAAAAAGGGTCCAAAAATTGTATCCTTAAACATTTGGATAACATTGTCCCCTACGTATTTTTCAAAGTCCTTTAGGAAATTGTTGTTAAAATTGACAGCAAACCTTATGGGATGTGTTGGTATCTTTTTAATCTTGTACTTCAGTGGCTGCAATTTGAAAATAAAACCGCAAATTAAAACGATATAGAAATATAACTACTAAATAAAACAACTAATAACTTACTGATACATGGTTTCAATTTTCAGAATTTCATACTACATGAAAAACATGTGATACATGTCTATAACATGTATCAGTGAATTAAATAAAACATTATAACATGTGATACATGTCTAATACATGTATCATAAACAGCGACTAAGCAACATACACAAAGAATCTATATGTATCATCAACTATATCTGATGAAGCATTTATTAAAACTTAGTGAATGATACATTATAACAAATTTCAAAACATGTATCAGTACATCAACTAAACAACTAATACCTTACTGATACATGATATCATTCAGGAATTCATACTACATGCAAAACATGTGATACATAGCTACTACATGTATCAGTACATTGACTAAACAATGTACACACAGATTCTACATGTATCATCAAGCACAGTTTATACTTTACTACACTTATTGAATGATACATTATAATAATTTTCAAAAACCTAATGATACATATAAAATATTATGAAACACAACAAATTCACGTATCAGTTGACCATCTAAAACACTATACACCCTTTTTCAAATGTATCAGCAAGCACACTTGATTCCTTAAAAATTTTACTAATTTAAACAACACCATTTTTAAGTACCAAAATACTAACCCGAGATAATGTAGGCCTAACAACAGTGTTTGCTGCTTCTTTTTTCCTTTTTTGTTGTATTTTTACAACCTTTGATGTTTCGCCATGGTCTTTGTTTGAATCCTTTTGAAGATTCATAGGATCATGCAAAGACTTTTTCCTATTTTCTTTCCAATTATCATCGTCGGAATCATATATCCTTCTATTAATTGACGGATCCATTACTATGATGTAATAGAACAATTAACAAAAACAAAAAAGAGAAGAATATATGAATTGATGATGGATTAACTATAAAAAGGGTCTGGGTTCATACGATTCAAGATTAGGAAGAAATAGTCGAATATGGATTAAGAATAAAAAGAAGAAAATAAAAAAATATGCTGGGTTGAGAAGATTCAAAATTAGGAAGAAATAGTCGAATGAAGACGATTAAGGAAAAAAAAAGAAGTGAAAGTTGACATTGGTAAGAACAAAACAGTAGAAGGGACTGGAAGTTACCCTGCTTCCTGATTTTTTGAATTTTGAAATTCAAAATTTCAAAATTTGTTCTTTTATTTAAATTTAATTAAATTTAATAATTCAAAAACAAAAAGCTGATTAAAAGGTTGAGTGTTTAAATGGATAAAATTTAAAATTAAAAAACTGATTTAAGAGGTTGAGTGTTTTAATGGAGAAAAAATAGGCATTAAAATTGGTAAATGTGTATTATAGGAGAGAGAGTGTAATGTATCTAAAAACTTACACTAAAATAAAAAAAATAGGGAATTATGTAATATTTAAAAAAAGTAGGGAAAATTAGAGAATATAAAAATTATAGTTGTGTATTTAAGTTATTTTTCCAAATCTGAAACAACAATCCTAAAAGTGGTTATTGGTGTACATAGTCCAACTCTACAATTCTTTAAGCCCAATTCTTTTTCCACCTTGTGTGGATCATATAGATTAAAAATAAAGCTTATCGAAATCTTACTAGTTTATGACTTAATTATATAGATACACTTTAGTTTTAATATTACAAATCTTATTAGATTTTTTGCATCCATTTACGTTTGGAAACATGTATATCGGGATATACGAGTCAAAATTAGGTTAATTTGTTCTAGATACACTTTATTCATAACAAATCTCGCTCGCTTTCCTCCTATCTTGCCACTCTCATATGCATTGAATATCCTAGATACATGCGAATCATATCTATTATGTACAAATACATGTATCTTGATGTATCTGATATGATTCGCATGTATATGAGATACATGACTATCTCGCTCGCCTCCCTTCTCATTTCGCTCAGCTATCTCCCTACTTTAGTATATTTGATAGTAAAAATAAATGTTCTACGTATATCTTTCTCAATACAGATAGAAAATTCTTAATAAGTAGTAAGATATGTAAATATTTGAAAGTAAAAGTAGAATTAATATAGTATGGTATGTATGTATGTTTAATAATATATGACAACAATATCCAAACCATAATTTTTGAAGTGGGGTTCAAAAATGATATGACGTGTGAAGATCTTACTCCTATTGCTATGAGGTAGAAAGATTGTTTTGATAGATCCTGAACTTAAATAATATCAAAAAGCGGTACCAATTCTTGATAAGAATCAGTATATGTCACACATTTTCAGTTGTATATTTCTCTAGACTCTAATTATATCTATAAATTCATTTATATGATATTTTGCATGAGATTCAACTTGATGGAACTTTAGAGTCTTCAATTTTAAACTCGAAATCTAACCATTCAACTTGGTCAATTCCAAACTTTAGATTCAAAAGATTGTAGTTAGATCTTCAAATTTCTCAAATATAATTTTATGTGATTAAAATTTAAATAAATCATGCTGATAATTAGTTGGCCTCATGAATATATATCTACATTCACTTGTTTTGAAACAAAGAAAATACTACCATGACACATACTAAAGAAAAAAAATTCAAATGCCTTAAAAAGTAGTTAGTTCCTAGGCATTTTATTAGAACTTGTAAATGAATAACAATTATTCCTTCATTTTCACCAAAAAAAAAATTAAAATATATTATTTCACGCCATATAAATAATATCGAGGATATGAAATCTCTTACCCTTTTTACTATCAGAATTTTTTTAAAAAATCTTTTTTTATCATTATATAAAATAACAAAAATCTTTTATAAAATAAAGTAAAAACTAAAAAAAATGTTGCATAAAACTAGAAAATTACTCAACTCTTCCATTTTATATTGTCATTATTTCTTTTTTAAAGTTAAATGATAAGAACTTTAATCAATATTTTATAATATACAAAAAAAATTATAATTTATAATACTATTCATATCGTTTTTGAATATTTAAATTTTCTGTTTAAAATATTAAATTAATATAACATAATTTAATTTTTGAAATTTTTCTTTCAAAAGAAATTGACCAATCAATTACCATTACCTTAATATCTTAGTTAAGTGAAAAATTAAACCAATTACCATCACTAATCCCAAATTACAGACAGTAGTTAAGTTTTTTTTCCTAAATAATTTTTGAGAAACCTAGAAATCAGCAAATGCAGAGGTTTGGGAGAAAGAAGGAGAAGATGGGAGGAGGAAGAAAGCAAATATTTTTGGGACTTGGTCTTGTTATGGTGATGGGTTTAGCTGTTTACTTAAGGCTTTGGACCATTGACTACAATATCTCATCTAATGAAACTGAATTACTCAGGTACCTCTCTTCTTGTTTCTTGTTTATTTTACCTCAAAAAGATCATGTTTTTGCACCAAGAAATGGATTTTCACTTTTGTTTGGTTGGTGGGGGAAAATGGGTGTAGGCTAAGAAACTGGAGGACTAATTGGGGATGTTGAAAAATCAATTATCTTTACTTGGGATGTAACTAAAAGTAAAAAAGATCATGTCTTTGAAACAAGAAAATGGTTGGAAATGGATTTTCACTTTGTTTGGTTTGTTGGGAAAAATTGGGTGTAGTTCAAAACCTGGAGGACTAATTGGGGATGTTGATTAATTTTATGATTTTGAGCAAGAACATTGAAAAAGCAATCACCTTTACTTGTATGTGGATCACAAAGATCATGTCTTTGAATCAAGAAAATGTTTGGAGTGATTGGGGATGTTGATTAATCTTAACTTTAAACATAACATTGGGAAAAAAGAACAAACACCTTTACTTTTATTCAAGTATTGGACTGTACCTCAAAAAGATCATGTTTTTGCACCAAGGAAATGGATTTTCACTTTGTTTGGGTGGTGGGAAAACTGGGTGTGGTTCAAGAAACAGAAAGGACTAGTTGGGGTCTTTTGGGGATGTTGATTAGTCTTAGTTTTAAGCAAGAACATTAAAAAGAAGGAAAAAAAGAAGCAGTCAGTCACCTTTGTATCGGGCATTGGAATTAGAGGCGGAGCCATGATTTTAGAACGACCAAATATTTGAGTTTTAAACATAATGTATGTTGAATTTCTTAGCATAAATACACAATCTGAGCAAAAGCCTCCCAAGGTAGGGGCCCCAAACCCCAGTCGTGGGATTACACTAGGTAAGTTGTAGCTATTTGAGCAAAAACTATTGGTAATTGGGTTTCTAACTCCGCCCATGATTGGAGTGTACCTAAAAAAAGATAATGTTTTTGCACCCAAAAATGGATCAGCAAAATAATTGGAAATGGTTCTTCACTTTATTTGTTTGTTGGGAAAAATTGGGAGTAGTTCAAGAATTAGAAGGACTAGTTGGGGATTTTTGATTACTCTTAACACTCAATCACGAAAATTAACCTTTGTTTTAATGTTCTTGCTTAATCTTTTGTATGTACCTCAAAAAAATCATGTCTTTGCACTCAGAAATGGGTTAAAACATTGATTAGAAATGGAATTTCACTTTGTTTGGTTGCTGGGAAAAGTTGGGTGTGGTTCAAGAAACAGAAGAACTAGTTGGGGTTGTTGATTAATCTTAATTTTAAGCAAAAAAAATCAAAAAAAAAAAAAGTAAGCAAAATCACCTTTACTTGTATCCAGCATTGGAATGTACCTAAAAAAAATTATGTCTTTGCACCCGTCCTGATTCTTGGTTTACCCGATGTTGGCCCTCATATTATGTTGTCCATGCTCCAATTGGCAGGCCTAGGCATGCGGGAGTGTTGGAAGTCCCACATATATGGGGATAGTTCAATTAGACTCTTTATATGGTTTTGGGCAATCCTCATTGCATAAACTAGCTTTTGAAGTTGAGTTAGGCCCAATGTTTATTTTCTTTAGCAGGTGAAAATCATGTGAACTCTATTGCAAATGCTTTAATAGGTGACTTGACATGGGGTTTGACTATAGAGGTGGTTTTTATTGGCATATATCAAACTATTAGAACTAGTTTCTACTAGAATGTTTTGAAAACATTGTACTGTTTTCTCTAAGTTGCCGATGCAAAACGGCTTCCAAGTTGAGTAGTGATTCAAATAAATAAGAAACTTTGTTTTCAGGACCAAGGTTTTTAATCATTCCACATTCCCAGCACGAGTCTAAAGATGGCAATCAAACATATGTTCGATGCCATTTAATGCTTGGCTAAGTATATTCTTCTTGGTTTCTTGTAGGAGACAGTTCGATCTTGCCAGTAGAGAAGCAATGGACGAATCTGCTGTGTGGAGAAAAAGATATGATGACGAGGAAAAGATATCTTCCGCCTGCCAAAAGGAACTGATTAAGGTAGGCATCTTTTCATTCAGAATCTATACCATAGATGTTTGATCAAGTATTTAAAATACATATAAAAAGTAAACATTCACCTTTTCTTCTAGTTTGATACATCTGCCTAGAAAAAATGATTGTATCGATGACCCTATGTCTAAAAAAAGAAGTAAAGCATAATGAACAACATTATATACATGGATTGGGCTGAATGGTCCACAAGGACTGACCATCAGTCCATATGTGAGATGCTATGCTAAGTTCTACCCGAGTAACCTGCTCCTTACAGAAGGACGTCCAGGAATGAGGTGAAAACAATCTCTCCTGGAATCCTAAATATGTTAGTAATAAATAATTATTACTAAGTCAATATTCGACTCATTTAAAAAATAGTCGATTTTTAAACCCTTAAATAAGCAATATTTGACTCGATCTGTGAAAGAAATTTTGCATACTATGTGCTCAATGTAGTTCTTTCACACTCTTTAGTTTGTAGGTAAAAATCACTGTTGAATACAATCAAAGTTGATGTAAGGGCCTTAGCTACTACTCTGACCATGCTGAATAAGTAGAATCAGTTTGCTGAGTTCTAGTGTGGTTGAAGATCTTATCTAAAATCTAAGATGAATAGACATAAGTTTTGAAGTTTCTCCAACTTAATCAAATTAGTTGGACAAGGATCAGTCTCTATACCAGGTCCTGTTGTGATCTTTACTACAATAACTACGTTTTAGTCCAAACAAGTTGGGTTCGTCTATATGGATCATAACTGACGCTATTTCTCCATTTAAGCTCATCTCATGTCATATTACCGAATAAAAAGTGATGTTATCCTCAAATGTAAAACTAGAATATTTCCTATTGTGTTTGGCAAACTTATTTGATATTTTTTTAGTTTAATAAAAAGATAATATTCAAAAAAGTGGGCAGACAGAACAGAAAAAATAAATTAACCCAGATTGAAAGGGACTTGTGTCTTTTTGGTTACAAGTTTGATCCCAATGCCAAGTGAACGAACAAAGTCTAGTATTTAAGTGGAAAATGACCTGAAGGGTGGCTTCAGTCCAACTTCTCAGTCATAAAAAAGAAATAATATAATAGGTCAATGAAGAGGACAAGTTTTGGGCCAATGTTGAAGTCCCTTATTGTTCCTAATATCCTTGAGAAAATGGTCAAATGCACCCTCAAGCTTTAGCCGTATTTCCAACTACACAATCTTTACGGGAGTCCTATTACCCCCAAACCTTTTCTTTTTAATATTTGTTCATCCTTATAGGCTGGTGTGTCCACAAGCGTGAACTCACCTCCGTGAAGCGCGTAAGAACCAAATAAAATGCACATTGGAAGCTTATTTGAACTCCAGGTGTACATTTTATTTGGTTCTTACATCCCTCACGGAGGTGAGTTCATGACACATCAGCCTATAAGGGTGACCTAATATATAAAAAAAACGTTCAGGGGGTAATAGGACTCCCGTGAAGATTAAGTTGGAATTCGGAGCATGTCAGATCCTCCAAAAGTAATGCATTTTTGGAAGATCCGACACAGGGGCTACAACATTTTTATAGAGTCCGAGCAACTTAGTTGCACCTCATTTGCTAGTCTTTTAACTTGTGGCCTTTCATGCAGATTAAGCAGTTGTTGAAGGAGGATGGTGCTGCTGGCATTAAGAAGAAGTTGGACCTGCTGCAAAAGGTGAACGTTTGATGTCTTTTCGTTAATCTCTCTCTTCTTCTTCCCCTCTTTTGACGCCTTTCACATGAGAAATGCAAAGTTTGTAGACCGTGATAACCTTGATGCAGTTTAATTTTATACTTCTTTCTCTGATGTTCGATTACACCAGGAAAACATTGATTTACTTGAACGACTCGAGTCTTTGAAACAAGAGCTTGAATCAGAGAAGTTGAAATGTAGCATGAAACAGATATGACTTCACCAGAACCCTAATGGTCCGGGGATCAGTCGGAAGTTGAACTTACCAAATCAATCTAACTCAAACATGGCAAGGAGGATTATGCTTCAGAATTCGCGCTACATTATGCTTTTCGAGAGGCATGAGAGAGCATCTTCCATCCAAATTTTTGGCCTCCCTTAGAATACTCTCTTTTGTTAAGTGATGGATGGTTCTTATATATTTCTAAGTCCCCATACAGCATTTTGTTAAATCTTGAATTGTATATATTTGAATTTTTTCACAGTTTTTTGGCCTCCCTAGCATGCAAGTATCATGAACAAGAAATTTGATTTTTTCACAATTTTTCGTATGTATTAGCCTATGAATATTTGGTAATATTACAAATCTGATCTTTTTTGCCCTTTTTTTTTGTTGAATTTTTTTTGATTGACAGGTGAACAATACCATAGTTTACAAGATTCACACCACTTTCTTTTCTTTTTTTTTAGTGTTTATAAGTCACGAAACAAAAATTCAAGATTTTTAAATCAAGGTGTTTTTAGCCAAAATCCATGAATTTTGGAATATATATATAATTGGGTTGTTTTAGCCAAAATCACTTTTGTTTAGCATTTAGGGGCTACAAAACAAGAATTTGAATTTAGAATATATTCTTTTTTAGTTTTTTCACATATATTAGTCCATGAATTTTTGAAAATACGAACAATCATTTTTTTTCTAGGTGTTTGTGTTGCAAATAAAGCTTAACAAGGCAATTAAATGTATATTGTATTTTTCTTAATTGGGAAGTAATAATAGAACAAACAAGGTAACAAAATATTTAAAGAAATACATATTACAACAATCATAAATTAAATAGTTTCAACCAAAAAAGGAAAAAAAATAAAAAAGTTAATACTATATATTTGTTTACACTTTACACAACACAAGCATTTTTCAATTTTAAAAAAAAATGGCCTCATCTTCTCAATTTTTATCACTTCTATTCTTGCTCTTCAACTTATTTTTTCTAATTACTTTTTCATTTGGAAATTTAATTCCAAATGTTTGCAAACAAATCAAGAATGAAAAAATTTGTGAAAAGATTTTGGAGTCAAATCCAAAATCCAAAACATCAAATTTGGTCAGTCTTGAATATATAGCCATTAATTTGGCTATTTCTCATATTAATGCTACAAATGATAAAGTTAATTCACTTTTATTGGATGAAAAAGATTCAAAATTGAGAAACATTTATGGGAATTGTTCAATTAATTATGAAGAAGCAATGGATTTTCTACAAGAAACACAATTGTACTTGGAATATAAGCAATTTATGGATTTGGGTTATTATGCTAAAGATGCAAATTTGGATATTAATTTTTGTGAAGAATCCTTCAAAAAGGCTAAATTACCTTCCCCTCTTACAAAAAATAATTATATTTTGAGTTTACTTATTGATATTGTTGTTGTTATCTCTAATATGCTTGTAAAAACAATATAGAAAAATTGTTACTTTTATGTTGGGTGTATTTCTATTAAAGTTGGTGTATTATTACACTTTTTATCTTTTTCATAATATTAAAAACTGCTATGTGTTATTCAGTCGCATTCTATTTCATTGGCAATCGAAATAGATTGAAATGAGAATGTATACATTAACAATTATACCATACTAGTAGTTCAATTGGTAAGTTATGAATGGTCCAAAAATTAATATTTAATATCATACGTTAAACATTTATAATTTCGACTCTCTTTATTAATCGGTCTAAACTTAAATCAATCCACCTATGATACCCTAGGGCATCAATCTTGTTCAATGACTCTCTACTATATTTTGTTTCAATATTAATTTTGGAAGCAAGATGATGTAACAAAAAGTCTTTGATAAGTGGATATTTCCAATTATAAAGATCACAATAATCAACTTTAGATATAAAATAATTAAGATTTAACAAATCGATATTCAAAATCATTACATTTATATCTTTTAATCCGTCAAAACAACGGATATCCAAATTTTGTATGTCAAAAGTTCAAAACCACCCACGCCCGCGTCCAAGGTCATTCTCGTAAATTGCCCTTCATCAACATGAGGGCCCATTAGTTAGGCCCACTTAGTCCTTTTAATTACTGCAGTTAATGATGGGCCCAATAGTTAGGCCCACAATAGTCCTTTAGGCAAACTGTTGAAAGGTCATTTTCAAACAATTCATGATTGGGCCATTATTTTAGTGGACCTAATGGGCCAACTGATTAATCTCATCTACGAATCTCTGTCGGTCTGGGCCCATATAACATTCGTGGAGAGAAAAAGCCCATATATCCTCAATGGGCCGGACCCACTTCATTTGGTTTCTATCATCGCATCGTAGGTATACACCTAAACGGTAAGATAAAAAGAATTTAAGTTATATATATCGATAATTTACGTATTTTTATATTCTCACTATGATTTAGCGTACGATAGTAATAACTATTGTTGTAAATATCAACTTACCTAATTGTTCATTAATCAATTGCTTAAATCGAAAATGGTTAGTGAATATATGACATAATGTATAAAGTTCATTAGTAATACGTCTCGGTTTACTGTATAATTTATGTATATCGTCTAAGAAAAAGTAAACAATCAATTCGATTAGTTATTTGTATAAAAATTTCTCAAGTCCCCATCCCTTTCGCCATAGAATTTGAAATTGAAGCTCGAAATTTTTGAGTTTCTAAAGTCTGTGTGTTGAACATCTATTTTTAATAAAAAAAACCTCCCAAAATTAGTTTTGAGCCAATTTTTTAAAACTTCATGGCGAAACAGATATTTAAAGATAAAATTTCAAAATCTGACTCATAATATATGATCGGACCTAGTTTTATCGCTCTATAAGGATTAGTTTTTTAGGTGATGGGGTTGGGTGGGGGCTTGTTGTGTTATAGGACAAACCAACCATGCTTCATAAATGTTTTTTGTGATGCAAAATTTGTGTATAATAGTGAAAGGTCTTTCTCTCTCTCTCTCTCTCACCCATTATTTTTGGTGTTTGCTTTGGATCTATCAAAAGAGGAAATATGAAAAAACAAAAAAACAAACAGAACTTTTTTTTAGTTTTCTGCACTGATCGATAGATAGATACATCATTTAACGTAAATTGTAAGCAAACTTAATCCCAAGACAACACATGCATGCATGCGTCCATTCCTCTCCTAAATTTCCCAACTTCTTTGTCCTTTAATTTAGCGCCCCGTCGTATATAAATATGTCGTTTAATTTTGATTCACCTCATTATATTTACGCCATTTTGAATATGTATACGTAAACACTTAGTATACTTGTATAAAGTTGTATAACTAAACACGCACGTTTCACGAGGAAATTTGCATGACATATACTTAGACAGATATATTATGCTACGTAGGATGCATTTTACGTAAATTTTTAGTACCTACTTATGCACACTCAAAATTAAAACTGACTAGGATACCACAATTATATGAGAAAAGAAATATTTAACATGCCAAATTTTAGCCTACTAAGTACAACTTGTAGAAAGTGGAATTAATTAAAATTAAATTGATAGTGGTATTTATGGTGTAGACTTTTTTTGGGGGGGTAAATTATCTCATAAATGGAGAGAATCAGAGAAATTAAACATGTAGCAGATATTATGGAGATCAATTCCTGGGGTGCTGAAAACTGAGTAATTAATTAAATGTTTGCTCCAAATAAATACTTTTTTTGTAAAAGCCTTGGAAAGTGTTACATGTCCCCTATTTTTAATTTCTCTTCTTTGGGTGGGTTTGGTACTTAGGAATTATGAAAAATATTTTTTAGAAAATAAGTGATTTTTATTTATTCGTTTGTGTAGGATATGCAAGTAAAAAATATTATTTCAAAAATATATATATATGCGGATGGTGGGGGTGGGGGTGTGCAAATGAGATCGAGGAGAATTTTTTTCTACTTTTATTATGCAAGTTATTTTTTTAAATGTTTTTTCAAGGACTTGATTTTTCTACGAGAAAAAATATTTTTTAACCAGCGAAAAAAAAAGGGAAAACACACACCCTTATTTTGTGCTTTTTATATATTTGAATTGAATTGCTATTTGTATCTTGGATATATGGAGAAATACTTTTTATTTAGACATGAATTTTGATATATTAAAAAGTATCAATCATTAAAAACAAAATTTTCGTATTCAATTCGACAGGTAAATTGTCAAAACGTTCCACATCCTTTATTTTGTATACACTTACTAAAACTTGATAGTATTGTTTTAAATTTTACTATTCATAAAATTCAAATTTCCAATTCGTCGTGCTCAAAGAGAGATTCATATTTAGAGGTGAAGCTAAAATTAAGAGTTTGGAGGTTCTAAAAATTTTCTTTTAAAACAAGAGAGGAGGTTCGGAGTTACAACTTTAGCGTGAAAAACATTTCCACGGTGTCTGCAGTGGCAGAGCCAAGATTTTCAATAAGGGGTTCAAAATTCATAGAAATAAGCACACAAAGTAGCTGAAAGGAATTCACAAGTTAATATACATACATATTTATTTAATTTTCTAATATAAATACATAATCTACAAAAAAATTACTGAATTTATCCGAATTCATAAATTATTGCGGCCCCATCTAGCTCCGCCTTTGCTGATATTACTAACATATAAAAAGGATTAGGATTAAAGACAACGTTGATCAAACGTTGTTGTACATTCACGTGATCCAACTCAAAACTACTTATGATCTTGTCTATTCTTTTGTTTTTATTTTTTGTGTTGTGAAATCTGTCGGTGACTATTTTCACTCCCAGTAAAGTGTCTACGTCGGCTTTTTAATTTCGTTCGTTATAAATTATCTGTCGTATTATTTTTATTCGCTTTAAAAGAAATATCACTTTCCTAATTTATATATTTAATTCTATTGACATAGTACAATTTTTAAGAGAGTTTTTATTAAGAGTATATTTTACTAAGTTCATCTTATTAATAATGTATTAAAACCTCTGAATTTCATTATTATTATTATTTTAATACAAATAGTTGTATGAGGTATATTTTTGATATAGAAGTTAATTAAAATGAAATGGAAGGGGTAACTATGAATAGTATTGATTATTGTTATTATTATTATTATTTTAATACAAATTATGTGTCATTATCTCATAATTGAACTGTTTATAGTATTTCATAAGAAATTTTACTAAACGTGAGTCGTAAAATGAAAAAAAAGAAATGAAAATATCTTTTTGGTCAGAATGTTATTTATTTATGTTATTTTACCTTTTTAAATATTTTTATCCTTTTAACTAAAAAATAGAAAATTCAGTTTATTTTCAAAAAAAATTTATAGTTTTTTTAATTTTCTGGCTATTTAGCACTTTCCAAAAAATATTATATTACTTTAACATAACTATTAAAAAATCACGACATATGATTTGGGACGTGAATAACTCTTATACTTAATTAATGTTATTAATGCTAAGTAGTATTATGGCTTAATTAGGATCTGATTAGGATTTAGGAGTGGAAATTAAGAAGCTTATTATAAAAGTCTTCTCTTTTCTATAATTATAATTAAATGATCTTTAATGATATTTATTAAGCTCATAAAATGGATCTTTGTCAGTAAACATTTACACATACTGAGTCAATGGCTTGAAATTAATGGATCCCAACTTGTGTATAATTATACTCGTATATACGTATGTTTTAAGTGACTGCACTTTTTTGCACCAAAATATATATATATATATATATAATTATACTCGTATATACGTATGACTAGCTAGTGTACAATTTATTTTGTCAAAAACGTACATATTTTAGTCACACACGTAACCCGTACATACAGACAAGGGAAAAAAAAAAGATATTTAGGGAAAAAACTATTGCATTTTATTATATGAAACAAAATGCAAATATAGTTATAGAATAAAACAACTATTTCAATCTTGTTAAAATAATATTTTAAAACTCAAAAAAAAATTAATTATTCATATTTTCAATCTTCATGAAAGCACACTAATCAATATAAATAATGATAGGATAATTCAAATTCCTCTTTCCTTTGAAATCGTCACTTCAAAAATAACGCAACGATCCTCAAGTTCAATGTAAATACGAATACTATACAATGCATGTACATTTATCATGATGACCATCATGTATGTATGATATCTATCTATGTACATATCATATATATATATATATATATATATAACACAAACGCAAATATTTCTCCAATATATAAATCAAATAAACAAACACTTTAAATACTATATTATAAAATTTACATATGATATTCCGGAAGAATCGGAGTAGTTAAGCCTACAACATTTAAAAGGTATAACTAAATTAAATTTTTATGGGTACCCTTCCCTGGCGTAGGATATAGGGAATCTTTATTTATTTTGCTCTAACATATCGATAAATCGATAATTTAATAAATTTTATTTAGATATATAAACTCCGATTTATTTCGATTTATCTCATTTTTTTTCAAAGAAGAAACAGCGTGGTCTTCAAAACGGCGCAACCCATGCAAAAATCTACTCTTGCTTACGTTGGCCACACGTGAACCTTATTTACTCTTTGACCAATCAACCTCCTTTATTTGACTTACACGTGTCTTCACTCTTCACACGTGTGTCTCATTCGGGACGGAGCTAAAAGTTCGGAAACAGATTTCATCAAACTCGGTAATTTTTGCTCGGCGTGCTTCTATACGTATAAATATTAAGTTCAAAACTCAGTTACTAATATTTGAAATCATTAAAATACTGATTTGGTTTTGTTATTACCTCTAAGTACAGATTCAAATGAACTCAACAGTTTCATTCATATCCGAATTTTATGTGTGAGTAGCTATGGTTATTATTATTTGTTTTGATATAATTAAAAATTCATAAATTTTGAATTTTGATTTAACCATTCGAAAACCGACTTAAGTTTTTTTTTTTTAAAGAAGGAAAGAAATAAAAGTCATTTGTTGTTGGTGTTGCTGATGTTGTCTTTGCGTAACTCTATCTTTGACTTTGTGTTTGCTGTTTGTTGTTCTTATTGTTTGTTGCTGAAATTAAGGTCAATGTTTCATTAAATTTAATTAATATTTAATTGCCTCAATCCCAATACTAATCACGTAAACAAACATTTAATTAACATTTTAAAAAAAATTTCCCAATTCTTGCGGCAACAAAATAGCAGTATTTAATGTAGGACTTTGTTTTAGGGTATCTTGTTTTCAAATGTTTTTGGTCTACCATGTGACTTCTGCTCTTTTAGGGACTGCAGATTATGTCGTGTACACATGGCATTTTATTATTTCTTTCGTCGAACACGTTCAATTTTTATACTAAAACTCGATTAAATATGAATTATCAGAAAAGATTCGAACTCGAGACTTTGAGGTAATAGGTAGAGGGAGATTTGCTTGTTGATTTAGTACTAATAATTTTTGTCAATTATTTGATTAGACATATACTTAATCATTAACAAGATTAATAATAAGTCCAACTTCAAAAAAAAAAAAAAACCAAAATCTTTTTAAAGATAACATAATCGTGTACGCAAAATATATATATACTTTCTATTTTCTAAATATAATCCTTTGATCTAATTATGATGTTGACAAATATATTTTCCTATATTCCGACCAACACCTTTGTGAAGGTCTTACCATATGTTTTAATATTTTGATGTCGTAAATCGTCTATATCACACCTCTTTCAAAATGTGATTTTCTACAAACTCTACGTAAACATGATGATACTTTTTATGGTGTGATCGGTATAGTTAGGCCGTGAACAACTATCATACTCGTACAATAAATATTGAATATGTTCCATCTATAGTCATTAAGGCCTTTCGAATGATCTACTAAATTCATCGAGTTGTTCAATCTTAGACTTTTTTTTTTGCAATCAAATATGTGTTCCTTTCCTCTCTTTTGACTTTGGAGGTTTTATGAGGCAGAGACGGATCAAGAATTTGAAGTCAGTGAAAACAATGAATGTTTGACTTCGTATAATGCGTGTATGTGAACAAAAAATTCCATTTATATATACATATAATTCGAGCTGAAGACAATAGATGTGCGTGCTAGAATACTAAATCATCAATAAAACAGGAAAAGAACTTTTGAACAAAGTTTTGAACTATATACTGATTAGATATATAGAAAACAAAAACTAGAACAAGTCTTTTAAGCCTTCTTAGAAGGCCTTTAACTAACAAATGGAGTACTAGAATTAGCAGACAAAGCCTACAAAAAACAAGTTCTATCTTGTTCTTTGTAGGTATTGTCTTGAAACAAAAACTCGAAAACGATCCCAAGGAAAGTGAAAACTACTAGTAAATATACTGTAACGTTGATGCAAAACGCAAACTTTTCCACTCGTGAACTAGGTAAACTGAGCATCGTCATCATCAGCATGTCCGAAAGAGTTGAAATGTTAAGAACAAAGCACTCGATCATCCAGCTATACAGTTCGAAAAAAGGAAAGTGGAGATTTACTTGTTCTCTCTATTCCCTGATTCCTACATTGTCACTGCTGGAATCAGTTAGAATTGTTAACCTTCGCGCTGTTTTCATGAAGTCGCTGCAAAATAGAGGAAAGGAACACTTCCTTACAACGAAAGTAACGCGAAATGTTTCATTATATGAATAAACAGATAATGGAGTATGGGAAATCTTTTGAGAACATACCTAAATGGTTCATCACCAAGTTGCTTGACCGAGCCAGTGGTATCCCGGTAAAGTACGTGATTAAGCATCTCCGAGTTGTCAATACCGAACATATTTGCCAATTTCCTGCATAACTCTTCGTAAGATCCTAGCAATGAAAGATCCAGAGTGCGACCTACATCTTCTGATTCCATAAAAACCTTACAGTGTCCAATCTCGGTATTAGGGTCAGATTGAAATGTGTCGCATGGTGAGCGTTCTGTTAATCCACGTTGATTGAGTGCAGAACCTGAACCATCGGACACGTTCCCGATTTTATCAGCATTTCCATCCGAGGAACTATTGCCTGTACGAACAGTAGAAACAGTATCTCCCGAGCAGCTAAGAGAGATCTGCTGCTCAGTTAGTATAGGTTGACCGAAAAGCACGAGTTGTGGTGCTTTCCCAATATCAGATTTCTTCGTAGAGTGAGCAGAATTTCCCATGGTTAGCAAGCAAGATATATTCTCATTGTTGCATGGCTTGCTGATCATTGGACTATTCAGGGGTCTACGGGGTGCTGCTGCAGCCTGATCAAGTGGCGGAAAACCAACCGGAAACAAACTAGAATGCAACTTATTGAAATGGAGATCTGATAATGATAAACCATATTGAGCATGCCTGGCTCCCTGCATGCCAGCAGGGGTGTTGTCGGGAAGACAACCAAAGGGGCTATTAGGCCCTAGAAGGTGGTTGCCGGAGAAAGCCGGCATAGGAAGGTGGCCATCTAGAGGAAAATCTGGATGTTGAGGTAATCTTAGTTTCTTTCGTGGGGGCGAGAATGGAGAAAGATGAATGGTAGGCATGTTTGAGACTAATTCCACAAGCCATGGGCTGACACGTTTCACGTTTTGGAGCAGATCAGGTTCGTCCCACGTCACCTACAGCAATTCATCACAATTTAAGTGAGGATCATACTAAATTAAGCAAGAATTGATTGACTGTCGGATTCTGTGCCCTTCTTTTGTAAGTAAAGAGGCAACCAATCTAAAAACAGGACAGTATATAATAATTCAACCTTCTGTTTGGGAAATAAAAGCTACAACTCCAAGTATTGTTCATTGAGTTCACATACGGGTATCAAACTCTACGACTACACGAGATTGTGAAAATCAAACATCGAGTTACAGAAAATATTTTCTCAAAAACAAATTCAAATGGTTTATCTTTTCTGTATAAAGATTAAGTGTTCTTTTCCTTTTTGATATACCATTCTGAATCACTGCCTATAAGTATCTGTGTATAACATAACGAGTGCGACACTATGTTATTGATGAAATGATATTTGTTTATTTTAATTATCAAAACAAAGAACCGAATCTGTGGGGAACAATCAGCACAAAATGTGAGAAACATTATGTAACCGAGTATGCGTGCTTACATTATGACAGATCACAATGGGGATGCACTAAGTAAAGATGGTATTACCTGAAGAAGCCTCCATGGTGAATCTGGCCATCGAATGGGATCGGAGACTTGAACTGAAGATATAGTTCCCATGAACCAACTTATCCGTGAAGAATCTTCAGTTTCGAATGGCATCTTGAACCTCATCCCCGAGCACCAACGGATCTGCAATGCTGACTTTACAAGCGAGGACTTCACACAGAACTCCGGAGTGCTAGCACGAGGATAATAGATCACCTCAAATGGCTGTCCACTGGCTGCAAGATTTGCAGCTTCGATAACTGATTCTGCCTTTACTTTTCCCTTGTTCATCAAGTTCCCACCATTATTCCCGTTCCCATTTCTCATTAATTTATTCTCATCTTCCCTAAGAAAACTGGAAAACCCTCCGTATGGTACCATACAATTCCCTCCAGCCGGATTCCATCCAGAAGAAGTCTCAGGTCCACCTCCAATTCCCCTCTTTGCCCTCCGAATGCCTACACAAAGGTCCCCGTTTTCAGCCCTCAAGAACACAATGGAATCACCCGCGACGAGCTTTTTGTGGTTCACAAAAGTACTCCATCCAGTCGTCAACAGATGGCGCCTAGGCGTCCCTCTATAAATATGCCTGAATTTCCACGTCTCCCCGTGAACATCCTTAGCAAGGATGGTCTGAACAGGAGGATCCGCAGAGTAATCCAGACGAGGAAAGATCGTCTCTGCACAATACCTCGGGACAGAAAAACCTCCACCATTATTCGCATCTGATTGCGTTAACGTCTTAGCAAATGAACTAGGCTTATCTTGGTTATCCGAACCATTCATCCCAACAACCCCATCATCATCAAATTCAACCTCATTCCTACCAACAGGAATCAACCTAATTTTGGCAAAAACCTCATCAGTCTCAGGATCTGCCATATACTTAATCGCGGAGACTTTACAAGGAATATACGACGGAATCCTAATGGAACTCCTAAAATCAACATTTCCAGAGGCATGCTCTGAGTGTCCTTGAGGAAAGTAAAAAACTTTTGAACTAATTGAAGGCATTTGTACCATACTACCAGCACAAGCATGCCATAGTTGAGAATCTAAACACTTTTCTATTTCCTTCACTTTTTCCTTTGGATCCATAAAAGTAATCATCTTGATGTCAACAAAATCTTACTATTACCACAATCAATTCAAGAACCAACAATTCTTTCACCTCATAAATACTTACTTTCCCATTAGGAATGTAAATGCTGTCATCAAATAAAAAGGAACAAATATTCTATAAGAATATTAAATTGTACCAATTAGCAAAAAACAAAAAAAACAAGAAACAAAGTAAATCACAATAAATTCAACTCAAAGAAGTTTCAAAAGTTCATACCTTTTTTTATAATCTGTTCAACAAACAAATCTATCTCCAGAAACACCAATTATAAGTACATAATAACTCAAGAGAACTTGTTGAATTACCACCAAATTAGAACAATTTTACAAGATTCAACCCAAAACTCCTCATTTTCTTCAATTTGACCACTTCAAAACATAAAATTCCCTCCTAATCATCCATTAAACACAAAATTACTAAGTTCTCCTTCAACCTTGACTCACTTTGAGCTCAAAATCAAGCCAAAAATCCAATCTTTTCTTCTCAAAAATCAAGAAACACTCAAAATTTTCTCTAAGAAACCAAAAGATTCCACCTTTACACTGTTTTTCCCACACCCAAAGCAAAATAACAGAACCCCACTTCAGAATTCAACCAGACAGTAACAAAAACAAGAAAAAAAACCCTAACAAATCATCAAAATTGATGGAAAGTGAAAAACTGGTTTAGAGTGGGCTTTCACAAACAATACTCTTTGTCATGTTTTTGTCTCAAAATACACAAATATATATTTCACACACAAAAGAGAAAGAGAGAGCTCTCTGTTTGTATCATACAAAATGGAAAAAGATGTATACATATATATGATGATGACTCTATGCATCCTATGTCCACACATGTATGTGTCCCCATGTAAAACTTCTCTCTCTTCCTCTGTTTTTTTAACTTTCACTATTTACCTATTCGATATCTAATCGAGGTCTAATTAAATCAAATTTATTATTTATGAATAGAGTCTACACGGGGTCACTCTTTTTATCGTAGAGTTTAAAATCGAAATCTCTAGCCTCATTTCAACATCTTTGATTAAGTAACCTTATCAAGTAGTATCCTTTTTAATTGTTTTTTCTTGTAATATTCGATATCTAAATTATGGTTCCAGTAATTTAAATTTGAATCGGAGATAGCTTTTTGAATCAAGAATTATTTTCATATCGAGACTACAAATGAAACGTTAAAGGAAAAAACAGTTTCATCCATTATATATTTGATGATTTTTATATTATATATATATATATATATATATTTTAGGTTTCTTGATAATTGATAAGTATATTTTTATGGTTTTTGGTTGGTTGAATAAAATTTTATTTTTCTGACCATTTTCTTCGGATCTGAAGAAACTCTGCTGTATCTTCAGAAGCCAGCAAAACAACAAAGATCTTAAAGCCAGCTATTCATTTTTTTTCTTCTTTTTTGTTATTTTTAATTATTATGGTATTAAATAAAATAATACTAGGAAAATAGTATTGTCATTTTCATTATTTATTTAATGGATTAAAAAATTAATTGATTTATTCTCTTGGATTTACTTGATCAATTTGATAAGTTGAAGTTGGATTAATTTAATGTGATTATTGTGATAGTTGGAAATATGGGAAGTCAATAGTACTCTTAAAGCAAGGCAAATGCTATGATTTATTAATTAGGTTAAGAATATTAAAATATTGGTTTAGATTGACTAAACCATGTGGGACACTAAATTTAATTTTTGACTCAAGTTAACTAACTATAAATTGACATAATTAACCTCCAAATTTGGTTTATTAAATTTATTGTACCTACTAAATAGTAATATTGTTGTTAATTTATTTATTTATGTATGTGTATTAGTGTGACCTTAGGGAAAGTTTGGAACACTTTAACTCTTTTAATGTGTTTATTGACGTGAATTCGAGTTAGTTTGGTCGAGATATTTTGAATATTGAAAAAATAAATTTAGTATGCTAGTGAGTCCTTGGTTAACTAAATTGAGTTCTCTCAATCTGCACTCCGTGCACAAATTCTATACAGATTATTTTGAATAGTTATATTTATTGAGATTTTTTTTAAAACTCTCTGAACGATTGTATTCTGATTTTGATACCTAGTAATCTTTATTACATATTGTTAAAGCATTCAGTATAGTAATTTTTAAAAATATTTTGAATTAAGATGAACTAAATATTGATTAATAAATTAATCCAAATCAACTTTTATATTTGGTTTGTTTGTTATCTTATAACTCGTTTAATTACTTAATAATTTATCAAAATACACATAATTTTATAAAAATTCATTAGTCAATTAGAGTAGTAATTAACTAATTATTCTTTTATATACTCTTTCACATGGTACAACCAATCTCTTCAATGAAGCATGCATGTTTTTTTTTTAAATTCACGATTTAGAATTCGAAATCATATTATTATTATTTTAGGTTGAATTTAAAATTTGAATTATGATCCCAAATTGCATTTCTAAACACTAACTTTTATATATATATATATATATATATATATATATATATATA
>NC_028645.1:1380491-1406386 GCF_001406875.1 Solanum pennellii
TATATATATATATATATATATATATATATATATATATAAGCTAACTAACCTAAAGAACCAAAATTATTTAAACCTAAAAACAACTTTATATTAGAATACCAAAAAAGAAAACTATATTCCTTTCAATATATATAAGAAAAACATGTCATTATGTTTCAAAATTACACAATTGGCATAAATGTCTTTTCCTTTTTTCACCTTACTTAATTGATGGCTATATTTTAAATACGTGTATTCATTTAACTTCTTTTAAGTTTTGTCACATAATTAGATAAATATATTAAAGGGACATTTAATTAAAACCTGTGACTCGACTTGACCATTGTAGTTTTAAATATAATAAATTATAATGTAAAGTGATTTTTATGTAATTTCTAGATATTATTTAAATTAAAAAAATTATAAGAAATGTGTATCCAAATTCACTTGAAGGTTTAAGGTAAATTCTTTTAAGAAAAGGAGTTAAAAACTACTCGATGCAATGTCCTTCTATTACTCTTTACAATGGAACTATTAAAAAAATTTTATAAAACATAGATACGTAACGTTATATATTTTTATCGCAAATATACACTTTTTATATTCTTCACGTACAGTCAACCTCACATATATATAATTTGAAAACAAATATACAATGGATCAAGTTAGATATACATATCGTATATCTTTACATGTAATTTTTACTTTTAAAACATATACATAATATATATATAGTTAAAATCAAATATTATATTTACGTAATTTCATTCGATACTAAATAGTGCTATTTCCCATTAAGAGAATATATGAAGTGCTGGGGTTATATTAAGATTAGAAAATTCCAAAAAAAGTTACCTATAATAAATAAAGACGAAGTAACTCAAGTTAAATTTATCAATCAATTGTACTTTATTACATATTTTTCGTCTATTTTTATTTGCTCATTTTGAATTTTATACATCTGTTAAAAAATAATAGCTTATATTAATTAATATATAATTTTATAAATAATTAATGTTAAGGATGAAATAATTTTTTTCAATGATATATGAATAATAGCAAATAAATGTAAGAATTTATTTTTGAAATAATGTAAAAATGGAGGAGGGGAGTTATATACCCAAAGTGAGGCATAATTATAGTGGTTCAATAAATAAATCAAGATGGTCCTAATGTTAGTACCTCATTTACTCCTTTTCAAAACATTGAGGTGATAATAGAGAAACACAACACAAATGAGTATTAGAATGTATGTTTTTAATAAAAAATTTGTAGTGGTGTTTGATATTTATATTGAGATCGTATATAATTTAGATTCAAGCTGAAAAGTTTCATGTTAGGAAGTGTAATGCTCTCTAATAAGGCCGTTTCCAAACGTATGAGTTAAATCTGAGATATCTTGTTAAGAACAAATGAATATTTACTAGAAATTGCAAAAATATAACGTGCAAAAACAGATTTAGATTAACTTTTTTAAGTTTAGCTAAACATACCGTCTTCCACCTAAATTATATGATATGTGTTCGCGATGAAATATACATAACAAGTTACATCTGTGTTAGAGTCAAGGATACACGAACCTTTTTCATCAGAAATTTATATAGTATAGATACAAGGTCAACATAATTATATATATGTTGAATTTTCTTGTCTTTTCCACATGTTCTTTTTTTTTATATATATATTTTAAATTTCTTAATAAAACATTTGACTCCACCACGGAGCTACATTATGATATATGATATAGAAAATTTATTGTCTCAACAAGGGTAATATAACTTTAATCCTATAGATATATACATATATACAGTTATATAACTTTAATCCTATAGATATATACAGTTACAGTCAATTTGAATTTACCGACTCTAAATTTTGAACATGACTATAATGTTTTAGGACCAGAGTCACTGTAGTAATGGTCCATACTAAAGACTAAAGAGGCTAAGACAAAAAGACAACACAATAATGCAATATGGGTATACAGTGCAAAGATAACTCAAAAGACTTGTACTACAAATTAAAGATGTAGCTAAAGTTTAAATAGGCAAAAATTTGTGTACTTCTATGCCAAACATATATATTATAGAAGTAGTACTATTTTTGCCAACTTTGGCCAATATATGAGGAAATAAAAATAGAAGAAAATGAAAAAAAAATAAAATTATATCATTGAATAACTTATGATCATACAAATAAAAAAGATTATTTACATAATATCTCAAAATTAGCTACAGAGTTAAAATTTAAAGACTAGCTATGAATGTCTGCAGTGTCTTTATAAGTATGAATTTGCTACTAATAGAATAGAGGTCTTTATTCGATTGATTCAGTATTCGATTGATTTATTAGATTGATTCAGTATTCGATTGATTTATTAGATTCTTTTTCAAACCTACGTATATACAAAATAATGTATCTCATATATTGTACCACCACAATTCTACATACATCCATCTCTTATTTGACATAATTTAGAAACTTCAATATTAATAATAAAGTTTTAATTGTAACCTATGTGTATTTGGTAGTTTTGACTTCTATTATCTTCAATCATTTTCAGTCCTTGCAACATGTTAATTGAAAATAATGAATTCAATTAATAATTTTATTATTATTATTGTTATTGTTATTATTATTATAAATTGATGGGGAAGTTTATTATATTTTTGGGACCATAGTTTTTAATCATATTTAGTAAAGCCGTCTTAGCTAAGAAAATTATTAAAAACTTAATTACTTGGTCGGCCGTTTAACAAAATAAGTGTTCTATCAAGGACCCAAAAATAAGACAAACAAATCATACCATTATTGGTGCTAATTATAATATGATGAAACAACAATTTACCTAATTTTATTTTTGGTCCCCAAACCCTAAACTAGAATACTTATGTTTGAAATACATCTAATCGAAATAGATATACATATTTCAGATACACGCTAATTAAATCATATAATTTATTTTAAATATATTATATTTAATCGTAGTTCACATTTATCTCCGATACACAGACTCGTTCACTCACCTCTCTCCTTTCTCATGCCTCTATTCCTATGTATATCTATTTAAGAAGTTTCACAAATTTTATGTAAGTATCCAATATCAATTTCATATATCTGTGTACACAAACATAGAAATGTACAAATTAATATATCAAATTAATATATTATATTATATTATATTATATTATATTATATTATATTATATTATATAGTATAAGAAACAAAGAAGAAGACTAATATTCTAAAGTCATAATTAAGACATGACCAGAAAAGAGTGCAAAAGAGCATCCCCACAGTTTGGTTGAAAGATATTATTAATGCCATGAAACTATGTCCACCTTATTTCTAAATATTAGCTAAGAAGCACCAAGAATGAGACACTTTAACCATATCAATTTATAATATATTTATTGGCATATATACTAACCCTACCACTAATGGTGGAATCGATAAAGGATTCAAAATATAAAAAAGTAAAATGTACGATAAATCAAGACAATTTAATATTTATTATAAATATTATTAATTTTATATTTGAATATATAGCGTATTTTTTTGAATCAAGGGTTTCAGATAAAATCAGAAATTCTAATAAAATAACTAAAAACAAGCTAGAACATTTGATTTTGTAACTTCACTATATCAAAAATGATCGTTAGCGATAAGTAATTAACGACAATAACTTAATTGCTACTAAATATGTATTTAAGGGAAAATTAACGCTCTTTGTATATGTTCCTAAAGTCTTTAGCGACGTTGACACTTAACTAATGTCTACAAAGACTTTAACATTCTTTTTATCAATGTCTATATTTATTACCGCGCAAAAAATTGTTTTGTTGTAGTGCCTTAAGAAAATTCAAAGTAACCTTTACCACTATACACCACAAACTTCTCCTTATTTCGTATATTCATCCGGAAAAGTCGAAAAGATATACCGTTTTCAATATGTGTTTGATAAAATCCAATAATTGTACAAATAAATTATGGGACCTAATCCCTATGCCGATTCAAATTAAGAAGCAATAATTCAGAAGTCATAAACTTCAAAATACTGAATTCGCCTCTACCTAACCGACCAATAGATAAAAAGAATAGTTTTGAAATAGGCAAATAGATGCATGGGACATGCTCTACCCCTAACCTCTTTACAACTCAAGTCCTACTTCCCATAGTATTGTGTTGTAGTAGTATTAATTTCATGAGTTAATGCAAGAAAAAAAATAATATAAATGGTCCATTTCAAGATGTTGGTGGGTTTTGTCTTTCAAGTGCTTGATACACCCCACGACTAAGTTGTCTACACTCACCCTTTGTCATATAGACAGCTAACCAACTCCACATCACACATAATATATATATATATATATATATATAAAAGATAATTCAAAGTGTGAGATTAGCCACCATAAAAGACATCACATGATGGTTTATTTGCCAACACATAATAAAAACACTATCAATAATAAGAAATTAGCGATGAATAAAATTTTATAGTTAGAACAAATAAAAGGTTCCTACTAAACCTAGCTAGGGATAGATTAGTTGATTTCATGTTTTCTTTGTAGTGAAAGAGGACAAAATAAAAACTAAATTCAAGTTCTATTAGTTATATATATTTAGCAGAGATGGAATTAGGATTCGAAGGTTATAGGTTCTTAAATTGTTAATTCGTAGATATTCAATAAATTTCTTAGCGAGTTCAACCACACCGGTAAGCTATATTCTAGCTTTGTTTATGATATATAGTAGCAAAAAGCAGAATTTTTACTAAAAAGGTTCATTATTTACTATATAAAAAAAAATATTAAATAGTCATTTATATATAATATGATTTTCGATAAAGATATTTGAGACAAACCTCACACATATTATATCATTGTGTTTCATTATTTTTATTAGTTGCGTGGAAATCAACAAAAGCCTCAATATAATCAAAGCCGTTAAAGAGGCAAGTTCAGTATTTGTAGTTTGTATCGTGTATAATTTTGTTATATATGTGTTTTAATAATTCTTTGTATATATCGATATATATAGTTCGAATCGAAAGCAATCGATTTACATGAAATCCACTCAACCTGCTCTAATAAGCATACCATGCATATATATGTATAGTAGGGTCTATACATGTACGTTCACTTTGATCAACTTGCATTTTGTAATTCTAATTAAAGTTTTGGATATTTAATTTGCATGTTGTGTTGTAGGGTCTAATACATATTAATTAAGCAACTATAAAACGTACAATAACATCAAAGCATCACTAAATTTGTGTTAATTAGTTATAATATATCATTTTCTTTTCTTTTTTTCTAGAATTAAGTTCAATCCATAAGAAAAAATATATATATTTGTGTATATGGAGAACAAAAAACGTAAAACTTAGGGTTTTTGATCCTCCAAACATTATTGGATTATTTTCGAACGTGACTTCAATTTACTCTTTTTGATATCAAGAGGCAGATTCAGAATATTGAATCGATGAATTTAAATTTAATCATTCGAAAGACAACAATCTTATTGTATGTATGTGTATTTAGTTTTTTTTTTAGGTATTATATTCGAATCGAAAGAAAAAGATTTAATTATATAAACCTAATGGAACCTGCCTTAATCTACCTCTAGCATTGCATGTTGTAATGTGGGGTCTATATACATATTTGTCCCTTTAATCATAATTTATAAATTAAATTAGTTATTGCTTTATTTCAGCCTTAATATATATAAATCCAAATTTCATGATTGGAGAAAAAAACACATATACCTTTGTTACTGAGAATGTAATTAATTAAATTAAATAAAAGCAGTACAAAAGAAAAAAGTTTAAACAACCACTTACTTGCATATTAATGCAAGGTTTAATTTGGATTTTATGTACAAAAGAAAATTTATGTATATTTTGTGGGGTGTCATAATGGCAAAGTTTTTCTATTAAACCTACTTAATTAATTTCTCAAAGACTTTAGTGCAAGTACTAGTTGGTTTTTGTTGGCTCACAACATTAATATGATAATGGGACCAGCAAATTAGTTTCCTTGTTTCTTTTTTTCTTTATATAACGGACGTTAAGCAGACGTTTGAACATAAAAATTGTAAAATTTGAACAAAAATAATACTCATTTGTTTCTAAATCGAAAATTGAAGTTATGTTTTGTTATGAAAATAAGTACTATGGAAGATTTTAAATTGATACATTATTGAAAGTCAAAAAAATAATTACATCTATTTCTCTCATACCAATCCAAGCATAAACAAAGACTAAATTATCTTATTATTGTACCAAAAACCTAATCAAATACAATGCTTAATAAATTTTTTGTTTCATTTGAAAAGTAAATTAAGCATGTGTCTTTTGAACTTATAATAAAATAAAATAAAAGGCAAAATTACATTACTATAAGGCATTACTTTTAGATGAAATTTCATGAGAGACATAATGAGACAAAAGAAATAAAAAAAATTAGTACTAGAAGAAGCAAAATCATTTCAAAGATGAATTTATTGACATATATTACTCACATCTTGTCCTTAAAAGTAACAAAAAAGTCAAAAATGTTCTCTTCTTTTGCTTTCTCAAAGTCTAATACAATAATTGTCACAATGAAAAAAAGAAAAATAAATCGAAAGAGTATACTCACACCTTAATTTCAGTATTATATTGAAGGTCAACTAAATTAAATTTATATTGAAGATTTAATGTTAAGATAAGAACTTTTTTTTTTTTAATTAAAGAAGGTTTCATTTTAAGAGATCAAATTTGAAATATTACGATACAAAAAAGAATTTAAAATTTCAATTTATGAATTTTTAATTTATTTCTACTACTTTTTTAAGGAGATTAAAAGTATCCAACTATGAAAAAGGCATATTGTACTGTGGTCAAATTATAAATAAAATTCCTCTAAGAATAATACTATCAAATAAATCAATGCCACTTGGAAAAAAACATGAAAAAGCTTTAATCAGCACTATATATATAAATTATAAAGTAAATTTTACTATAGTATAATAGCTCATAAAGACGTTTTGAATATTGATTTGGATGAAATTTGAAGGGAAGAAAAGTATTTGAAATTAACGTTAAAAGGGAAATTTGAGAGTGAAAGGTTATATTGTTTGGACGTAATTTTCACTTAAAAAATAATACTGAATTTTCATGAGTGAAATTCATTATTTCGCTTGAAATACTTCTCAAACTGATTATTTAATTCTTTGATGGTTTCAAATTTTCTATTTTAAATTGAAACTAAATAATTATCATTAATTGACAAATACATTTATCAAGTATAGGAGTGACAAAATTAGTCTATCAAAATTTAATTTGATCGCCTGACCAGCGGACGCATATATTTGAGCGGATTAATAATTAGCTCATGAAGATATAATTCACTCAACCCAGACAAGTTTAAGCGTATCGATGCATTTGATAACCCTAATTCAGATTATCTAAATATTAACTTGACACGACCTCAAATTAATCCATGAAAAATCTTGTCAAAATGAAAATATTTTGAATTTTTTTACTTTGATAATGTTTATATATATATATATATATATATATATATATAATAAAGAGAAAAAAAATATTAGGTATTTATACTCATATAACAACAAACAAAGAAATTAAATTTTATGTTATGATTCACCTTTGAAATCATTTGACCTAAGTAACTTTTAAACAAGCTAGTAATTGATTCATGGAAAAAAGGACAAATATACTTTTCGAACTATCGTAAATGATATGCATATACCATCCGTCATATTTTTGAGTATGGTGTCCTTGCCTTTCAAAAACTAGAGCACATATACCCTTTATCCTAATGGACATACACGGGTGTCATAGTCCTATCCATTGGCCCCGACATTTATTAAATATTGAATCGATGGATAAGATTGTGTCGTCACATGTCCCTATTTAGTAATATGCTCTAGTTTTTGAATGACAGGAACACCAACGTCCCAAAGATATGTTGAAAGGTATATACATACCGTTTACGATAATTCGAATAAATTTGTCATTTTTTCCTTGATTCATCCATTTACTAACTTATCCCACTTTTAGAATCCGTCTAACTCGTTCCCATCTATTTGACACCTCTAATTAAGCGCGAAGGAAAGTGTCAATGTCATAAAGGTATTAGAGAGGGAGACATTGGCCCATTTATTACTTATTAGTATTTGACAAAAGTAAGAAGCACTTGTTGTGAAATGTTGGGTAGTTGGTGAGTATGTTGATGTAAACCTCTTTGGCCACTTGGTTTTAGTTAGTCCAACGACTGCAACTCCTATCAGAATCTCTGTCGTCTTGGTACCCCCCCCCCCCAAAATTAAAGACACTAGAAGTTAGTAAAAGCCTAAGAAATTTACCGTATTTGAAATATACTGGTATGATCATTTTGTAATCAAGTCGTATAAACTTATTATCTCTAATTTAAGAGTGGAAGGATCTCGTATTCATCCCTTCGTACTGTTGGATAGTAGATCAAGAATATCGATAAACTTATATTGTATTCTTTTTAGGGTTCATTATAGGGTTCCTTTTATTTTATATATACTTACAAGTTATACCATAGTATAATTGTGTAAAAATTTATTTTTATATGTATAGGAGCAAACCTTTTCTTTTTAGAGTAAGACAAGAAGATGAATTTGTAATTAAAGTTTTAAATGTTGATGATGATAGTTAGATATTGATGTTTAAGAGAGACTTGAGCTAGTAAGTCATGTTTGTCTAGTTCTAATTTGTTGAAAAAGAATTAGTACAAACAAAAAGAAGAAAAAAAGCTCTAAATAGTCATTTATATTTAGATATTGAACCAATAATATTCCTATTTCTTTAATAAAAACAGAGTCAGATATACTCTTTAACTTTATCATTTATAGCTTAAATATTTCTTTTTAGAAAAGTGAGACTAATTTGAGTTTTTTCTGTATAAGCAAAATTACAAAATAAAATAAAAAACGAATCAAAAATGGTGGAAAATGCAATATATATATATACACACGTATAGAATACGTGGAATGGACCCATGTTTTGCAAAATCAATATAAAGAAAATGAGTAGAATGAAGACTTTGTTTATTAATTAGTAGTTGTGGCCTAAATTAAAATAATTAATGATGTTGTCATCAAGAATTTATGTTTGGTGTGTAAATGACATCATATACATGATTTATTCAACCACTGCATGATTTCCTTGTAATTTCAAATCACATCAAAACTAATTAAGTATTAGTTAAGATATTTTATTTTAAGTTATGGAAAAAGATATATGTGGAGCATATTTATTGTGAGAAGATAAAATTATATTGAAAAAATGTATATGTAGTTGGACAATTGGTCCAATTTTGGTAATGGAATAGGTCCATCTTTTAGCTCAAATAGTGTGAGGCCCAAACTTTGGAAATCAAGGCCCAAGACTTTTTTTTTTTAAAAAAAAGACAAATTACAAAAGTCACATATTTTTAAGACAAAATTAGAATCTATCCCTTAAAAGTTTATAATTACAAAAATCGCTCAGAGCGGATACATTAATTTGATACTCGAGATACACTAATCTGATGTGCGAGATACATTAATTTGATTCGCGAGATACACTAATCTGATGTGCGAGATACACTAGTCTGATGTGCGAGATACATTATATACATAATTCACTAATTTGATGCGCGAGATACACTAATCTGATGTGCGAGGTACATTTTATACATGATACACTAATCTGATGCGCGAGATATATTAACGGATCAAACAGGTTACCAAAATAGCTAATTTAGTAGACTAAATCCACACTGAGCGAGTATTATGGGGGAGTAGGAGGACAGTTGTAACAAAAAAAATAATTCCCTTTAGACTAGGTACTCAATTAAAATTATGATGAGATAAAAAAAATTAAAAAATTAAAATATTAAAAAATAAATAAAATAAAAAGGATAAAACTTCATAGATACTTAAAACAACTACAGTAAATACTAAAATTCTTTTTTCCTTATATATATATAATTTTTAGAGTATTTTTTGTGTTCTTTTTTAATGCAAGGAAACCTAAGTAGTACTCTTTCTATATATGACTTATAATTAGTGTAATTATATTCTTAGCAGAAAAGGATTAAATTAATGGCTCTTTTGAAGCTTGGTTCTAAATCTGAAGCCTTTTGTTGTGAAGGCCAAGCTTGGTAATTCTTTTTTATTTGTATAGTTTTGTTCTTGAGATATTTTTCGATTTTATAGAGTTTGATTTCTCAGAGTGGATGGTTGTTATTTTTCTGAATAACTACTATTTTGACTGATGATCATATGAGAAATCAATTCCCATTTTACGAGTAAATTTTAAGAGAAGTATTCTCGCTAGGGTTATAAATGAGCTTGTATCTATAGGGTGTAATGATTCCTTCCGTCTCATTTTATGTGAAGAATTTAGAGTACGAGAGTTAAAAAATACATAATTTTCATAATGTTGCATAACATGGGACATGGCATTGGGAATGAATTAATAATTTTGACCTCAAAACATATATGTCATTTGTCATAAGATGTTTTCATATGACATTTAGGTCAGGAGTTTAATCGTGGAAACAGTTACTGATACTTGCATCGCGCTCGTCATTTTGGTTTTGTTTATGTTTTTACTTATCTTCAATAGTGAATTTATTTTGAACTTTGTTCAGGCGATGTAAGTCAGGACTTCCAAGTGACATTACAATTGAAATTGGAGAAATGTCATTTTATCTACATAAGGTATGGTATACTCATTTTTTTTCACTCATTATAAATTTTTAAATCTAAGGTTCAATTCAATATTTATTTAAGTATTTTTAATCATACATTCATATATACAAGTTCAGAATATTTCTATTTTTTTCTATGATTGTGGGGCTTTGTTGCTTAAGACTCTGCAAAATGTTGTTGAACATTTGTCAAATCGTCCAAAAACTGTATTACTTTTGGAGGATCTGACATGATTGCGTTGGCGTTTTGGAAGAGTCAGAGCAATATAGCTTCAAAGAACAAAATCTAGACCATCCTATTGTTGACTTTACTTCAAAGAAGTGCGCGGAAGGGGGTTTATTCCAACCCCTTTCCGCGGTAAATGACACTTGTTTATTTATGTTGAAGTTCCTCGATGGAAATCCTGTCTCCCCCACTGCTCTCCGTTTTAGCATTTTAAAGAAGAGTAGATAGAAGATGTTAGTTGATATATACTTGTGTTGCAGTTCCCTTTGCTATCAAGAAGTGGACTACTAGAAAAGCTGATGAATGATTCAAGAAAAGACGATGATATATCGTTATGTGTTATTCAGCTTAGTGAGATACCTGGTGGAGCTAAAGCATTTGAGTTAGTAGCAAAGTTCTGTTATGGTGTTAGATTTGAACTTACTCCTCTAAATGTAGTTGCACTTCGATGTGCATCTGAGTATTTGCAAATGACAGATGAATATGGTGAAGAAAACCTCGTATCACAAACCGAGTCATTCCTTAATGATGTTTTTAGTAATTGGACAGATACAATCAAAGCATTAGAAACTTGTGAAGAAGTGTTGTCATATGCTGAAGAGCTTCACATTGTGTCGCGATGCATAAATTCATTAGCGATGAAAGCTTGTAGTGATTCTAAGTTGGTTAATTGGCCTGTGATGGAGAATGGTAACGATAGTGGTGATGTATGGAATGGTATAAGCACGGGGAGTAAGACACAACCGATGATGACTGATGATTGGTGGTACGAGGATGTGTCATTCCTCAGCTTACCTTTGTATAAACGTTTGATTCAGGCTGTTGAAGCTGGAGGAATGAGGGCTGGGAACATATCGGGTGCACTCGTGTTTTATGCAAAGAAATATGTTCCTTTAATGAATAGGCAATCGAGCTTTAAGGACGTTACTCATGCTAAATCAGGTTCTACTCCGTCTGAGGCTGATCAAAGGGCGCTTTTAGAAGAGATTGTTGAGTTGTTACCGAAACAGAAAGGTGTAACGGAGACTAGATTTCTCCTCAGGCTGTTACGTACTGCTATGATGTTGCAGGCTAGTCCATCTTGTCGAGTAAATTTGGAAGGAAGAGTCGGGTTGCAGTTAGATCAGGCTATACTTGATGATCTGTTGATACCAAATATCGGTTACACAGTTGAGACTTTATATGATATCGACTGTTTTCAGCGTATTCTAGATCATTTCTTGTTAATAGATCAGGCTTCAGCTGCAGTATCTCCATGTATAATGGAAGAGAATCAGTTGATTGAAGGTACTCAGTCTTTGGCTTCAATAACAAGAGTGGCTAATCTCGTGGACTCGTATCTTGCTGAAGTCGCGCCTGATGTTAATTTCAAGTTCCCAAAATTTCAGACTCTTGCTTCTGCTATCCCTGAATATGCTAGGCCTGTCTCGGATGGTATCTATCGTGCAATCGATATATATTTGAAGGTATGTATGTTCTGTTTTGATACTTCAGAGTCCTAACATGATCTACTCCCTTCGTTTCAGTTTGTTTGTCTGACGTTCCTTTGTAGTCTGTTAACGACTTGAATATAAACGTTTGAAATGTAGGCACATCCTTGGCTGACAGACATTGAAAGAGAGCAAATCTGCAGGCTAATGAACTGCCAGAAGCTGTCGTTAGAGGCCAGCACCCACGCTGCTCAAAACGAGAGGCTTCCCCTAAGGGTGATTGTTCAAGTACTGTTTTTTGAACAGCTACGTCTACGTACATCAATCTCAGGATGGTTCTTTGTGTCGGAAAACCTTGAAAACTCCCAAAATGTTAGCGGAGCAAATGGACAACACGGGGACAATGGTACACGAGGCAGAGGAAGGAGCGTTGAGGACATGAGGGAACGTGTTTCCGAGCTTGAAAAAGAGTGTAACAACATGAAGGAAGAGTTCCAAAAGACGGTGAAAACAAAGAGGAGATGGAGTATATTTTTCAGGAGAAAATCTCAGTGTAATTCAAAATCAGGTAAGCCTAGTGAAGATGCAACATCTCAAAATGTTCCATCAAAAGTTTAAACACTAATAAAACTGTTTTTGGAGTTTCTCAATATCAATGATTTCAAACTTCTTTGTTTTCACATTTGGATTCTCAAATATTTAGCCAACTTTGATTGATTCCTTTCGTAGTTTATTCGAATATTCTTTTGGACTTTATAACAAAATACTGTTACAGAGAACATATAATATAACACAGCATCAACATTAGTTCCACAGAAAACCCAGTTGTTATAGAGAAAGGTTACTCAGAGTTTAACGATTCTAGATTATATACGAATTTTTTGAAGTAATGCAATCGACATGCTAGCTCTCCTCCTCTTTTATGTAAATATTGTTGTTGGGGTTTCTAAATTAGGTACATTAGTTTGGTAATGGTTGAAGCAACAAACTCGGATTGAGTTTGAAAACCTATAGAAGGGGTTTAGTTTTTCGTGATAGAGGCACATTTCTTCAAGTTCAAGTTCTGTATGATTTCTAATCATTTTAATATGAGTAGGTTCTTGCAGTTCGCTCGTTGTCTACTAAGTAAACCTTCATCGGACCCAGCCTCCCTATCATGGATCGTAAGTTAAGTAAAGTCAAATCAATAAAATGAACGACGTAACAATAAGAAATTGGCCCAATTGGGCTGAAACCTAGTGGACTTATTTTAGGCCTTGTTAAATTGGGCTGAAATGACACCAGGTAGCCACTGATTAATGCAAATTTAGGCCATCATTTAAAATTTTCTTATATTTCTTAAATAATTGTACAAATATAGTATTTGAAAAATTAAACTTTTGGACTATATTAGATAACATAATAAGATAAATCATTACGATCGCGTAACATTCTGTTTGCTCAGAAAATATCTTTAAACCACGATTTAAAAGGTTCATAAGTTGCAACAATAATAATTAAAATAAATGATTATTCACTAAATATCTGAAATTTGATAAGCCACCATTCAAATTTAAAAAGAAATACAAACTTTAAATCTCAAATAAGAAGGAAAACTTAAATACAAAAGAATCTCAAATATGAAGTTAGATTTTAATAAATGTTAATTTAAGACCTTCAACAATTTAAATTTTATTAACTTCAAATTTGTATATCTGAAATGATTATAAGATGGGGCTAAACTTTAAATAATGTAAGATAATTCTAATATTTAATAAAACATTTTTTTCTTCAAAAATGTCAAAAAGATTTCAACCTAAACATTATAGGCATTTTGATTATCAAAAAAATCACAAAAAAAAAAAAAAAGTTTCATAAAGCTAAATGGGGAACAGAAGTTATATATGCCAGCTATTAAAAATTTTTTCTGTTGAGGAATTATTATTAATTGTAATGGCAGGCAAAATTTATCCTTCTAGTATTTTCTTTATTCCCTTTTTATCATTAATTTAGCTACCATTGTTTTTCTTCGTAAAATAAAGTTCGATCTGAATTTAAGACTTAAATTTTAACGATTTAACTTTTGAAAGGTTATGATTGCTCTCGCTTCTGAAATTATGAATTTAGAATTTAATATTTATTAAAAATTTAAATATTTATATTTCGAATCGAAAATAATAGCCAAAGTCAAATCAATTTGAACAGAGATGTGTTGCACCAAAAATAATTGTTCAGTTCACCAACTTATCCAAAGTATAATTTCAAATGATTGTGTCCCTCTGAAGAATTTTATGTTTGTCTATAAAAAGACAATGGAAGTACAATTTTTCTACTATTTTACATTTATATAAGATGTCTATTTTAGTTGTTATATATGTAATAATAATTATTGCTTCCCCAAATTAAACTTTTTTTGTAAAATTGGCACACTTAGCCTGTCATTTGTCATGTTTTATTTTTTAGAGTCGATTTGAGTAATATTTGAAGTGAAATTAAATTAGATTAGCTCTGTATTTTAAAATTAAAATATTTGAAAAATAAAATGGATATTATCATGAGTAAGATTTTTTCTTCTTGTATCAGTATAATGAAAAAATGCATATCAAAATGTTCATCAAAATTTATATAGTTTGTGACTCTTGAAAAATAAATCACGACAAGTTATTTGACAAAGGAAAGCAAGAGAATAACATACACTTTTGAGATAAATCAATGGTTTAAGTTAATAGGGACGTGTGTTACAGGCTCCCTGACTATCAAAGGGAGTGGTGAGGCGGATTCTTCGCTCTTATCAAAATTCATATAGTTTGATTTTTAAAAAGTAAAACATGATAATTAAATAATCTGAGACGGGAGCAAAAGAATAACATCCACTTTTGAGAGAAATCAGTGGTTCAAGTTAATAGGGCCGTGTAACAAGCTCTCTGACCATCAAAAGGTGTAGTTAAACGGATTTCTCAGTCCTTATCTTGAGATCGAACGTAGAAATAACACTCTAGATAGTTTTTGGCCATTCATTTATAAAAAAAACACTACCCATTGATGCATATAGTTTATTTCTTGAAAAGTGAAACATGACAAGTAATTTGAGACAAGGAGTGAAAAAATAGCATCCACTTCTGAGACAAATCAATGGTTAAATTAATAGGGACGTGTAACAAGTTTACTGGCCATCAAAGGGTATAATGAGATGAATTTTTCCGTCTTATCTATAAACCTCGAACATAAAAGTAACACTCTAAATATTTTGACCCTCCTTAATAAGAACAACACTACCTATTAATGTTGGAAATGGGTACTTTTTTCCCCTCCAACCTTTACTATGTTTCAACATCATGTCAAAAATTGACTTTTCATTTTTCAATTTTCACAGATTAAAAAGTGATTATTTTTTAATTTTATTCGTCTTGAGTTTGAATCTTGGAAATAAGGAAACCATAGTAAGCTTAGAAGTTGTTGACATATTCTTTGATTGACGTAACTTCTTCATTTATTTTAAAAATAATCATTCCCCTAAACAGTTATCCCGAATGAGGAAATTTTCACACAACACCACTACCCATTGATACTTGAAGTGGATACTTTTTTATTTTTTTCAACTTTTCCTTATGTTTCAACATCATTTCAAGAGTACATTCCCTTATAAACTTTTCATAATTAAAGCCCAAACCAAAAATAACAAACATATAAATTGACTCTTCAACTCCTTTTTGGCACCTTATACATATTCCTCCAACTATAGCCAGTTAAGCATTACCAAGTGTGGTTCACAAATACATGATATGAAGTGAAATTTGGGACCAACATGAGGGCTATCATTTTGTCTAGAATAATCAACTAGTCCACATGCTCTTCTTTACTTCCTTATGCATCTAGTTAGACATTAGTTTTCATCCGAGGCGGATTTATCTAGAACACGTTCAGTAATTTTAATTACATTTGTTATTTCTTTCTCAACGACTAAACGATAAGAATAGTTTTGATCCTCTATGTTTTATCAAAACTGAGCACTTTTGATTTTCGTCAAATATTTAATAAATTCTAGTTGGTAGATTCGATAGGAACTACGAGAAAATAGATTTAACTAGAAACATCAAGAAAGTACCTTAAATTAAAAAAGATCGCATCATTAGTTATATACATTTGCCAAAATCACTAGAAATTGGACAAATTGCAGAAATACACACCTTTTGTTTCACTTATTTTCATGATCCCCTATTACTTTTAAAAATCTCCAAAATCCCTTATTTAATTAGTGTATCTGTCTGAGCCAGTATTTAATGTATCTGAGCTACATATTATGTATTCAAGCTAGTGTTTTTAATGTATCCTAGCTACATATTAATTTATCCGAGCCAGTATTTAATGTATCTGAGCTACATATTATGTATTCAAGCAACATATTAATGTATGGAAGCTTCAGTTATTGTATCCGTTTTTAAAAATTTTTAAGGGATTAATGTAACTAGAAACTCGTCAGGAATAGATTGTAATTTCATATTAAAATATGTGATTCATGTAATTTTACTCAATAAAAATGTGTGTGTGATAAAATTATACTAATTTTGAATCCACATATTTTAAAGTCATGTATTTCCCTTCTATATGACATGTGTCGATCTCCGATTCCTACGATTTTCTTTACGTGACACTTGTCAACCCCTCATTCGTTCGCGACGGGACCCGACCTCATCTTATTGTTCCCCGGAACAAGAAGCAAAGGGGCCCTTTCTGTTACCTGTCGTTTGTAGTGGTATAGTGGATCATAACTTTGTGTTAATAGTTGAAACCTTAACAGCAAACATCAATCTTGAATACCAGTTAGAAACATGTGCTTCTGTTAGAGGACATGGTCCCTCGACGAGTCGAATTCATAATTTAAATTTTACGCGATTCAAATTCGAGATTCTACTACAATTTATTGGATCGAGAGTCAATTCGAGTTTCAAAACTTGAACTATTAGGTGTGTGAGTTTTTCTACCAGAAACCTCACCACCGTTCAGGTAGGATAAGGGAATAATTGATATTTGAAAGGCGTTTTGATGAATAATAGTCGATAGTTCAGGTAGTACTTTAGGTGTTTTTTTTATTTTTGATTTACTATATTCGAAATTTGTTACTGGTTATTTTTTTGAGACATACATAATTGAGTCTAAGCTATTGATTTCAGATAAACTCGTAGTATGTGCTTTGTGTGTGGCCCTAATGGTCCCTCATCACCAATTATACTTCATAAAATTTTTGTTAATTTTACTTTTAAGACAGGTTAATATACTTGAATTTATTAGTACTATTAGTTGGTCCTAGATATGTATCATTGTCAATGCAGTATAGATAGAAAAGGACATGAAAAATGGACTCATTTGATTAGTTAACAATCTTGTTAGTGCTCTTGTTGACCTTATAATGTGAATGTGTACAAAGGAATAAATTATATCAAACCATCCCTAGTCAAAAAGGGAAGTACAGAAATGACATTTTACCATTTGAGCAATCATGTTATGCCACCAATGAGTGCAATGACAAAAGTTGTTACCAACTTTTATTTCAAATTTAAAAGTATAGTTTGATGCACCAAGTATAGTGTATTCAACAGAATCTGATAAAAGATGTGATGTAGAAAACCTAGCCTATAGGCCACACGGAGACAATTTGAGAAAGAGTCGCACCAAAAGGAGGAAAATATAATATTTCATAAAGAACAAGAAATACAAGAGGAAAAAAAGTAAAGCTTGGTAAGTTAACATTAAAAGGGAAGTTCATATGCATCTTAGTACTTACATCTTATAGTAGTAAATAAGGAGATTTTCTTGTGAAGGGACTAGAGACATATGTTGTTTGTCATTTCTAGTTTGATTTACAAAAAAAAAAGGGTATCCCTCCACACAACAAAAATCAAGAATTTCATTCATGTTAGCTTCTTCCAGTTTGGTATTTTCAATTCCTAATGCACATTTCTATGCTTGCAAATCCCTTTTGTTTTCATCGCGCAATTTCTTGAACTTGAGGGTAGCCAAGCTGCTCTGTCTCCCAGTTCAACTTCGAAGCAACACTTTCGTGGCAAGGAACATATTCCTGCAATTGCAAGAAGAAGAAAAAATAGTTAGATATAACAGTCGAGGAGATAGAAAAAACTGTCATCAAGAATGACCATTGTGGTGGTCTCTTGTAAGATGTTACCTCCAGTTTCTCAACCAGCTCGGTTGCTGTTGGTGCAGATACGATGATTTGACGAGCATTGGGACTGATGAAACCTTCCTCCACAGCTTTGTCGATAAATGACAATAGTGAATTGTAATATCCATCCACATTCAGCAATCCTACCTGCAAAATTGTACAATGCATATAGCTTTTAGTTCTTCATTTGTAACCTACAACGTAATCGAACAAAAAAGTTTAAACGTATTATTATTATATATATATATACCGGCTTATCGTGGATGCCAAGTTGCGCCCAGGTAATTACTTCAAGTAGCTCCTCAAGTGTGCCATAACCACCTGGATGCAATGAAAAGTTTATTCACTGTTTGAATTCTGAAACAATCTAATTGCAAGTAAATGCCAAGCAACTTTAATTGATTGAATCAAATAGCAAAAGAAGGTGAAAAAAAACTAGTATCTTTTATATGTCACCCCTCCGTTTCAATTTGTTTGTTGGTTTTGACTTGGAACGGAGTTTAAGAATTTTGAGGTCTTAAACATACGTAAATAGTCAACTATCTCAAATTGACTCTGTTGCCTGAACAGTAGAGCAGAAAACCAGTTGTGCCCAGCCTACTATCAAGAATTTGGCATTTATTTTTGGCCTCATCTTTCAGCAAATAGGGTGGCTTGATCCTCTGCTTAGTTCTCAGGCTATAATGCCACTGAAAAAAATATTTTTAATTTGGTTTTGAAAGCTATGTGTACATTGCAGCCAGAATAAGTATATGACTAGTTGAATATTTTGGACAATTAAAATTCCTTGAAAAGAGTGAGCATGATTCCTTGTTAGGTACAACAGCTAGTTGGCATTTACAATTTTGTGAAAGTATGACAGTTTTCTCCTTTCCTCTCTCTCAGTGAGATGGAGGAAGATTCTTGCAGAAGGACAGTGAACATTTGAGGAAAAAGAATAAATCACAGAACCAGTTTAGTAAGTAATATTTTAAGCAGTGAAAAAACAGGTCTTAATTTTCAGTGCAAGATGTTGATTGGTCAACAAATAGGGGGTTGAACTATAGTCTTCTCTAATCATGAGTCTTTGGGGATTGTGAGAAACTTCAAAGGACCAAAGAGCTTGTAATCCAACTGTTTCTTTTTATCTTTTCATATTGTAGCTTTCAGCAATTCACATTCTTCTGTATTTCACTTTATCCTTTGCCTTATTGAATATAACATTTCCTATATTGCTCGGACTCTTCAAAAATGTCAATGGAGGTATGTTGGATACTCCAAAAGTGCAGCAAATTTATGGAGACTCCAAGCAACATTGTCACTCATTTGCCAAGCAGGAAACAGTTTCTTTAACCCATACGCTTAAAATCCTAGTTCCGCTTCAAGAAAGAGCAAACCTATAACTTGTCTTGGGACTTCTATCCATAGAAATCTTGAAAAATCTCTAAAATGATACTTTCTCCGTTTTATTTTGTTCGTCTCACTACTTTTGTCTTGTTTAAAAAAGAATTGTCTTTTTTTCTTTTTAGTCTTTTAGACAACTCTATAATTCTAATTTTCCGCGTGACATGTTTAAGCCACAAGATTCAAAAGTTTTTTTTACTTTGTTAAACTCCGTATTAATGTTACTTTTCTTAAAAGTTATTGTGGAAATGTGAGGAACATTAAGCTAAAACATGACTACATTAACTCACAAATGAACAAAACAGACAAGATAAATGGTGAATCTATGCTCAAATTAGCAAACTAAAAGCATCTGAAGTCCTTTTTATATAAGCATTTTGCCTGTGAATTTGAGTGCAAAGGGTGATATTTGGACTTGCAGTGACAGTGTTTATACCAACCTGGTAAGGCAATAAAAGCATCAGAGTGCCTAGCCATTTCTGCTTTCCTTTGATGCATACCTGCAACTGCCTTCACTTCCCCTACTGTTTCACCAGTTAACTGTGCAAACAGGATAAAATATGAATTAATTTTTATTTTTTATTTTGAACTTCTTGAAATATGTGCCCCTCTTCTTGGGAGAAATGAAGAAAAAAAGGGGTGGTGGGGGTTAAAGGGTCAAAGAAGAAACAGGTTCTTGATGGAGTGTAGTGGCCTTATTAATGCAGTGAAGCAATGATGAGCATTTCAGAGAGAGTTAAATCCACCCAAAAATCTTCATTTTGAAATACTAGAAAAATCACCAAACATATACACACAAACAAAACTAAACACTATAGTCTATATACATGTACATGTAGCCTAAGTTGCTCCGACTCTCCAAAATTGTTACCGCACCCGTGTAGGATAACTCCAAAAATGAAGTACTTTTGAAGAGCCCGAACAAATGCTCACTAACAGCCAAGAGAGAAAAATACAAGAACTAAACAGCAGCAACAGAGTGAATAAAGCATGCTACACATAAAAGGGAAAATCAAACAAAAAACCAGATGCCAAAGTACTACTATGAGGATATATGGATAAGGTCAATAAGGACCAAAGAAAGAAACAGTTCCTTCAGAACCCCAGAAAACAATTAGAAGAAAATGAAAGCACAAACATCAATATTTATTACAAAACTAGTGTTAACAAGAAACTAACTCAAAGTCTCAACTCATAAACACATGAGAATATACTATTGAAGGTTCTTTTTTTTTTTTAAGTAATATAATATAAATCAAGAAAGGCTTAAGACTTTTCAAGAAAACAACAGACATACCTCTCTAGGCATGAGTGTCTTGGGAATGACTCTGCAGCCAGACAATAACATGACAAAACATAAGAGTAGGAGTTAGTAATAATTAAGATGATTAACTAAATTCCTCATGTTAAAAAAGTACTAATATTTTATCATTATTTTAAGAGTAGAGTGATTAGAGCATAGAAAGGTATCTTCTTTTTTTCTCACCCAATAACATGCCTACCACCATCATGAACAGCTTGTGAAACCAATCCCATTAGGCCTATGCTACCTCCTCCATAGACCAAATCAATGTTCCTTGAGACCTTCAATATGAAGAAACAAGAGACTTTTAGTTCATTCAACATGCCCCAAAAACCAAATATACTTGTTAATTAGCATATATCAAGATGATGATGAGGCATAACTGCAAGAGTTTGTTCAATAAGGGAATACAAGAGGGGGTGGGGTGGAGGAAATAGATGCAAAACCCCTGTATATGAAAATAACAGGAAACATTGATTTCACAAACAGAGAACATGACTACAAACACACTAACTACAGAGATAACAGAGTTGCATGCAGGACTTCCTATTGGAACAAAAACTCAAAGAAACATCACATTTTGCATGAAAAAATTTGGACACAAATACCCTAAAATCCAACTACATTCTCTAAAACTTGCATTAAATTCATGTAAAGATCCCATTTTTACATACCAAGAATGTACAAACACTAACCCCCAAATGAGCAAAAAAAAAAAAACATTTTTCCAAAAAACCCAAAAAAAAAGGTCAGAACTCAGAAACAACAACATCCTAGTATTCCAAGAAACCAAAGCTAAAAATCAAGAAAACAAAATGGGAAGTTCCATTTTTTAGTTAAGAAAAAAGAAATACCAATTCTTTTCCTAGCTCAATAGCAGCATCTTGATAGCTACTCTTCTTCCCTTGACTACTCCCACAAAACACACAAATCCTCTTGAATTTTGACACCATCACATCACTCTCCATCTCCATTTTTTCTTTTTTCAATTCCTTAAAAAAGACCCCTTTTTTTTCCAAACCCCTTGAAAAACAGAACTCAAAGTTACAAACTTTTTAGCTCTATGCTTACAAATTACACACTCTGAGAGAGCAATATATATAGAGGGCCAAAAGAGACTTCACATATATACGTGTGACTGAGAATAATAATAATGAATAATACCTATACACCCTTTAGCTTGACCACACTAAAACAAAAATATTAATAAAAAAAAATTGCTAAATTATTAATTTTATAAAATTAAAAAAAAAAAAAAACTTCATTGCTCAAATACCATATGTAATTTTTTTTCTATACATGTATTGGGAGTATGGCACGTGACTATCACTTAGCACGCTTGTGCTTTGTGCTCTCTAGGCACGTGTGGACCACCTTATTTCATTTTTCTCGATTAATTTGAATTCACGTTTTCATCTGGAGTTTGGGGCTGAAGTTACAAAATGATTTTCGACGAATACAGTAATTTTTGTTTATTTGTAATAATATTAGGACTAAAACTAGCTACGGAGTGGAGATGGGATATTGAATTTTTAGTTACGTGAGCTACGGGGAAGCTGGTTTGGAGGTGAGTTAGATAAATATTAAATTTTGTATAAGTAATATCATGTTTGATAGCTGGTTAGAAAGTAAATTATTCAATTTGCTATCTAAAAACTTGAATAACTAATACGTGAATAACTGAACTCTCCATAATTAATACATGTTTAATAAAAGAGTAATATGGTAAATTTGATATATCAGTTCATGTCAAGTTAAAATTTGACAAGTAAATCGAGAGAATAATAATTTCATTTGTAGAATTATTGGTAAGATAGCAATAGTTTGGTACTTGGTGTTTTCTTACTTCCTTTTAGTTAGGGCCATACCTTCTCTCCACATCCATGATGTTCACTCCACATCAACTTTTTTCCAAATTCTTACATCCATCTTTTTAAAAAGTTAGAATTTTATAGGTTTGTATAATAATTTAAGTTAGTATATAGTAATTATAATAATTGAAGTTCATACATAGTAATCATAATAATAAAATTTATAAATATAATTATTTCCTATACATTTATATAGAATCTGAACAAAAGTTTGTTGAATTCACGTGAACCTATTAATATGTTGTTGATCCACTTTTGAGTATTTGAAGATTTTTCTAAGAATTATTTTCTATTCGTATATTTGATATTTGTATTAAAAGTTCAACTAAATTCGAATTCACTTATTACATAGCTCATACTTGAGGAGTATGCTCTTAACAAGATTTCTAAAGGTTCGAACCCGAAATCTATATTAACTTGAATATGAAAACATTAGTGTGATCAACAGAATATTCTTTATCGAAAATTTATATTGTTTATATAAACATATAAAATTTTGAACCCTCTTAATGAATTTTTTTTTTATGAGAATACCACTAATTAATGATACATAATTTTACATTTTTCTTATGAAGAATGGAATAATTCATCTTTCCACTCATTTTCCTATATTCTTGGAGATTCCATCCTCAAAAATGGAAACAAAAAGAACCTCAAATTGATGAAAATAAATTAAAAGAAATTCATCACTTATAAGAAAAAATAAATGAATAAACAACATGAACCCCCATAAGCATAATACAAATAGAATATTCTACCTTTTCTGAAATAAACAGTACTATATTAAAACTTTTCTTAATCTAGTTTTTATCTTTTATTTTTGCCTTTTTCTCCTGCAACTTTGAAAAAGATTAACACCTTTTCAACTGCAAAAAGGTTCTAAATGGACATTACAAAACAATTATTTTCTCTTTTAATTTTTTTCTATCTTGGACTAAACAATTTTAAAAAAAAAATTCAATTACTAGCATGCTTACTACCATTCACAAGTTACAATATATATATATAAAAATAAAAATACCACACATTGTATGGGCAAATATATGTGAAAAATTCAGATGGAGTAGTACTAATACTCATTGAGCATTGTGCAAATTAAAGAAATTAATTATTATTATTTATTTATTTTATTATTTGTTGAATAAACAAATTAAAACAATTGGGCATTGGTGTATCAGGCTTGTACCCTAATCCACCCTACTTCATTAGACACACTGCTCTATTAATAGGAAACATTTCAATTTTTATTTCCCTCCTCCCATGTCACTTGGCTAACCATGTTGTCCCAACCCCCCTATGGTGTTTCGATTTGCTGGCGTGCATCTAAATTATTTCATTAAAATTATACGAATGGAATCAGATCAAAGTCGATTGAAGATTACATATAATCTCAAGTTGTATCAATGTGCATATTCTAAACGATAAGAAATTGAACTATACATGTTATCTTTGATCAACACTGCTAGGAGAATAACTTCTCGTTATATGGATCTATATATATATATATATTGTGGCACGATTTTAACTCTTGTTAGGAATTTTTATTAATCTATTGAGCAAGTGAATTTTAAATATCAAATCGTATAATAAAAGAAAGTTAAAAAATTAGTTATTTCTGTTGGTGTCAGGATGGGGATGAATAGGGAGTAACTTGGACCATGCCTGTAATAACTCAGTATTTAAATATGTTAGTCGTGAGGATGACATGTAAATAAGAACGGAGGAAATAACTATAGTCAAATAACTTATATTTAAATTTAGGGGGAAAAAATAAATATATTTTTAAATTATGATATAGATATCCTTCGTCATCTATAAACTATAGTATATATACTCTTTATATTAATGGAAATATACGTATTATAATCTTATCCATTGACACTACAACAAAAATAACTTTTAGCGGCACTAAATATTGACACTAATAAAGAGTGTTAATATCTTTATCGGCATTAGTTAAGTGTCATTAGAACCAATACCGCTAAAGGCTGTAGGGACACATGTAAAGAGTGACAATTGCTGCTAAAAATACATAGTTAGCGGTAATTATTAAGAATCAAATGTCGCTAATGGTCATTTTTGTTGTAGTGCGACCCGACATCAAATGAGTCCCTATTTAGTCTTCTGTTAGAATGAAAGGCATCTACGTTCTAGTTTTTGAACGGCGGGATACCATTGTCCCAATAGTATGACGGAGGGTAACTGTATACCATTTACGAAAGTTTGGTGTATATTTATCATTTTTCTCTTAAATTAAATTATTTTGGAAGGAAAAATAATCCTCAAATCCCTAGGTTGGCCTATCTGTCTTTTTTTTTTTTTTTCATCTCTGTTTTGTGCCTGATTACTTACAGTCCACTCTATTGAAACTACAAAAAAAAAAAATTATAAAGTATAGAGATTATCAAAATATAATTGCTTATATGTTTAGTGGGATGTTGGATATACACACATAAAAAAATGAGTGCATGCTTGCACGCGAGGTATTATAATTAGCATGTTTTTGTGTGTATATTTTTTTTTTACACTCAAGTATTTTGTGTATTATGGCATGTATTGTAATTGATGTACTCGACTCGACTAATTTAAAGTCACATAAAAATATTAAAGTATATTCTATCGAATATTCAAAACTTTTGGTTTAATGATAGAAAAATACATATCACTTTATCGCGATATATGTATATTCATTTATTCAGTATAAATAACAAATTAATAAAAGTGAAATAAAATAAATTTAATATTTTGTTATTAATTTTTATTACTTATTTCAAATTAAAGAAAAAAAATATTTTAAATGAGAAAAAAAATATTGG
>NC_028645.1:1406844-1476784 GCF_001406875.1 Solanum pennellii
TGGGGGGAGGGGAGGGGGGGGGTTTATTGGAGAGGAAAGGATGGGAACATAAATAATAAGACAAAAATGGTAATAAAACCAAACTGTCAATTGGTGGAGTAGAAAGTGACTTTTAATTGATTGAGGTAATTTAAGTTTTATATAAATAAAAATATAAATTGGCACTGTCACAATTTGCAATTTTGTGGTGTACAAATTTTTAGATTAAAAATTCTCTTAAAATTATTTACATTATTAGTTTTCTTGAATGCGAATGTCCTGATAATTTTTTTTAAGGATATGTCTAGAAGAATATTCGGTCTTCAATCAACTTTACTTAAGATCAAACCTAATTATTATCACTTTTAAATCCCATCAGAAACGATCATTCGATATCTTTTCAAGTAACAGTAAATATTTTTTCAGTTCTGATCGAACTTCGTGTTATTGTTAGGTACTTAGGTATATATATCCTTTCACTATTCTTGAGTACTTTTTCTCGAGACATCATTTAATAAAAGCGCACTTTAGAATTGGACTTTTTCAAAGTTCTAATGTGCTCAAGATCAAGAATTAATTTTTCATTTTAAACTAGAATATACATTCAAGAAGAGCAGAATAAATTTCACGATCAAATTTTATTCAAATTATATTAAAAAGATCTTTCGTTTTTGACACATCTAGCTCCTTAACAATAAGTTTCCATTTAAAAAATATTTTGTGAGAATTGGAATAAATGTGTGATAGAGGCCATTTTGGTGTAAAGTTAAATGAACCACAGGCCTTAAAAGATTATCATGTCAAATAGATTAAATTATGCTTCAGACTGTTGTCTCTGAATTGAAAATGATAATAATAATAATAATAATAATAATAATAAATATTCATGAGTTGAAAATATATTAATTTAATTAAATTATGAGTGTGGATCTAAATATTTTATCACCCTTTTTTTCCGACCAACCCATGACCTATTCATTTATTACCCTTATTTCCCAATGCAAATGTTTTGCTTTTCATAATTCAATTAAATTCTTGATCGATTCGATTTAATTTTATTATAATAGGTATTGGCATTATTATAAAACAATCTAATAATGTAAAATAACAAAATTATATCATACTCCCACCATTCAGTTTTATTACTTGTGTTTTTTCTCTCGAGCGCTAAATTGAATAATAGCCTTTCACCAAACTTTTAAGATAGTAAATTTTTTATTGCATCAAAGATAAAAAGGATTAAAACTTGTAATATCATTTTGTATAATTTTCAAATATTTAAATTTTAAAATATTATATTAATACAATTTCACTAATTAATTAAATTAACTTTCATAAAAATAAATAGGGATAACGCACAAGTACCCCTTCAACCTATGTCCGAAATCTCAGAGACACACTTATACTATATTAAGGTCCTATTACCCTTTGAACTTATTTTATTAATAATTTTCTACCGTTTTTCGACCTATGTGACACTATCTTGTGGGTCCAACACTGGTTGACTTTTTCTTTCAAGCTAGTGTCACGTAAGTCCAAAAGGTAGAAAATTACTTATAAAGTAAATTCATGGGATAATAAAACCTTAGTATAGTATAAATGTATCTCTAAAATTTCGAATATAGGTTAATAAGGTACTTATGCATTTTTTCAAATAAATATGACAAGTAAAAATAAACAGATTACGTAAAAGTCAAACTCTACTTCCTATAAAAACTTGATAATGACCTTCAAATTTTCGTTGACCAAAATGCTTGACACTTTTTGGAATTTCCAAATTATCAACTCTTCTTGATAAGTATAACTAACAAAATTCTCGTGATTTGTTTTGCTTATTTTTCAAACCAAATTTATTACTTTTAGTCTTTGGATAAATTTTTATTCCAAAATTTTCAAAATAAAAATTGTATATTTTCAAATCAAAAGTCTATTTTGTTATCAAATAGAATATTCGACTTTTTTGAAATTGCATATCTTACTCGTAGCATTTTTATAGCGTCGTATCAAAAATAATACTAGGAATTATCTAAGTATAAATTTGTCGTTGAATAATTTGGACCTACTAGGATTTTTGGATAATTCGTTGATAATATGATGCTAAATAATTAGCAATAATTTTTTATTATTTAGCGTAAACATTTATCGTCGCTAATAAGTAATAATATTTATTTTTTTAAGTTTTAACTTAGTTGCCGTCTAGTCATACTAGAATTAATAAATAAAACATATTAAGATTTAGAATTAAATCTTATTGGTTGTAGGATTAAAAAACTATTACACTTGGTAATTAGATAAAATATTCTTAACAATTCAGTATACTCATTCTTTTAAGAACTAGAATTAAATCCTTTTTATAATAGAATTAAGAAAACTATTACAATTCATCTTTAGATAAATATTCTTAACAATATAATATACTCTAAAACAAAATCGAATAATCATAAATAAATTTATTGAGATAGTTCACCACGACACAAAGCGTGATAAATTTACATAGTGATATCATAATTTTTTTAAAAATAGTTGATCTGAGTGATTCCTAAAGAAAATCAAATGAGTCGTATTTATGTTAAATGGTTTCTTTGGGGACAAAAAAAAAGTAATTATTGGAAAGTATTAAATTATCAGAAAATTTAATCGTATAATATTTTTTTATATTTTAAAATGAATTGATTTTTTTTATTTTCTTGATAAAATGTATTAAGTTATAAGGTTAAAAATGTTTTAAAAAGTAAATAACATAAATAAAATATTATTCTGACTAAATTTTCTCGCTAAATTTTTTTTTCTAAATTATTTTATTGTTAATATATAAAGCATTTAATGAAAGATTTTGAGTATAAAAAGGTCACGTTTTGTCTCCCCCTATACGTAGGTTCATCTTAGGTTGTTTCATTTTTCAACTATTAGCCCGGCTAAACTTTTTCTTTTCAATCGCGTTTAATATCTCCGTTGAAATCCAACTAAAATTCATTATCAGAACTCAAATCTAAGTTATCCCTAGGAAACTATTTGTAGGTAGGACTACTCCTTCCTTTAAATGGGCTACCGCTTGCCTAAAATAAATCGAAAATATAATTCAACTCACTACAAAAAAGACGCGATGAGATAGATAAAACTCTTCTTTCTTCAAATACAGGTAAATTGAGCGTTTGGAATGAAAAGATCTAGATAGACTGAAATGTTATTTCTTTAATAAACCTTACACAATACGAATTTGAATTAGACATATACGTCTAAAGAAAGTATCATACACGAGTAAAAAGTAAAAATTTAAAAAATAAAGTAATATAATTTCCATTTTTTTTTTTGTTTAATGATTGTAAAAGAAAAATAATAATTGTAAAGCCTAACTTGAAGGGATTGAGCCCATCGATCGGTTGGGGAAGGAACATGCCAATGCTTTATTGACCATATTTGTTAAGTTATTAAAACAACATTTAAGGTTTAATATCATACAAAAGATAAGATTTTCTATTGATTTTAACATTGTATACTATATATATATATATCTGATTTATTTCGTATTTTTCGTTCGATGAAAATTTTCAAGATATGGTTTCACTTGGCTAATAACTTTTATATGATTGGCTTATATATTTTCATATGCTTTTGCTTAATTATATTCAGCCTTATATTTGAAAAAAATATGGTCAAAGAAGAAGCTGCCAAAATGTTTAAGTTTTTTCCTACATTGGATTTAAACTCCTTTTAACTTTTCCTCTTTTTGTTTTCCTTTGTCTCAAAGCAATAGTAGAAGGGAAAAAAAAGTGAATTACTTATATTTATGACTAGTCAATCAAATAATATTTATAGGTAGATTCATTAAAGTAAAACAAATTATCTGTTACAAAATTCTTACGATAATAATGTATATAATTTAAACAGCATAACAAAATGAATTTAACGTAATCCCTTGAAATGTATCATTAATGTGTTTTGTAGGAGGCAAGTAAAACACACTTCTCGCATAATATCATAACAACATATACTTAGCTAAGTCCAAAATAGACTAATAAAAATGAACGAAGAGAGTGATAGGTTTTTGATATACTTGTGTTTCCATTATCTTGGAAATAGAAGCAAATTAATTTTGAAACTATATTGCTCTAAGGTGAATGTTTGACTAGACTACAAATTATCCAAAAATTGTGGAAAGAACATTTTCTTTTAACATGTGATATATGTAGACCAATTAAATAAAGTGCAAATTAAAGTGAGACAAATATATTTTTTTGACCTAAGAAGGTTCCACTTTGGAAAAATTTAAAAAGCCTAAACTTTAGAGTGCTTTCATTGGGTAATGATTATTAAGTGAGACTTATATGAGTGCATGGCTAGCATGTTTGCTTTCAAAATAGGTTAACGTTCATTTTTTTAAAAAAAAATTTATTCTAGAGTTTAAATTATATAAATCGTCAGTTCAGAATATATTTTTACACTATTATTAGGTTTTGAAAACATACTTACAGATAAACTTACTACAAACGTAAAATTTTGTAATTTTAAAAATACAATAAGTTATTCCTAACAAATAAAATAATCTGATAACATAAAAGATTGCTTACACTGATGATATATATAACTTACGCTCTTTATTTTATTGTTACTAGGCATTGGCTTCAACTATATAGCTAGTAGTGTTTGAATCATGTTAAAGAAGTCTAATTTGTGACTATAATGATTCCCCTTACAACTTTTAAACCTTGATTATCTTTGACTTAAAGATAAAAAGAGAGCAAAAAATGGTTAATTTTAAGCAAGATGTAATGACTTAAGGTAGTAGATAACCAATCATGATCATGTTTGATAATAATTCTTTTTTTTTTTTAAATACTAGTTTAATGGGAATAATTAAAGTTACTTTTCTTGTTTTGACTGATTTATTTATTCAAATTAGTAGGAAATTAAAGAGTGAGTTGCCATCATATTGATAGTGGAAGGTGCATTTACTATTATTTTATTATTAATTAATCTATAAGAAGGTTAGTACTAAAGCAATTGTTTGGTCAAGAAATTAAAAAAAAATTCAAATGTAATCCGAATGTATATAGATTTTATCCTTATTTTTATGGAGTATATAAATATAGAGAGACAGTTTCTGATAAAATTTTTGTTCAAAAGAAGAGTTTTTTCTAAGTAAAAAAATGATAATGAAATAACAAAATTCAAAATAAATAAAGCAATTACAAATAACAATTAACATATTATATTATTGAAGAATAAGATACTAATTAGTAAGCATCAACTTATACCTACTACTATGTTGGGTCAAGATGGATTTGAATGTTAGTTTAATATTATTTTAAACATAATTATAGGTTTTTTTTGTTGTAATAATCAAGGATTAAATTGTATTGTGTTAATATAAAAAATAGTAAATATAACATGATTTGTCTGATAAATACAAACCTTTTATTCTTCTTAATATATTTTTCGAATGTTTTCCTACATATATGCATGTTCTTTAAACATACGAAATGTTTTAAGATAAAATTATATAATTTAAATGAATAGTAGATTTTATATGATCATAAATCATCTTATCAAAGTTAAAAATGAAAAGTGTCATTTCATACTACCTATCATTTATTTTTTTTTAAAAAAGTTTCTCATCGAATGAGTTTTATACGTGAATCTGAATTAATAATCTTTTTCGTAAATTTTAGATATATACATATTAGCAAAAATATATTGATAAAACTAGTGTTTGGAATGACTAATTCATATGAGTTGAAATTTATATATATATATAAAAAATACATACACATCATGTTGAATATATTATTGTAATCATAAAAAATCACGTTGAATATATTATTGTAATCATAAAAAAGTCGGTTAAATTTTTTAAAAGAAAAGGATTATATTAGTTAGTTATGAACCTAATATTTCTTTATGAAAAAAAAAAAAGAAGAGATGTTGGTCAGCCATGCAAAAGAGATCATAATAAGCACATTGCTTTAAAAACTTTATGCATGCTTTGATTGATCAAACCAACAATTTAAAAAAAATTTATTTTTTAATTAAAAAAAATATAAAGTACAAATATGACACAAAATCCCATGAAAAAGGAAGTGAGTTTTTTTTTTTCATATAAAATTCTAAAAATAAAAAAATATGATGAAAATTAAGTGGACAAGCTCATGAGGTTTGAGACATAAAAGGGGAACAACATTAGTGAAGTTGCAAACAATTATGGACCCCTTTATTAAGTTAGACCAACTTTTATTTGCCTTTTTTCTTCTTCTTTTTCCTTTTAAATGTTATATTTTTTGTATTTTATTTTATTATTTTTCTTGAAAATGTAGAATTAAAACAAATTTAAAAAATGTATAAAATGAGTTTCTATATGGCAAAGAGAGAACTCTTTCGGTGGTTAAAGAGGTCCCACTTTGGTTTTCTTTTTGAGTTATTTTTGGATTTAAAAAAAAATAATGTGAAATCTTGTTAAAATATTTAAGAAATTTATATATTATTATATAAATTATTATGAAGATGAAAGTAGTTTTATTAGTTAATTAACCGAATAATGGAAGAACAACAAAAAAATTGATAAGAATTGAGCCTTTTCTTAAGAAAACAAAAAGAAAATATGTTAGTATATCGAAAGGTTATAATTTTTATTCTAATTTGTTTTGATTCGATATTAGAAGTCTGATTTCAACAATTTTTATTCTTTAATATAACTATTTTTTGAAATTTACCTACATATATAAGAAAGGAAATGTAAAAATTTAATTTTTTTTTAGTCTGTTTTAAAAAGAATGACCAATTTTCTTTTTTGACAACACTTTAGTTTTAACTTTCCACGTGGCATGTTTAAGATCACAAGATTAAAGGACATTTTGGTACATTTGACATAACTTTAGTTTTGACCCACAAGATTAAAAGGTCTTATTTCTTTTCTTAAACTCCGTTTCAAGTCAAATTAGGTCATCCTTTTTGAAACGGAGGGAGTAGTTGATTTCAATTTCACAAGGAAAAAAAATTAAATAAAAAAAAATATTATTTTTTAATATTTTGATTTTTGAATTTTTTATTCGATATATATCTATATTAGAGTCTAGTTGAAATTTGAAATAGTACATTTCTTAACAAAAACAACTCAATATCCAGAGACTCGATCCCGAAAGAAAGCAAACATATTGGTTTCATGTTTCTTGATAAATAGCTTTCATAGGCATGCATGGAATGGCCGCCATTTTAGACCAAAAAAACAAGCATGATTTCGCTCTATGACTCCACACAGTTGAGACACATGTGAGATATTTGAATGTCACGCAAGTCAAAAAAGTATACAAAATTTAAAGAAAAAATGAGTTCAGAAGGTAATAAGACCTTAGTTTTGTTAAATTGTATCTCTGTGAGTCATATATAGTTTAAAGAGGTAATTCTATCTTTTTCTGTCTAACTATATATATTCAATATTGTTATCTCGTCATTTATTGGTAGATATCCAATCAATATCAATTCTCAAATTAAATTATTTATAATTCCTAATAATAATAATCTGATTGTGAATATATATCATTTACAATGAATACGTATAGAACCTATCCTCATAAGATGACAAAATACCAACAAAAATTATGGAGAATGATGATGATGAATTGATGATAAACATTTTTTTTCTGTAATTATATCCGTAATTACAGTATAAAAATACTAATGATATTTATAAAGTAATTAATGAGAATAATTAATATTTTGATAAAGACATATAAGTGGTCTGCTTTTGGTAGACTTTATTGGGTGTAATAAGGCATTATTAACTCTTCTTTTTTTTGACATCCTAACGGTATTAACTGTCAAATTTCAACTTCTTTTTTTGGTTTTCGTCTGGTGTTTAGTATTCACTTTTGATAGATAAATAATATAGATTTGTTTTGAGAAGTATCGTATTGAAGATAAAATAATGTTTAAATATGATCAGTTAAATTATACCGGTAATGTAGAATAATAATAATTAAAAAAAAAAGTTGTTCCATGAGTGTGTATATTAGCTTAAATCCATCATTAAACAATTACTCGGCTATCTATCGTCCTTTGTAGGGTCGTATCCTCAGTAAACTAAATTCAAGTAACTTCAAGTTTTATTTTTCTCATTCTCACTAGCCAAAACATATGAACTTCATGCTTAATTAAAGAGCCCAAATGTATTATTGAACATAAAATGGGCCAGGCCACATTCTTGAGTTTGGGCCTTCAATTAGTAAATAGCCCAAACGTCCAGACACCAGAAAAAATAGAATCTTAAAGCTACAAATATATATCGTTCGGCCAACTAGTTTACCAATAGGATCAAAATATATCGTATAGTTTTTAGGAAAATGTTCAACTAGTATGTAACTTTTATGATACAACAATAGTGTATTTCGTATTCACGGTCTAATATGGCTCTACGAGTTCAAGAGAACTCAGTAACTTTGGCTCGAATCCTACATTTGTATTGAAAAACAAAAAATACATTCAATATGTATTAATAATATGTTCAAAACTCATGAACTTAAAATCCTGGCTCGAGCATTTGCGTTCATCTATCGGTAACGGAAAAATCAGGTTCCACAGGCTTTTGTAATGAACTAATGATTTCTAGTTCTCCTCTCATACTTGCACCTTTTCTGTTGCTTGCTGCCAATGTTGCAGCATACACAGCAAACTCTGAAGCCTTTTGTCCCAACGACACGCTTCTAATTCGTTCATCTCGTGGTTCAGTAGGCAGAGGAGGAGCCAGGGGACTCTGTTTCGCCTTATTAAACGCAGCAGCCTCTTTCCTTCTCTTGTATCGAAACCAGGCTGCTTGTATAAAACACGCGGCCCAAGTCCTCCATTGGTTCGAGTAAAACCTGAATGTATGCCTTAACTGTTTGCTATGCAGTTTACGGAACTGTGATGCCACGAATGTCACATCTTCTGCAGCCAATGCAAACGTTTCTACTTCAGTGAGCACGGTTACTGTACGTGTAGAGGAGGGAAGGATGATGCTCGGACGAGGGTCTAGTGCCCATGTTAGTAATTCTTCACCACAGAAATCACATGGACCGAGCTGACACGAGTTAAAGAAACCTGTTCTTCCTCCATCAGTAGTGTAGGAATCCAAATGTCCTCTTATGATGAAGTGCATTTCGTTCACAGGATCAGCTTCGCGAACTAGGCATGTCCCCGCGGTGTATAGAAGTGGTTTCAACCTTTCACATATTGCATCTAAGATGCACTCATCCATTTGATCAAACAAAGGTACCTACACGACCAACTTAACTAAATATTGAACGAGATACCAAAAAGGTAAGTAAGACGTATAAATTGGGACAGAGGGAGTTTGACAGAAGTATATATGATACTCACTCGACGAACTAGATCAAGACAAAGATGACGTTTGATGTCCCTTCTGAGATCAACAGGAAGGCTTCTAACAATGGATTCTTCATCAACACCTCGTGTTGTAACCCAACGATACAAATCATATTTCCGGACCCTCTCCTTTAGATCGTGAGGGAGTTGACGATGATGCATCCATTCTTCTGTATCCGTCCTCCTAATCCTCCATTCTTCGAGTCTCATAGTAGTAGATTGAAGGAAGGTCTAGTATTAAAAATTAACACATTTTCAGTGCTAAGATATCGAAAACTATGTCCCTTTATCATCTAATAACTTACCTGCATATTCCCAATAAGTAACGCGAATAGCAATAATCCAAGAATTGCAAGAACAACCGCGAAATTTATCTCATTAATGTCAGTAGTAGTAAAGAGATTCTGCCCGATAGAGCTGCAAAAATTCGATCACAAAAAGTTAAAAACATTTAATCGAAAAATAACAGATGTTTAGCTGCATTTCGTTACCTTAGGTTCCTTAATCCCCACCAGAAACAATACGAATACTTGTTCAAGAACGATGACTGTGTAACGCGATAAGTCAGTGCATCTTTAAAGATTCCAAATTGGAAGAAGTTGCTGCTAGGACCACATAATGTAGATATATTACTCCACTGGTACCACGCGATTCTACTGCTATTGTTCTTCCTCTGGCAGTCGAAATACCAATACTGGCAATATGGTTGCTGTTGATCACAAATCTTCTTCCAACACTGTTCTTGCCTCTCCACAGCTAAAAGATACCAGCAAGATCCCATAACCTTAATAAAAATCGTAAACAAAATGATCGATAAGTCAACAACTTACAGTTGACCTCTCTATAACATTCGTTCTCTGTAATATAATATGTTCTCTATAACAACCAGACAAACGAGGTCGTTACATAGAGGTTTGACTGTAGATAGTAAATGTAAGTAATCGCGTATAACTTACATGACTTGCCAACATGAAGAGCACGAGGTTATAAACCGCGCCAGCCCAAGCAGCTTCCACCATTACACCAGTGGTCTTGATAATGTGAGATGAAAGTGGAAAAATCAGACATAGCCTCAAGAGGAACTGAGAAATGATAGTTAGGCGTAAGGCGTGTTTTGCACCAATCCTATTCGAACCTCTCAGAGATGGGATTGCAGCCCAAATCAAAACCTGAAAACAGTAATTTCGTTAAAGATGTTCAAGATTTGATAGACATATCTATATAAAACACAGTATGATTTTCTGACAAAGATTGTTCAACTGACCATCCTACAGTCAACTTAGCTACACAAGTAGGCCTAAGTTGTACCTGAGGAAGAGGAAGAGTAGCCAAGACGTCGAGCAAAAAGTCCTTACGAAGATACCTTGAAGCAATCTTTGAAGAATCAATAACTAGCTCACCTCTTCCAAAAACACGAGAGGAAGGTGCAACGTAAGCTGTACGAAACTGAACTAAAATCTGAACCAGATAAAATGCATCTATGACTGATCGAACGATTGTAAGGACTATCTCCATAGGATAACTTGCATCCATACAGATTTTGTCGTCAACACTAGGTAAATAGAAGAACAATGGATCAACAAACAGAGAAGTTAGAGAAGCAATAAGGAAACATTTGTTCCATATGTTTATAAGACGTCCTCGCGGATCTAATATCTTCCATTGCACCCCATCATAGTCCTCTGAAAATACTCTTGAAAGCTTTTTCTTTCGAAACACCTTCATTTTTGGCTCTATTTCTACCTTCTCGAGGTTTGAACTAGACGTTTGTTCGTGGTTCTTGATGGAGATAGCTTTTGAGGAATTTCGACACATTGTATGATCCAGTTTTTGATATGTCAAAGTCATTTGGAAATCTGATTGAACAGAGATGAACATGACTTAGAGTTAGAGTCTAGTGATTAAATACATGACTATATTGCTCGTACTTTTCAAAAATGTTGTCAGACCTGTATGTATGTACTTTTGGACGATCTGACACACACCTGACAGTACTTTTGAAGAGCTCGAGCAACATAAAAGAAACTAGTACAAAAATGTGTTGCATTTCAAAACAACTTTAACAAAATATCATAAGATTTTAGTACTTAAGCCACAAATTAAAGGATTCTCATATATATATACCTGATAGATTTTTGCTTAGTAGAAGACATTGTTCATGCTCAGGATAAAATCTTTCTGTTGTAACACGGAAGAATTGAAATCTTAGATCAAAACACTATGTATGGACGGTATTTCTTGTGTATTGATTCGATCATATCAAATATATTCTTTGAAACATGTCATACATAAATTGCAAGTATGGTCTTAGCAATCTCATATATATATATATATTGTTTGAAAATATTTATATGTTTGAACATTGTTATGGATTTTGAACTAGTGAACATTGTTAAGAATCATGTAACAGGACTAAAAATTGAATATTTGAATGTATTTTGTTTTGATGTTAAATTTAACTAAATTTGGAGAAAAAGACAGAGTAATGGATCCACATTTTCAAAATATTATTTGAATTCCATTGGATCAATTGGATTTAGTTATTTGTGAATATTCCACCCCATAGAAAAAGACAGTATATATTTTCATAAACTTGTCTACAAAAAACAGAAAAAGAATCAACATGTTGAATCTTGAGAGACAACAACACAAGCTTTTGAAGAATCAACAGTCAATACTCCTGTTTGTGTACTATCTTGTAAATTCTCAAACGCGTAAACCTTCACAAGACACCTCTACATCGCGACAGGTTATGTGAGAAGGTGATTTACGATCATTGATTTGAATTTTCCCACTTAGACTAACAGAAAATCTTGTAGTTTGACCAGACGCGAAGTCACCAGCAATAGATGTACCAATCCAATACTCATATGGCCTCAGGTAAAGCTGTAAACGTTGAATCGATTAAGGTTTGATCTTTTGCATGTTGATGGAGTTTATCAAACACATTGGCACTCCAAAGAAGAGTGTTGGTATAGGATATGTTAGCCTTGAAATTATTGTTGTTAGGATTTTGAACTGAGAAAGACAGGTTCCAATTGTCTGGATTGTACATTATCAAAGGATGAACATAACTCAGTACTGTTCTGTTCTTTATCTTCACTGGAATTTCAATACAAAATCAACTACTATAAGTTTTACTAAAAATCACTGCAATTGTAGAGGCGTAGGCACAAACAAACACACAATTCTAGCTAATTCATATGTAGAACAAGGATTGGTTCGCGCTAAGATACATTTTCGAAGAGTATCAAACTTTTTCATTGTCTTGATTGTCAACAAGTGATGGATAGAATCATATTACAAGATCATGGATATTTTCCTGAGGCAATTTCAGAACATACATTACGAAAACTAATTTACTTGAGAGCTCTAGTTAGTCCAGAAGTAGAGAGTAGTTTGTCCGCGCAAGTTTAAGATATAGCTGTTGCAAAGTTAATAACTCATTCATTTCTGCAACTATCGTCATCTCCTGGACCCTGCCATGTAAATTATTCACTTTTATAAGCAGAAGCATATGTTTTGGTTCGACTTTTGAAACTTCTAATATTGCATGACAATTGAACATAGATATATTGATGAATTTCAAGATGTGAAGTCTCAAGAAAGCCCAGAAAAAGAGAGAACACGAGTTGTTTACCTCAAGCCTTTTCTCGGTCAAAAAGATGTTGGCTACAATCTTCAGAATTGACGTCTGGGTGGACGAGCTTCAGCAGGACTTACACGGATGGCCCTGCCACCTAGATCCTACACAAAGTTCAACATGGAAAAACAATCAAAAGCACGATCATAAAAGCTCATTTTACTAGAAGAAAATCATATAGAAGTTTATAGAAAAGAATGCAAAATAGATTCATGAATGATATTATACCAGATTAGATTGACGGTATATTACATATCTACTAGCGAAGACAAGTCAAAGGGAAAAATATTTAGAAGATTGAAACCCACAGTGTTAAGCCGGTACAAAACCAGCCTCTGGATGGAAAATGAGACCAACTTGTGAAGAAAGACACATGCACATACAGAACATAAAGAAAGATACATAATGTAGCTGAGTAAGAATGACTTACAACACCATCCAGGCTTTCAATTGCATCGTTGACCTCCTGAGCGGAACTGTATGTTACAAATCCAAAGCCCCTTGATCTACCGCTATCTCTATCATAGACTACTTTGGCATCCACGACCTTTCCTTGCTCACTGAACAAGGTCTCAAGTTGTTGTTGGTCAACACTCCATGCAAGGTTTCCTACGTAGACTCTGTTGGAGCTGTCCATACTCCCTCCACCCCTGCCTCCCTGGTAAGAAGAATTGCCCCCGAAAGAATTCTCCCTTTTGGGTGGTGCTGGCCCAGAATTCACCCTCAGTGCCCTCCCGTCAATTTCCTGCCAAAAGAATCACATATGCTTAGTGTTGAATTTCAGCAAAGAAATTTTGCATAAACAAAGTATTACTAACAACAAGCATATTAGGTTCCACAATTTTTTATAGTTTTGGGGGGGCATTTCATCATCAGAATTAGTTTTGAAATCTGCAGTATGGCACTTTGCAAAATATGTTAATATTAAAAGGGAGTACTGGTCTTCCGTTAGACCATTTCAAATTGTAAACTGAACAGAACAGTCAAATTCCAAAAATAAATTAAGATATCCAAGAGAACGGAAATTCAGGACTAAAGAGAATATTTGGATGCACGCATCAGAACATAATAACCAAGAAAAGACAACAAAGCAAAAGACTTTACATAGCCATTAAATTGTTGACAGGCAACTTCAACTGCCTCTTTGGAGGACATTGTCACAAAGCCAAAACCTCTGCTTCTTCCTGTAAGCTTGTCATAGATAACCTGCAAAAGTTAGCAGCTCCATTAAGTCCATTTAAACCTCTTATCCAATTCTTCACATCCTCACTCTCCCAATCAAGATTGAAAACAACGACCATTTATGCTTAAGTGCACCAAAAAATAAAGAAGCCGGAACAATTTCCTTCTATAACACCTTAAGGCAAAAATAAAAGTTTCTTCAATATGACAAGGGAACCACACTCCTTTGCCATAACTCGCAAACGACACATGAGAGGTAAACTGCACTGGGCAAATCCCGTGCGACGAGCTCACCCTAAAAGGCCAACCCCTACTGTCGCAAGCAAGGGGCTTCAAACTTGAGACCTCCACTAGGGAAGTCCAAAGCCAAACCATTTGAGCAACCCCAAAGGATCCGCAAGGCATAAATAAATTTATCCAGTAAAAACCTTGTTGAATAGTATAAAAAGCCTCATCTTAAAGTTTAACTTGTTAGGATAAGACACATTTACTTGTCACTCTTAGATATGCTATGTATCCCCTCATGTATGAGATTGCTCTGATAATATGTTGAATTGTGGGAACATCTTATCGGAAATAGCCACTTTACTACTTTTAGGTTAGCACAAACCATAAAAAATCAAAATGCACATGGTTACTTATTTAAACATAGCCAAACAAAACTTCAAATCATCTAAACAAGAAGCCTACTTAAAACAATTATTCATTTACTGCTCTATTAACATGTCGAATTTTGTGAACGTCTTATCAACTCAGAGATATCCACTTCAACTTTACTACTTTTATGATTTGCACAGACCTTAAAGATTCAAAACTTCACAAGGGTTCTCACTTAAACATAGCCAAACAAACCTCAAAACTATATAAACACCACAAATAAGATTAAATCTTTCTCCCATAACAATGTATTACAAGCAGCAAAGCTCATCCAGTGCAGTTACCTTTGGATGCAAAGTGCAAACAAGGTAAACCCCACTCCTAGTGCAATAGGAGGCAAACAATGCAAGCCCAAAAGGCCAATTCTACTACTTTTAAGTTTGAAAAGATTCAACTTTTTTTATATTACCTCAACCATAGCAAACAAAATCTCAAATTACCAAAACAACTAAACCCCAACAAAAAAGATTGAATCTTTTAATTACCTCAACCATTTCAACATCTCCAGCACGTTCAAAAAGCTCAGCAAGATACGCACTATCAACACTGAAAGGCAAATTACCAACAAAGATTTTAAGGTCAGGATTGGCATTACGTTCTTGATATGAAGCACCTTCATCACTCAAACCCCCTTCCTCCTCATCATCATCATCACCAGCCCCAACTTCCTCAATTTGGTCAAAATCAGAAAGGGTTACTTTACGAACAAAACGAGAAGATTCAAAGTATCTTGGGGTTGAAGAAGATGATAAAGAAAGGTTTAAAGAGGAAGAAGGAAGTGAAAAGAAGGAAATTGAAGTTGTTTGGGAAGTGGGTTTTGGGAGTGTTTGTGGTGTAAGTGAAAGGAAATGGAGGGAAGAAGATGAAGAAGCCATTGGAGAAGAAGGGGTTGAAGATAAGGTTTTTATTGAAACTAAAGAATTGTGAAGATAAGAGTGTGTTGTATGTAGATAGATATATAATGTGAAATGTTGGATATTTTATTGGGATGTGGTGTTTGAAGAGATATTTTGAGCCCACGTCAATCAGCATTGGGCCCACAAAATAGTGCTACATGGATCGAAAATGAATAGAAAGTTATTAATAAAATAAGTTCAAGCGAGTATTATATAAGTGTGTCTCTAAAATTTCGGGCATAGATTGAGGGGTACTTGTGCATTATCCCAAAAAGAAAATATAAACATGTATTGTGAGGATTGATCCCTAAATAACTCAAAACATTTAACTAAGTGCATCATTTAGCTTTTTTGTAGCATGAGTATCAGCAGAAAATATTATATCAATTCTGAAAAATATATATATTTACAAAAAAAAAATCATGGATTCACTTGCCCTATATCATCATATATTATCATAAGCAGGAAGCTCAAAACTTAAAAGTTGAATTATCATTTTGCCCCTCTAATAAATTAAAACTTCTAAAATTTTCATATATATAATCTTCTTATTCTCATTCCATAATCTTGACCTTTCAAATTTCTAACACAAATGTAAATAAAAATAAAAATGAGTAATTATTCCTTATAGACAAGAAATTAAAGTAGATTCATGTATCTTTAAAATTAAATTTCATCTCTATCTTTTTTATATTTATTTTAACAATAATTCATGTGACTTTTCATGTTTTCATAATTTTATTCTATAAATTTAACTTTTTCAAGAAAAATTTTTATTTACCACTCCTATAATTCTTGTGTGTAGGAACTCTAAACATGTGAAATAATGTCACAATTTGAGGTGAAAGTTGTGAGATTCCCTTTTGCAGTCACGAGAATAGACAAGAATTCAACTACTGAAGCATCGGAGCTTGATGTGTTAGTTCTATACTTATTTGTAATAAGAATTATAATACGACTTTTTTGTCTCTCTTCATATAGTTGAATTCTTGTTTAGACTATAAACTCGTTACTGTGCTAGGATTTTTAGAAAAAATATATTTTAGAGTTCGAGGACCTTTAGTATTGTACTTTACTTGTACTAGCTGATGATATGTATATTAAATGTTAATTTCTTTCTGAAGTCATTGCGTAATATCAAGTAGTGGTGGTTTGGACATGTGAAGAGGTGACGCACACATGCCTCAACGTGAAGGTATGAGATGATGGTTCACAAGAGGTACGGTAGACCAAAGAAGTATTAGGGAAACGTAATTAGACAAGATTTAACGTAGTATCAACTTATCGAATATATCACCTTAGCTAGGAGGTTCCAATTGTAGATTATGCAACTTCTAGTGTTTCACAATAATGAAAGAGATTAGCAAAGGCAGTTGCCACTTGCAAGGGCACAGCTGCAAACTGTCTCATTTGCTATATCAATTGGCCTTCAAGAAGCCAAACACACAACATTTTGGACCACATATTTCTACTTCATTCAAATAATGGATCTATGGTTTGTGCCTCTCCACATAGACACACACACACAACTTTCATACAAATTCATAATTCAAATCATCCACAAGTTTTTAAACTCTAGTTGCCATTTGCATAGAGATCATAGAGTCATAAATGTATCAATATGAATTTAATTAAATAAACCTTAATATACCATATTTTATACTGTGAATTCATATAATCGACCTCAACTAAGTTAACTTGAGATGTAGTTTATTCATTATTGGATTGATATTGATATACACAAACAAGTATATTACATGACAAGAGAAGACAAAAGGTATATACTAGTACTAGTACTAATAAACATGCTTATGTGTGCATGTTATGTTTGTATGCATTTCTTTTCATGGTTTATAAACAAACAAAAAATCTGGGCATTGCGCTGTGATTTTGAAAAACACAACAACTACTAGGAGAACTTCTGATCAGACTGTCCAAACTACGCCTCAGTCCCAAACAAGCTGGATGGGCTATATGAATCCTCGATTCTTCTTTTAAGCTCAATGTGATTGATATCAAAAGGGATAATTCCGAAATACAGAGGAGGCTGCAGTTGTTAGATCACCTTCCATCTGATGTCAACATGTAAAATCCCATCTTTAGAATTGATGAGATGGTACTTCTCGTTGATACGTCCATTGTAGATCACATCTTTCAGTTGGATATCGACATAGCCAAGTACCTCCTACAGACGAAAAAGGAAATTATAATGCAATAAGTATCATTCTTTGTATTCAATGATTGCAGTAATGGAAGCTGAGGACATTTGTTGACGATGGTTCGTTTACCTTAGACCGAAAACCAAATCTCCTCTTCTTGCTCTTGACTTCAATATGGATTAGGTCCTTCAATGGAGCTTCTTCCAACATAAACTGGAATTCTTCTTCCCATTTTGGATTCCACGTTTTGTTCCTTGCCTAAAGGTAGTCGGTAAATAAAGGTTAACGCAACAAAAGCAATAGGATGGTTAACCAAAGGTGAACGGAGCATGGGTTCAAGTGAATCTAGTTTTTTTTAAAACGGAACGTAAACACACATATATATTAAATTTTGAATCTTAAAGGTTGAACTGTTAAGTTTAAACTATGAATACGACTATATGGTTAACTGTATATATGAGAGTGTAAGAATCACCTTAGTTTTCTTTTTTTCTCCTCGAAGCACTACGACTGCATAAGGATTGGTATGGTTCTTCCCTTCTACATCTTCAGCAGCAATAACGGTAACCAAAAGCAAACCTGCTCCACGTAAGGAAATGTCATCTGAAAGGCTTGAAATACTCTCCTTTCTTTCGTGAAAACTAAGAGGTCCACTAAACTTTACACTATCTTCTTGGAAAGGAATGAAGGACATTTCCAACATAAGTTGGCCTCGCGGCTTCTTATTCTGAGGGTCGTTTGGGTTTAAGCTGTTCACCAAATTAAGAGTTAGTTCTTTCTTCTCATATGGCTTGAGCAATTTCAGTGGCACTACTTGCATTCCCAACTTGTCATGCGCCCCAATCTGTGAAACAAAGTGAAAATCAGGATACATTAGTTCTTATTCTTGGTAAAAATAATCAAAATCAACAGGTAAAGTATTTCTAGCGATTCATGTTTTCAAGGAGATTGTTGCAATATCTTTTTTTAGAAAGGTGTAACACATAAACCAACACTCAAACAGCAAGCACTCCAATTTTAAGAGTGCACATTAGACACCTCAACTTGGTCTCAACTGTCAACTAAACACTCTAATTCATCGGCCATCGCCATTGTGTCTCGTAGACAACAGACGAGTAATTTTGAACATCAAACTGGAAATAAACAAAACCTTTGCATTTTACCACCTCAAAGGATTCAAACTGAAGCTCTTAATAGTTCATAGTACACAACTTTGATATTACATCTATTTAGATAACTTCTCTAGTTTTCAAAATCTTACGCTTCTCCACCAAGTTGATATTCAACCATCTTACTCTTAAACTCCAAGAAAGTAAAAGAGGGTCTTTAAAATTTGAGATGCATGGTGTACATAATACAATTCCTTTTTTAACAGAAAATCAGAACCAGGATTCTAGCCATCAGAAAACTACAAAGAAGTGTATGTATGTATAGCTTTGGAGTACTATGATGGTCTTTGATTCTAAAGTAAAAAGTTTGAAACACCAATGTGGTGCCACGATACCATGATATATCAAATTAAGATTCTGACCTTTTCCCAGTCATATAGATGCAGCTGCAGAACTTGAGCCTCGGGATCCTTTACCGTCAATTTGAAATCCTCATCCCACACGGGATCTAGACTGTTCATCTTTACAGTAGTCTTCTTTGCTGGAAGCATGTCCCCACCTAAGCTGAGTTTAACATATGGATCTGATTTACTCAGAAAGTCCATGTTCAGAAGTTTCTGGGCTCTCAGAACCTTCACATGTAGTATTCCAACAGGCTTCTTCACAGCTCCACTATAAAAAAAAATACAAAAGCTAATGTTAGTAAATAAAAAAGAATTTGAGCATCCAACCCAATATTGTAAGGTTAAACCACTTTGGATGCATTTAGGTATCCGATATGGGAGACATCATATTTTAAGACTTTGATCTAACCAAACCGTAAGGCATAATCTATGTGGGTCGACATGCAGAAGAGTGGAGTGGAACAAAGATTTAGTTCAACAGCCTAAAGACTGTGTCTAGAACAGCACTAATGATTCAATGACCACGAGAGAAGCGTAGAGCTTTAGAATAGGTAGAGGCAATATAAAATTTTGGCTTTAAGTAGAGTATCGAGAATTGATTTTAATAACTAGAGCAGACTAGAACCTTTAAAATCCCTTTGGATGCCCCTCGTAGAATGTTACATATTTTAACAATAGAAATTAGAAACTTTTGCAGTACACAAAGAATGGTAAAATACATGAATTTGAAAGACTTGGACAAAGAAAAAAGAAAATTTTAGAGGAATAGAATAAGGAAGATGACTATATTTTGAGGAAACCAAAGTCTAAGAAATTGCATTAGGCTACTACAACAACAATTCACAAGTATCGCGACAACAGAAGTGCAAATGGATGTCAGGAATTAGTTCATTCACAATATTTCAAGTAAATTATTGTTTGTTAACAACTTACATTGAACTGTCGAGAATTGGTATGTCAAGTGTTTGTGGCCAGAGGTAAAGTCTGGCGACTTGCTTGCTTATAGTTTCCTGCCATCCAATGAATTTATCAAATAAAATTAGCTGAGAAGGATAATGTAAAAGATTCCTGTCTGTAATACAGTCAGTTTGAATCTAGAAACACATAAAATGCAAGGGAGAGCTGCAAACTTTATTCAGTCTATGTACTTTCGAGTGTAGGTAAACAACAATGACCAACTTTAGATACAATTGTATCATGATATTTATATGTTTACAAAGGAAAAATTGGTATAACAGATTCATTCGAGAGAAATACATCTTAATTCTTAAGCAGAAATCATGTTATGTTACTCCCTTTTATAAGCTTTCGTAATTCAGTAACTTTATCTACTATATTCAGTCATATCAAAACCAATGCATAAGATTTCAGGGTACGCATTTTCTACAACTATTAATCTGCAGCCACGAATTCACCCAAGCCATTTCTATGATGTCCGGTATTAACTATTTTCTGTCTTATAATTGCATTACAGACTCAAATGCAATTTACATCTCTTAGTAACCAAACATCTTCCAGCTTGTTTATTTACTTTAAGAATTGTACTGTCGAAATACATTATTAACTCAAATTGCAGATTGTTTTTGTATCAATGCCAAGTTGAAATATTTGTTCTGTAAATCCCCTTGATGCATGCTAATGATCGCGGGTCAAAGAAATAATCTTGTGATTCTATCCTTGGAATCGCAGATCAAGTTGGTGAAAGTTCTCAGAAATGATTAAACTTGATACCAGTCCCTTTGCAACAAAAAAGGGAGTGGAGGAACTTTTGACTTAAATCCAATGCAAGCTTAGCCTATGGAGTTTGGTACAAAAGAGACACACTAGGTAAAAAAGTAAGCATACCTGAACAAAATGGTGTAAACCAGGGATTGCCATGAGATCTCCTCCAATTACTTTTAGCCCAAAGTCTACCTCTGGCTACATATATGATTGTTATTTTTAGTTAGAGAAGCTATAAAGAGTTATTACTATATTATTTGTTGCAATTTTCAACTCATCAGTACGATTAGAATCTTTGAAAGCAACAGATATTTTGCAAGCTTACGTACCTTCTTCGTCAATGATACTACTATGTTTGAAAAGCATGGGAAGGTTGGGACAAAAGGTTTCAGTGTCGCCCTTGCTGTAGCAGCCACTTGGAAATCTATCAACTGAAGATAAATATAGCTAAGCTTGGTGAAAATTCATTCTTATGTTTATTTTGTTGTTCTTACAATAATGTCTTGTTGAAGCAAATTCATTAATCTTTAAGATACACTAAAAACAGTAACTTGTTACGATCTTTATACAGAATATATAGCCTTGTATCTGAACTCTTCTAAAGTGATCAGAAGAAATAACATAAATCAGATAAGTTACAAAAAAGCAAATCCCAAAGCACTTTTGTTTGATGATCATGTCAATCTATCTTTGAAAGAAGAACATAAGGGAAACTAGTCTTACCTGTGCCGAGAAGTTTAGAGATAATAACTTCAATGCCACAACTATATTTGGATTTCCAGCCCATCTGACCGCAAACTCAAATACTAGCTCCTTTTCATTGGAATCATATACTTTAATACCTGCAATATTAATCGAGCTCAAATGAAACATGAACAACTTCCAATTTGTAGTTGGTGGCTTGTCACAACATTTCATTTACTAGCTGAAAAATGGCGCTCACCATGCAATCTAGGAGGAATTGTTCCAAGAGTAAGTTGCTCAAACTCGATAGATTTTATCTGATATTTGCCAATATACTCTGCAAAAATAGGTTCGGATGTGCTTTTAATAATTCCACAAATTGCCTGTAAAGGAAATAAAATCAGGCTACACTATTTAGGCATGCTGATATACTTCAGACCATTTCCATGAAATGATATGTCGGATATACTAAGTAAAGAATTCGCAATTACCTTGTCAAGATAAGGCCACATATTAGCTATAAAATCATTGAACCAGTTAACCTACACACCAATACGAATAGAAGCATTGCCTAGTTAAGATTGACTTGGATATTAGGATGAAAGAATTTAAATTCAACAAGGGGGCAAGCACTTACCCGCTCATAGTCTGGATTCATCACCCATAAGGGAAGTTCAGGTAGAAGATCAACTAACGAGTTTGGCTCAATTTCATCAAATGCTGTACTTTCTGGATAATCCTGCAGCTTCGCATTTGGGAAGGTCAGTTCACTTTCGAATAAGTTGGTTTGCATTTGTTAAACCTTATAAAGAAGCAGAAAATTGCTCAAGATGTATCGCTTTTAATTTTATATATTATTTATCAACATGTCTATCTTCATCTTTACATAAAAATACTGGAAATAGGCAGATTTAGGTCGGGTTATGTAGGTTCAACTCGATTATCAAAAAAAAGTTCATTTTTCTCCTATTTCACGGTATACGAACTATAAAGGGGACCTAGCTTCACTTCTGGTTCAATTGAGCCCATTACTTCAGCCTCTAACTACATGTGCAGATGAATAAAAAACTAAACGACAAACATATAATAATATCACACTCATTCCAAATCCACCAACTATAGACCCTGAATTCGCCAATGATTTTGCACCATCATTAGCAAAATCAGCTACTTCAGCATCGTGTCATCGAACACTCATCTAATATAACTGAACAAAGCTAACAATTTCTAGTGAAACACCTTTCAAGACAACAACATATGCAGAAAAACAGAACAAATCTACAACAACAACATACGCAGTTTAATCACATAAGGTAGAGACATTGTTTCCGATAGCTTGTCAGCTCAAATAAAGCATATCAACACCAAGTATTGAAATGAAACACAGTAGTTGAGAAGCTATGCTAAAAAATAACAGAGAAAAGAACAATAGCAACAAAACAGAACCAAAAAACTACAAAGTCGGTCATTCCAGCTGAAATCTCATCAAATAGCTAAACAGTGAAAAAATAAAAACTCAATCTTTTTCCAATTGAAAGCAGTGCATTTTACCTTAATAATCTCTACTAAAACACCATTCAAAACAACGACAACAACAACAACAACACACAGTGCTTAGCTCAAGTAAAGCATATCAACATCAAATATCAAATCCAATAATGATCAAAACCAAAATAAAAATTCAATCTTTAACATAAAAAGCAGTGCATTTTACCTTAACATCTGTGGGCTCAAAGTATATGAACAAAAAATACCCCACAATCAAACCAATCGAAATTCCAACTCCAAAACCAAGAATTCCTAATAAACTTCCAAGAATCCCCATTTTCTTTAATCATTCAAAAAAATCAACAAACCCCATTTTTATATCAATAAATAAAGAACATCCCCAAACCCAAATCCATGATTCCCTCAATATTCTACATGCCACCCATGAAAATTATATCATATTATAAAACAATGTCAAAAAAAAAAGGATTTTTTTTTTTAGGCAAAGCTGGCGCCTAGTTATTGATGTTGAGAGATTTTGAACACCTATGGAACGTGTAGAAATTATCAACATTAACAAAATTCAAAGACGTGGCTTTTATTGAATATTATTATACACAAAAAAAATTATGTTTATTCTTTAGTTCTATAAAAATATAATTTATCTTAAATATGATTTGAAAAAATGAATTAAAATTAAAAAAAAATTATTTTTTTTGATTTGTTAAAATATACAAGTAAATAAGAACAACTAAAAGACGAAATATGGACAAATAAATAGAGACGGAAAGAATAGTAAATTCAAATAAATCTATGTTTAAACTTCTGTATCCACTCATAGCAAACAAAATCAATTCTATTATTAAACTCAAATTCAATTATTATTTTTTTGTTAAAATTGAAAATATTAGTCCCATTCGTCGTATCAATATCAATAAATCATGGTAGTACTAATTTTTAGATAGATAAATAGTCAAATATAATTAAATGATGTAATTATAACAATTTCTGTTTTAAAATTTATACTAATTTGTATGTTTTTCAAAGAGATTAATTAATTTTAATTTTCTGAACCCCGACAACCTTCTAGAACAGAGGAATTAATTAATATTTTTATCTGTCTATTTTTTGAAATTGAATGTTTGTTTCTTTGAATAAAATAATGTAGCTATTTTAGGGTATATGATTAGATTGGTCGAAATTTTTTAAATATCAAATTAAATTATTTGTGTTAAATTTATAAATCAAATTAATAATACTTGGGTTTTTTGGATTATGTATTTATATAAATTTATAATTAATTTTTGCTTTAAATATTTCGTAAGCTCTATTAAAATATGAGATGGGTGATATAAAAAATAATAATAAATCGCACAAAATAGATATTGTAAATTAATAACTCATAAAATAATTATTATCATCATGCTAAAATAATTTGAATGTCTAACCAATGTAAAATTAAAAACAAATATTCAACATTATTGGTTTTCTTAATGTTGACTTAATTAATCATTTTTTATAGGCATTAGTATTGATTCATTGTGATCTGAACCGTTGAAAATTCTAAGTTTCAAACTAGAAATAATATGTTAAAAGATTAAAAAAATATATGAAAAATATACGAAATATTTAGAATTATATCAAAGTAAGTATTTTTATATATAAAATAATTTAAGAATTATATAATATCGCGTTAGTTTGGTCTCGATTTCACTTTTTTAGTTAAAACCAAACCAGCCTATGTATAGTCATATTTTCTTTTCAATATCAAACCAAACCATTAATTGAATTTTGTTTGTTTGAATCAATTTTCGATTTAATTTTATATACGTCTAATAGTTATAATAAAACAATTCTATTATTTCAATCATGAATATAAATTCAAAGTCTTAAATATAAAATTTTTACTGATAAAGACAATTCTTTTTTACGTAAATCCGAATTAAGGGAGTCTTCAAAAATAATATTAAAGACCGTGGTAGTATTAAATTATTAATACTTAGTAATTACTTAATGGATAATCAAAGAAAATTAGGAGGATAGTTAAGTTGATTAAGTTTCCTCTAGGATATTTTATCTAGAAAGTTTACCTAATTTATGGTTTCATCTACCAGAGTTGGTAATCTTATTAAGGGAAGTGGTTAGCCTATCTTATAAAATATTTGAGATGTTCGAGTTAATTATATTTATACTGTATGTCAAAAAATATATATTTAATAAATTATATTTATTTGTATGAAATTATAACTTATATTTATTAAAAAATATTTTAAATTAGTTCAGAGTAAATAATTTGTTTGTTTTATGCTATCCTTCGCATTATAATATTTAAGGAAATCAGATTTGAAAAAACAAGTAGAAAAAAATGGCCCAACAGTAAAACAATTTTTTAATTAGAAATTTTAATTTTAAATTTTAGGTTGTTGAAAGTATTTTAATAGGGAGTGTTGTCAGAATAAATTTTACATGATACAAATTTAAATTAGTCGAGCTTCAATACAGTTATTGGATGTCCGATTGAAACTAATAAAATATCCCTTTCTTTTTTGTAATATCCTAATTAATAAAAATATTTTATATGAAATTTCTTATCTATTGACTTATGAAATACGTCAAAAACAATAAACCATTTGACTGAAAAAGTTTTCGAGGGATATTGGGACTACATAATTATTATTTTTGAAATTGTTATTAATATAAATTTTAAATATTTATATTTAAAATATAATAGCGAAAAAATCAAAGGAGTGGTAGAGAAACTTATTTTACAATCTCTCAACTAAAATTGTCTTTTCAAAGTACTAAAATTTTAGCAATTTTTGAGGAATTGTTAAAAATAACGTAATAGTATTTATCTAAAATTAAACTGACTTTTTTTAATTTGATTAATCGTATATCTCCATGTTCATTTTGTAAATAAACATAGGGACAACAAATTAAACTTCCAGATATAATAATTTTATAATGATGAACTAGTTAACAATAGTAGTAGCTAGTGATTCTTCGATATATTCTTTTCACATGAGTACGAACTACCTCTTTACACCGAGCACAAGTCTTTCTTGCAAAAATTTTAAAATGATGGTCTTTTTCTTACGAAATTTAAAATCAAATTTTACATTTTAAAAAAAATAAAATCATGATTTGAAATCCCAAATCGCATATTCAAACGTTGTTTTACAATCATAACTTCATATCGAATGTATACACTATTGATGTATACAAGATAGTTCAATCTTGGGCATAAATTAGTGGGCTTGTCATCAAAGTTCACTCTTGGGCCTCAATAATTTGCAGAGCTATCTGGGCTAAGTTGTTACAATTGGGTTCATTGTTGCTTATTTTGCTATTGGGCTAACTCTCACTAATCCAACCTAACCAACGGCCCACTTCATCTTCCACCCTAAAACAACGTATCTTCCGAACTTCCTCGTGGATTTTTTCATAGGTAAGGATGTTGACATTAATCGACAATTTATCTTTCATTATCAACCTCATGCAACATGTTATTTTTTTGTAATCGGAGTTATGACTTCAACTCTAATATCACTTATTATGATAAAAAAAAAAGTTATAGCTGATAGTAAAAGCACGATTTAATTTCTTTACTAAGCCATCAAAACAAACACTATGTTCGACCATGACTCCGCTACTACGGCACTCCATCCTCTAGTGGACTTTATCATAGGCAGAATATTGGCGTTAACCAACATTGTCAAATATGGATAAGATTCTATTACTATTACAATTTCATTTACTTTGATTATCTTTAATTATTTGTGTCGTCGACTCTTTTTTATTCATTGTTTTTACCATTGCATCTCTTTCAAACCACTTTATCTTAAAAAATAAAATTTTGAGTATAAAGTTTATCAGAAATATTCTCCACTCCACAAGATAAAAATAATTATAGTGTACGTACATATAGTAACGATTCCATTATATTTTGGTAGTTTCTAGTCCCTCGGTCTCATTTTACTAGTCAAATAGTTTGACATACCTATTAAGAAAATAATAATTGGTATAGTGAGTTTATCCTTTTACCCCTATTAATTGATAAAGTGTTAAACATATTTATCACTGTATTTATGAAAGACATTAACACTTTGTTTGGATCACTGTTACCCATTGTTTCATAATGTATTGTATTGTATTGCACTCTATTGTACTGTATTGTGTGATAGATACAATGTTTGGCTAGACTGTATTGTTTGTTGTTGTTTAATAACTTTATAGTTGTTTGGTATGATTGTATCGTACTGTATTGTAATTTATAAATTTACAAAAATATCCTTAATTATCCTAGGGTAGAAGGTTTGACTAGATTTAAATAATTAAGGTACAGGGTAAAATAGTATTTTGAAATATTATATAAACATATAATTGAAAAAAGGAATTAAGTAACAATGGAACACACCAAATTGGTTGTTCCATAAAATAGGGGTTTTCATTGTTACGTAACAACAAAATTTAACAATACAGTACAATACATTTCAAATAACAATCAAAACAAACAATGTAGATATAGTAACTATACAATACAATACAATGGATAACAATGATCCAAACATAGTGTAACTCAATGTTAATAAATTAAGGATATAATAGGAAGAAAAACACATCCTTTTCCATTGAAATCAAATTAAAAAATATTCGACAAGTAAATAATTATAATTTCTATGCAGTGAGTGTACTGTGAAAATATTATTAAAAAATTGATCAATTTGATAATAGGATTAGAACAAATGTCCCTTTCCATTATAAACACCTAATTAATGTTAATATTATCACCTATAGGCTATATGTTACGTTGGATAAGCACAAAAATTAAATGAAGATACCTAAATAATTAAGTCAACATCTATTTGTTACATATTATAATATTAATCTTAAATGTCCTTATATAGCTCATTTAGTTTAGCCCCTAAATTATTTGCAATTGAGGCATAATTCTAGTTTTTATTATAATCATTATAAGTTAATTAAAATCTTCTTTTAACAACGACTAGTTAAGATCTTATTAATTAAAATAATACAAATTATATTAACATGTGTAACCCACCCACCCCAACACCTTAAATATCCCAACCCAAATACAATAAAATGTTGATTAAATTTCATAAAATAAGTATATAAATTAATTTATACACAAATAATACAATGGTTATATTGATTAAAATTTATTAAAAATATATATATATATATTTTCATGAACTTTATTAGATTAAATGAAGTACAATAAAGAGGAAAGGAAAATTCATTGTACATTTAACAATTACAAATAATGAGTGTCCCCTAAGTCACAACATTTCTACATTAATTATAAAATTAATCAAAACATGTATATTGAATATTATTAGCTTAATTAATAAATTAAACACAGGGACCAGTTTGAATATATTTAAATATATTTTATAGGTTTACATGCAATGAACGATGAATCAACCAATCTTAAAATGAAACAAAACTATTCAATATTCACTAGAGAAAATTTGCTCGAAACCCCAAAAATCTCAACCCAGTATAATGTAATTTCTTTATTTTTTTGTAAAAAAATTAATTATAAAAACAAACATAAAACTAGATTCTTGGAGCTATCATATTTGGTCAAATTAATTAACGGTATTGTTAACTGCCCAAAAGGGATGGACGACTCGACTATTTCAAATTTGTATCGAAAAGTCTCATTTTAGAAAATATGTGTTGTTGATAATTATGAGGATCCTATTCTCATCTAACTCGATTCGAAGTGTAGTTTTAATCTCATCAAAATATTTGATCAACACTTCCCTTATTAACGATATTGATAATGGGTAGATTAAGAGTACGTAACTGTATATTGATTTTCATTGAACGTTTGGCTTAGAATATTTTGAACTGATGCAAGAAAGTTGAGATTTAACTGATAAATACTTATTAGCTCGATTATCCTTTGCATGTCCTTCAAGATCTGATCTCTAATTTTAATTTATTGACCACCACAACAATCAATATTATTATACTACTTAGTTTTGTATATTTCATTGATATAGACTATTTTGAACTGATGCAACAAAATCGCGATTTAACTGATAAACACTTTCTAGCTATTAAAGATGATTGATCCTATTTTTAAGATCTAATCTCTAATTTTAATTTATCGACTATCATAACGATCAATATTTTTATACTACTTAATTTTGTGTATTTTCAAGGAAACATCTTTAAGTTATAGAATCAGATTTTTCTGAGTTTTGTATAGGATTTGTTCCCTAAAAGATTCAATGAACATAGGTTATGATCTTATTCATTTTGCTGGTACACTTAACTAGTCCTTAATTTGGGTGTTATAATTTATATACTATTTTGTGGCTTAATAATGTTAATAATACATTATATTATATTCAATTGCTGTTTGGATGTAATGAAAAGCCAATTGTGGCATGTGCCTAATAGATTTAAAAAAGGGGGATAAAATAATAACCTTAATTAATTTTTTTCCCTTTTTTTTTTATGAATTTATTATTTCATTTTAATTTTAATTAGTTAACATTTCCCCATGCATTTGGAAATGTTCTTCCTACTCCACCCTTTGATAGGGTCAATGATTGTTAAAATATCAAATATTTGAAATTTTTTTTCTTTTTAGTTTTATTCAAATAAATAACAAAATAAACAAGTTGACTTTGTTCAAAAATATCTAATATAAGTCAACGTTTAAGAGTCACCAAGACAATAAATAATTATAAAAAACAAATCAAATTTGTGAAAAGAGAGTTTAAAGTTTAATAATGTTATATCGTACGAAAAAGATATTGAGGATGAACCAAAGGCTATATATGACGTAATGGTATGTACATTTCATATTTTAATGATAGATTATCGATTCGTGTTCTAAGAATGAAATTCTTTTTAATAATTGGAAATTATTTGTTAAACGAAGCTTTTCAATGTAAATTTTAATAAGTCGGATTTTAAAATAAGTATCAAACACCAACATAAATTCGTGCGCAATTTTTTTGTTTTTGCTCTCTTTTTTCACAAATTGGAGACTTTGTGGTAAAGTATAATAAAGAACTATAAAGATTTTTATACATCAAATTCTAAAGGGTTGTTTTCGTCCACATATCAGTTAATTAGGGAGGGATTAAAATGTAAAATTTATTTATAATATAATGTGACAATTTTTTACCAAACAAACATGATATATTTCAAAAAATAATTATAATTCATATATATTGCATACATAATTCACTTTTAATACATATTATAGATTTAACAAAGCATTGCTATAAATTGTAATAAACAAAAAATATCGCTAAAATCAGTAATTATTTTTTTTAATGTATTAATTTATGTAATTTTTCCATAACATTACCAGTTACATCAAGGTCACCCTTCAAATAGCGTAATATTCACATAATTAATACATATATTATTATTATTTCACGTCATGTCTCACATAAAATCATACGAGGCATATTTAACATAATATGTATCATTTAAAGTCTCTCTCTCTCTTTATATATATATATATATATATCATGATTATGTATCAAAATACACCTCAAAGCGGACTACATCAAATATTTGAATATAATTATTAAAAGGAGTGTGATACAAATTTATCCGTATAATTATCTACACGATAATTGATTCATTAATTGTAAATCATATTTTAATTAATAATCGATGATAATTTAAGTTGAAAATTTTAAAAAATAATAATAATTCAAAAGTATTTTTAATCATTATCTCTTTTTTCTTATACCACCGATCAAACACTATAGATTTTATATGTTGGTATTAAAATAAGGAAACTACATGGTAAAGTGTAACGAATTATATTAATTTAATTCCTTATTGGACAAATACTATGATAATTAAAACTAAACTTTTATTTTTCACTACTATAATATTTTACTTTTTTGGTCATATAACTTGTTGGATCAAACTTTTTCATCTGTCATAACTTGAAAAAGAAAAACGAAAAATAAAAGGATTATAGAAAACCTTTTCAACACAATTTTATATATGAGTTTTTATTACTCACAAAAGTATTGAGTTTTAGAAAAAAAAAAAAGTTTAAAGTTTGATAAATATTCTTTAAAAAGTACATGTATTGTAGTGGCAGAGAATTTGTTTTGGTTGGGGGTTGAAACTTTTTTTAAAAAAATATACGAAAAAAGATCAATACCATTAATTTTATTTTTTTATTTTTTTTATTATCAAACTCTTTACGCAACAAAAAAAAGTCAAAAAAAAATGCAGGAGAAAAGGAAGGAAGTGAAAATATTTTTGTCTTTTTGGAATATTTTTTCAAATTTATACATATGTTTTACCATTACCGAATTAAATTCTCTTACGTATTGACGATATTGACAAACAATATTTATATTAGAGTATGATTAAATTTAGAGCACATTTAAAGTAAATATGCTTTCGAACAAAAAGGACTCCGTATCCAAAGGAGCTCAAATTCAAAATCTCTAACTAAAAATTAAAGAGTACTTACACTCCCTGGAGAAAAATAAATAAAATAATTTCATTCATCGAATACAAACATTTGATATCCAAAACGAAATAAGATTTTTCTCCATTTCTGTCACCAAAACTATATGTATTATTTACGACAAAAAGTTATCATGTAGATCAATTATACATTCCACTCCTTATCATACTCATAGAATTCAATATTCAGCGAAGAGCCTAAAATGTAATGACTCGGTTGGTTATTTCTGGTTATTTTTATAAAATTACTATTTATTCCTCTCGATATTGATTCTAGGTTATTTCTGCTTGAGTCGTGGAAATTGGGTTCGAACTTTGAGTAAAAAGTTATAAATTTTTGCAAGTTTTGAGTTTGAAAGACTAAAGTTATTATAAAGTGGTTTCGACGTCTTTTAGAGTTTTGAGTGTCGAAATGAAATTTCATCTATTTCATCAATTCCACAATGTGGAATTTGGCCTGCGAGAGTTATCGATTTCAGATTCCGAGTATTTTTGAAGATTTGAGGTCCTAAGTTTGGAAATTAGTGAAATTTTAGCCTTTGGTTGAATTTGGTCAATATTCGGGGTTCACATGCTCGGATCAAAATTCCAAGAGTTCTACTAGATTCGGGGGATGATTTTAGGCCTGAGTGAGGTCTTGATTGATTTAACAAAGGTCTTGAGCTTGTTTTGACCTTTTAGACGTTATGTTCATTTCTTGTGACTTTCACAGATGTCGTTCGAGGAGACCTCAGATTCGTATTTCGATGGGTTCATTAAGTCTGGAACGCCAAGTAAAGTCAAAGTGCATGTTTGATTTGTTTGTTCGAGATTCCAAACAAATCACGAGGTCTTTTAGATGATTTTTGTGTTGAGTGATGTTTCTGGTTCTGCAGTCCTCACGTTTGCGAAGGGCCTTTACTTTTGCGTTTTCACTTTAGCAAAGCCGGCTCGCAAAAGCAAGTACACGTAATAATCAGATTTTGAGGTTATCATAGAATGAATAAGTTTTCCGCTTTTGATTTTGCTCTTGTTTACTTTCCGCATTTCTTTCGTTTCATTGGTTTGGGGTTGACTTGTCTTGGGGAAAAAGACAAGTGATATCACACCCATTTTGGGTCATTATATGCCTCTTAACTATTTGATTTGGTACAAAACTACTCTTTGTTCACCTTTATGCCGCGCGATACCCAGATATTAACCTTTTGATTCAAAAATACCTTATATCTAACGACTTATTCTCATAAGGTGGATAGAGGTAAATTTATACTAAATTCCATAGTTAAAGAGAATTTTAGGCCCTTCTCCATCAAAAAAAATTTGACATTACACAATATATGAACTGTATGATTGGACGATTTTGGATGCATTAATAAACTAAAATTAAATAAAAAAGATTCTCTTTTATTTTTTTCTTCTTAGATTTTGTCGATCATTTTAAATTTTAATTATTTTCAAGTAATGACAACTTAAACATGGGAGAAAAATAACGACAATATTCACTTATAATAACTAGGTCATTTAGACAATTTAATTAAGTAACTATGTATGTATACTATGATTTTTCTTTTGAGCATAACCAAAATTCAAAATAGAATAAAAATAACTTTTTTCTATCCCCGCCCACCATATAAAAAATACAAATTAAAAGAACGTGAATAAGCGAGTTTATTTCAAATTTGAATCTTTGATATCGTAATTAAGAATAAAAACAAGACAATTGATTAATTGATAGAAAATTTGATATTAATAAAAAATAATAAGTTTAGATTGACGATCGTGAGAATGAAAATTTAGTTAAATTGTCAGTTATGAATTGGATTATGATAAATTTGGAATTGATCTAAAATAGGCTAATAGGAAGATATCATGAAAATAATATTTTTTTAAAAATATTATTTTCAAGCGTATCGGGTCAAAACATGAATAGTATGTAATTTTTATTATTGATTTTAGAAGATTTAAAATTTGAACCAATCAGATTAGGTAATAAATAAATAAATATATAAATAATTTTACTTTAAGGAGAGTTGTTAAAAATAAAGACAAATATGAGTAAATGTTTATATAGAAGGTTTCTTTAAGCCAGGTTAATGTCGAGGGTATTTAAATACCGGAAAATTAATGAAAAATAGTGTTATACCAATTCAATAATTAAGAGGTATTTCTGACTTTTCTTCGTCTAATAAATAAAAATTAATAATAATCGATATAAAAAATATTTTGTATTTATGAGACTATTCAAGAGTAATATTATTTATTCCAAATTTGAAAATAACTGAATTAAAATTAGATAACCGACATGTGGAGAGAAATAAATAAATAAAATTCATTCGTTATAAATATAAAGAAGGGATACGTAATAAGAAAATCTAAATAAGAATGAGAGAGATAATTATTAATGTAGATAAGTTATATCTATAAAAATAAACAAGCAATTTTTTTTTTCAGAAAACAAATTATAACATAGTCCTTTAGCTAAATTTGATGATTTTTTTTTAATATTATTCTATCCATTATAAGCAAACTTTGTTGGTCATCTTTCATTACTTCTAATATTCTATTATTTTTAATTTTAATATAAAATATACCAACATAAAACTTACAAGACTATATAATATGGTTGCTAATCAATTCACAAATTCTCAAATAAAATAATATTAATTATCTACTTTTATAGTACTAATTATTCATAACTTTCACTAATAATAATTCTCATTGTATAGGAATTTTTAGTGTTAATGTGGTCGTTTAAGACCTTCAATATATCTAAATTGTATATGAGGTCTTTTTATTGATTCAACGATGTTATTGATATAAACTATGTATTTTTAGTTTAAATTTAAATTTTAAGTAAAAAGTATATTGTCTGGCTTCAACTGAAATTTTTTATCATTCTACGAAAATATCTTGAGTATAATTTTATAGAAAAATTATTTTATCACGTATAAAACTTTTCCAAAATTGAATAAGAATTTTGACATTATTGTTAAATGCTCACTTATTATTAACAAATATCATTTGAATTTGAATTGTAATAAAATAATTGGATAACTAGGAATATAATCTAACTTAGTTGTTATCTCACAATAAAATATTTTCCTTTTTTGATATAATTCTATAAAACTTTCATATTACTCCTAATAGAATATTCTGTCTTCATTTATTTATTTTTTTATATTTTTTAAATTTTACTATTTTTGGCCCACAGACAGATCAAATCCTAACTTAAACCACGAACTAGAAGACTTTATTCGAAGGAAAAATTACGAAAATAGATTTAATCGTGAAATGATTTATTTAAATTAGACTTAATCCAAATTATATATCTTTATAAACTCATGACCTAAATTATTTACTTGTTTATTTCTTTTTCTGAATTCATGATCCAAACTATTTAACTGCTTATTTTATTTTTATTTTTTATTTATTTTTATTTCAGGCATGATGTCTACATCACTACTATGAATCAATCATATGTGGTACTTCATCGGTATAGTGATACCATGTCGATATTATATAATATTGAGCTTAATCCTTTGTGATACTTCATCGTGTATTGATACATGTCAGTATTATATACGACTGAGCTCTTTTTTTATGAAATAAATAAGAAACAATTACGAAAAAATTATTAAAGTCACGATGTTATTTATTGAACTTCAAATTAGAAGAAAATACATTCCTTCTAATACTCTATCGGTATATTGATACCATATCAGTATCATATAGGACTGAGCTTAATTCTTTGTGATACTCCTACGGTATATTGATACCCTACTTGTATGTTATATGATTGAACTCTTTTTTTAAGAAAGAAATAAGAAGCAATTAAAAGATAGCTATTAAAGTTATAATCTTATTTATTAAACTTTAAATTAGTAGAGAATATATTATTTGTGATACTCCATTGATATATTGATACGATATATGTAACATATATGATTGAGTGTAATCCTTTATCGATATATTTATATCGACACCCTATCGGTATCATAAGGTATTGGACTCTTTTTTTAAGAAATAAATAAGAAATAGTTAAAGAGAGATTTATTAAAGTCACAATCTTATGTATTAAACTCTATGTCATTAGAAAATATATTTTTATAATTTTTAAATTAAAATATTAAAGAATTGAAACATACATTAATGATACCACGACATTATGTAGATGTACCGTAATGGTATCATGGATGATTAAGTAACCTCATCAAAGGACTTAAGCGAACCTCAATGAAAACATTGTTCAATTACTTATTAATACCACCTAAGTGTATCATACTTTGATATTATCAAGGAGGAAGAAACAATCCTTTAATTAAAATATTATTGAGTTACTCTTTGATACCATCATCGTATATTTCATATAATATAATATGTTGTATTAATCAATACTAAACCTCACCAAATAATATTCGTTAAATTAACAATCTCTAAGATAATATTTTCATCCGATCCCGACTTGGATCTAAGAAAAAAATTTTACGCTATTCCCGCCGCCCACCCGAAAGAGACGAGGAAGACTAACCGCCATCCTGCTCGAACCTTTGCTGCCTGAGTTATATAGCTGACTGCAAGAAGGAAGGTTCAAGCTATGACTGCCATGAGATAATAAGATAATATATTTTTAGGAGATCCTTATATAAATATATGGTCCCATTAATATTATAAATTAATATCTCTTTAACCGTACAAATATATCTAAGACAATTAGTGAAATTTGATTTTACAGTGTTTTGTTTTTTTGTTAAAATTTAATTTTGGTTGAAATTCATCTTTATCTTTAATTTTATATCCAAAAATAAAGATAAAGATGAACTTCAACATGAATTAAATTGATCTTTAGTGAATTTATTTATCCCACTTCATAGCCTTTTAATATTTTGTGATAAAATTTGTTACGACAATATATCTTGAAAACATTTATTATTTCAACATCACAAGTTGAATCTCAAAGCACTAAACACTCTTTAAATTAATAAATATTAATTATCAATTAAATAATACATCTACAAAATAATAATAATTCATGATCCTATCTATATTAATTTAGTGAAATTTTACCATAGTTGCTTGATTATAAAATAATATGTACTTTTAATATTTTACAATTAACATTAATAATTTGCTCTCTAAAAAAGTATTTTTCAAAACCTAAAAATAAATATCAATTAATATGGATGTTATAATAAATATTTATTTTAATTATTATGAATACACAAAATCTTAAACTTAACACATAAAAATAAATGAGAAAGGTTAAAACGAGAGATACGACAATAAAACAAAAAAACTCAACTAACTAACACGCGAAATTTTAAACTTGGCAGTTAAAACTGAACGAAAAAGATACAAACAAGAAATATAGTAATAAAACGAGAGATACGATAATAAAACAAAAAACCCAATTAAATAGCGCGCGGAATTCTGAACTTGGCAGGTAAAACTGAACGAAAAAGATACAAACGAGAAATATAGTAATAAAACGAGAGATACGACAATAAAACAAAAAACCCAACTAACTAGCGCGCGAAATTCTGAACTTGGCAGGTAAAATTCAACGAAAAGATACAAATGAAAAATATAGTAATAAAACAACTTTTATCGAATTTCTTCGACATGATTCTCTCAAACACCTTAATATACTGTATTTTATTTACGTATGTATCTATGCTGAATATAATGGAGAAAAAAACCGATTAAAAAACTATCTTTTTAGTTCACTTTTCTCCTTCATAGCTTTTGGACTCACATTAGTGAAGTGAAACCTCTCAACTTTTTCTCTCTCTCTCCAAGATAGCTTTAAGACCCTACCCACCCCCTTACATGACCCCCTTTTCCCCATAATATATATATAAATACAGTAATATATATGTATATATATATAGTTTCTCTCTCTACAGTAGTCACAGCTCACACACCATAACTCTCCATCTCTCTAGGATATGTATTATGTACAGGTTCCTCTCTTTATCTCTTAGTAGTATATATAGATATTAGTGCTTCCTTAAAAGCTTCTGATCTGAACTCTGAGCACTGAAATTTATAGAGAAGAAGACTGAAGAAAACCCATCCAGAAAAGGAAGGAAAACTATTTGAAGAAGGTATAAAAAAGAAATGGAAAACCCTAATGGTCTACACACCCACTTGGGTAAATTTTATCATTTTTTTTATTCTACTGTTATGGGTATGTTTAGATATAGGTATAAGGATTATATGTTTTGGAATCTTGAAATAAAAATTTGGTCTTTATAGGATATGTTTGTATCAGATCCGATGAAGTGGGTATTGAGTTTTTTTGCTGATTGTTTTGATTTGTTGTATTGGGTTGTGTTAAAAAGGTTGGAGAAGTGTTATTTATGGGGTTTTGGTTTTTGGATTGGAAAAAGATTTGATCTTTTCTTATATAAATTTGCTGGGGTTTTGTTGTTTTGTGTAATAAAGATCTGGATGGTTGAGGAGGAGATGGTGTTTCATTTGCAGTTCTCTTCTTTTCTTTTTGAAAAGTGGTATTGCTTTTGAAGTCAAGTTGAAGTTTTTTTTTGTTGTTTCAAAATGCAGGAGATTTTTGTTAAAGCAATCATGTTTAGTTTTAGATGCCAGGCTGTAACATGGAGTTTACTGAGTGTTTTAATTATTTTTTTTTGGGCAAGTTGACTAATTTTGAAATATATGAATAATGCTGGATTGGTTTGTGAATTGTGATCTCAGTGAAGGTTTGCCAAATTTTTGTGTTCCATGTTTCTCGCGCTACAGGACACTGTGATGTATGTTAGGTCGTGAAAGATCCAATTTTTTTCTGTTGGGTAGTTTATTAACTTCAGCATTTTTGTCTTTTAACTGGAATTAACATGTATATAGTTTTAGTTTGGATATAATGCTTTCTCCAGCTGTTTTAAGTGTTTGATAGTCATGGTTACCTAGTTTTTTCTGTAACTATAATTTGAATATTTGACTGAAGTTTTGGTATTTAACTCAATTCAGAAATCAGAATCGGCAATCGGATTATTGACGGATGCAAAGGTGTTAATGCGGTGTATTTGGTTGGAGTTGGTGGATTTAGCAACTCGAAAAGACTTCCATCTTTATAAGGCGCACTTCTCAAAGTTATTGTTCGGAGTTGGTTGATTTTAGCAGCTTGAAAAGACTCTTAATAAATTGCTTTTGTCAAGTTCTTCATGTCCATTGCTTTTGGGTGCAAACTTGCTCAAAATTCTCCAGAGATAACGAGGGGTTTTGGTATCCTGTTCTAACCGTGCTACATTGAGCTACAGTCTACAGTTGGAGCTGCAGCTGCTACATAGAAAAGCTGTGTGGTCGGAACTTGGAACTTCACTGGTTGGATTGTGAGCTTGTTCATGTCAAATGGGTTGCTAAGTGATGCTGTAGTGCTAGTTTACTGCGATCTCTGGGCTTGCTAACCATTTAAATCAAATAATGGAGTCTGAAACTCTGACTAGAGAATATAGGCAGCCCAGCATGCTTCAGCGAGTACTTTCTGCTTCTGTGCCAATGCTGTTGATTGCAGTTGGCTATGTTGATCCTGGGAAATGGGCTGCAATGGTTGATGGAGGAGCCCGATTTGGGTTTGATTTGGTCATGCTAGCACTCTTGTTCAATTTTGCTGCCATTCTGTGCCAGTATCTGTCTGCTTGTATAGCCTTGGTTACAGACCGAGATCTTGCGCAGGTAGTGTTCTTTCATTGGAATTTAACTTTTGATTGTGTGTCTAAGTAGTGATGAATCTTAGTAAATCGAACATGGATGTTGATTCTCCTGCTCTTGTATGTTTCATTTAGAATACCTATAGCAAGGACAGTTTTTTTTCTTTTTTTGCTAACCTGGTGTTTGGGCCAGCTTGTTGCACATCTTGTATTTTGTTTAACTGATGATGTATAATAACTTTGTTGTCCTTGATGGTGTCAAAGATTTGCAGTGAAGAATATGACAAAGTTACATGCATATTCCTAGGAATTCAAGCTGAGGTTTCGATGATTGCTTTGGACCTCACAATGGTAGTTTCACTATTTCATTTTGTGTGCACTCTGGCTTCCGAGATTATGACGTTTTATAGCTCATCAACTTACGACCACTTGATTCTGATAGGTTTTGGGCACTGCCCATGGGCTTAATGTTGTGTTTGGAGTTGACCTGTTTAGCTGTGTTTTCCTGACTGCAACCGGTGCCATTTTGTTTCCACTGCTTGCTTCTCTCTTTGTAAGTCTTGCTACTAACTATCCTTGTGGACTTTCTGTTATTGGCATCTTGAATTATCTCAGATTCTTTTCGTATGGTCCTAGTCTCTCATAAATAATAATGATTTCAAAATACTATGTCTAGGACAATGGCAGTGCAAAATTCTTATGTATTGGCTGGGCAAGCTCTGTACTGCTCTCTTATGTTTTTGGAGTGGTCATAACTCAACCTGAAACTCCATTCTCCATTGGTGGTGTGCTGAATAAGTTTAGTGGAGAGAGTGCATTTGCATTGATGAGTCTTCTTGGAGCAAGTATTATGCCTCACAATTTTTACCTCCATTCTTCTATTGTACAGGTATCCTCTCTCTCTCCCTCCCCCCCCCTCTCTCTTTATGTGTGTGTGTGTGTTTGTGCATGTGCATGCATAAATATTGATCTGTGCATGCAGAACAGAGGCACGTCTGTAACTTATAAAACAGTCTGTCACTGCACTGATTGTTAAGATAATTATTGGTATGCTAGATTGGTCCCTGATAACTCAAGGCTAAATGTATGTTCAGTCTTTTTTGTTGTTCCAACCAGTCATGTGTGAATAGTTGTACTGCTTTCTTAGATTCTGTAGCTCTTTTAAGTCTAGACCATCCATAGTCATGTGAGGTCCTCTCTAGATTTATTGGTTGTGGCTGGCTCCCAAGTCTTAACTTGTACCATGTAATGGGGCTAGCTTATCTACTTATTTACTCTTTGCATCTTCTAGATGCCAGTAATAAAACAACTTCATCAAAAAAAAGGTTGTCCTGATAAATCTTTCACACAACAAACTAGCAGACACTAGCCCCTTAATAAACAATATGGGCATGTATGACTTGTTTTGCATGATGTTGATCCCATGAATTCTGTATTTGCTTCTGTCTTTTGGTTGTCAGTTATGATTCCTGAACTTACTGCTCATCCTTGGGACTTAAGTTGGCTTGACCATGATCAGGTCAGTTGCTTAGGTTGACTCTTAAAAGAGATAAAATCTGTTGAAGCAATCCGTGAATTTGAAGCCTCTATTGTTGTTAAGATTTTCATGCTAGGGATCATAATTTTTATGGTGGATGAGTTTATTTCTTCAGGGAAAAGGAAACCAAGCTACATCAAAAAGAGTGTTTTCTCCCTTTTTCCCCTTTTAAGGGGGTGGGGCGTGGGGGAAGTGAGAAGGTTAAAGAGCATGTCGAAAATGACCTTGTGTTGCCTTTGCCTTTTCATCTGCACCGAGTCTATCTGTATTATATAATATATATGTGTATCCCAGAGCCGTGAGCCAATATTCACAGGGCAAGGGTACATAGGCATGATTCCAACAGTCTAGAAGTGTGAAATATGTTCAGACATGCTCAAATCATCAATGATGTGTCAACATCCCTTTGTGAAAAAAATGATGCGTCTTTGACATTATCAGTGGATGTGGTTTTTTTGTGCAGCCCAAGTATTTCCATGTTTCTGAAGCATTTGTTTTTGGATATTGAAATGACAGATTTTTAGAAATTTCCATGTTTCATATTATGTGTATGGTTTCCATTAGTCTCAGTAATTATCACAGCCTAGAAATAACTTTTAATCCACAGCATTTTGATTTTTTGACTCCTTGCTACTTGTGTTGGTGTGATCAATACTAGACTATCTCGTCTTTACCTCTATATAAATTCTTTTCTGCAGCAAGGTAAGGAATCAACAGAGCTTTCCAGGGGAGCTCTGTGTCAGGACCATTTTTTTGCCATTGTTTTCATATTCAGTGGCATTTTCCTGGTCAACTATGCCGCGATGAATTCAGCAGCGAATGTGTCTTACAGTACTGGCCTTTTGTTGCTGACATTTCAGGACACATTGTCATTGCTCGATCAGGTTAGATTCAAACAGCAAAAGATGGTTCCGTCTAAGCTAGGGCCTTTGTGAACCAGAGATATTAATACTTTTCGTTTATTATTGATACAGGTTTTCAGAAGCTCAGTTGCACCATTCACCATAATGCTGGTTACATTTATTTCCAATCAAGTTACACCACTAACTTGGGATCTTGGTAGACAAGCAGTTGTGCATGACTTATTTGGAATGGACATCCCAGGCTGGCTTCATCATGTGACGATCAGAGTTATTTCCATTGTCCCAGCCCTTTATTGTGTATGGAGTTCAGGAGCTGAAGGCCTATATCAGTTACTTATACTGACACAGGTTGTGGTGGCTCTTGTCCTTCCATCTTCTGTCATACCCCTGTTCAGAGTTGCTTCTTCCAGATCAATTATGGGTATCCACAAAATTTCTCAGTTAATGGAGTTCTTATCTCTTGGCACATTTGTTGGCTTACTTGGCCTAAAGATTATATTTGTCATAGAGATGATATTTGGAAATAGTGATTGGGTTAATAATTTGAAGTGGAATATTGGGAGTAGTGTGTCTACTCCATATGTTTTTCTCCTCATCGCAGCCTCTTTATCTCTTTGTCTGATGCTGTGGTTAGCAGTTACTCCACTGAAATCTGCAAGTTCCAGGTTCAATGCTCAGGCATTTCTGCAAACGCATGTGCCTGAGCCATATTCGGAGTGTAATCAACTTGGTGCGGGTAATGCTATGTTTGGTCTATTAGAAGGATCCTCCCAAAAGCAAGAAGGTGCATTTCATGTGGAGAAATCCTTGGTAAGCCATCCAGATTTATCAACTAAAGATCCTGATCAACTCTTGCCAGAATCACTCTTGGATTTTGAAAAGGTCCATCATTTGGCTACTATTGATGAGAGCAAATCTGAAACAACATTTTCAGCTCCTGCTGTCGTTCATCCTGAGGTATCTGTATCAGCAGGAGCAAGTCCCAGTGTGAAAAGTGTTTGTAATGAGGTTTCTGGTGTTGTATCTGTGGATACCAGTGTCTTCAGTACTGAATCTGTGGATGTCGCAGAGAAGACTCTCAGAATTGAAGGGGACATGGCAAATGATAGGGATGATGGAGATTCGTGGGAGGAGCCTGAAGAGGCAATCAAAGGAGTATCTGAGAACGCTCAATCTTTTATTTCTGATGGTCCGGGGTCATACAAAAGTCTAAGTGGAAAACTAGAGGACACGGGGAGTGGTACGGGAAGTCTATCAAGATTAGCAGGTCTTGGTCGTGCAGCTAGGAGGCAGTTAACAGAAGCTCTAAATGAGTTTTGGGGGCAGCTTTTTGATTACCATGGCATGGCAACAGCAGAAGCGAAGTCCAAGAAACTGGATATAATACTTGGTCTGGATTCAAAGATGAATCCAAAACCTGCCCCTGCATCATTAAAAGTTGAAAGCAGTGCGTATATTCCATCGGGGAGTGCAAGGATGCCAGAGCCTCTGATCAACTCGCATGTGTACTCTCCCAAGCAGCAATTTGCGTCAAGCATTGTGGACTCTGCTTATAGAGTCCCAAAGGAGCCATCTTCGACATCTTCTATGTGGTCTAACCATATGAAATTAGTAGGTGCATATGTGCAAAGTTCCAACAGCAACATGCTTGACTCAGGGGAGAGGCGCTATTCTAGTATGCGGATTCCAGCGACTTCTGCTGGCTATGATCAGCAGCCTGCCACTGTGCATGGATATCAGATTACTGCTTACCTTAATCAACTTGCGAAAGAAAGAGGATCTGATTATTTAAATGGGCAACTGGAGTCACCATCTCCTCGTTCTGTATCATCACTGACGTCAAACTATGCAGAACCATTGGCTCGTGCTTCTGGGCAAAAACCTCAGAGTGGAGTCAGTAGTCGAGCACCACCTGGTTTTGGAAATGTCCCTGTAGGCCGAAATAATTCGATGCAGCCAACTAACACTACTTCTGTCGACCATAGCTCTACTGAAACTGCTGAAAGCGTGGCTGGTTCAGCCAACTCTAAGAAGTACTACAGCTTGCCTGATATCTCAGGGCGCTATGTTCCTCGCCAAGATTCTTTAGTGTCAGATGCGAGAGCTCAATGGTACAATTCCATGGGATTCGGACAATCTGGTGGTCGATCTACATATGAACAAGCCTATATGAGTGGTTCACTTAGGGCAGGTGGTCCTCAGAGGTATGAACATTCTCCTAAAGTCTGCAGAGATGCATTCTCCTTGCAGTACAGCTCCAATTCAGGGACTGGATCCCTGTGGTCTAGACAGCCTTTTGAGCAATTTGGTGTAGCTGGTAAGCCAGATGTTGGTAGCGGCGATCATGGAACTGTGCAGAGTTCATCTGCTCAAGAGAGTACATCTACGGTTGACTTGGAAGCTAAGCTGCTTCAGTCTTTCAGAAGTTGTATTGTGAAACTTTTGAAACTGGAAGGATCTGAGTGGTTATTTAGGCAAGATGATGGGGCTGATGAGGATCTTATAGGTCGGATTGCTGCAAGAGAGAAATTTCTCTATGAAGCTGAAACTAGGGAGATAAGCAGATTGACCAACATTGGTGAATCACACTTCTCTTCCAACAGGAAACCCGGTTCTGCCCCAAAACCTGAAGAGATGGATTACACCAAGTTCTTGGTGATGTCAGTTCCCCACTGTGGAGAAGGTTGTGTTTGGAAAGTAGATCTGATTGTAAGCTTCGGTGTGTGGTGCATTCACAGAATTCTTGAGCTTTCACTTATGGAAAGTAGGCCAGAGTTGTGGGGCAAATATACCTATGTTCTCAACCGTCTTCAGGTAAAGCCTCATATCCTATGTATCTTTTTTTTCATTCACAGAATTCTTGAAGTTCTATGTTTCTTTCAATAATTTTTTAACGAAAAGCTGTTTTTGAGCATTGGAGAAATGAAGCATGCTTTTTGGTGTTATCCCACAATCCTTCATGAAAACCCTCTTTAAAGCTTATATCACATCATTTATGGTTTAAATAACCGCATTTGTGTTAGATTCATTGTTGGACCTTGTACCGTGCCAAAAAAGATATTGTAGTGGCTATCCTGGTCCTTCCATTTTAAGGTGGCTAAACAAGTGCTAAAAGCATCAAAGACGCCACAAAACCGTAGGCTAGGGGTCATTTGTTTGAAATTTTCCTTTGTCGGAACAGCGGGAAAGAGTTATAATTGAGTTGGTTTTGACGCTCAAGAAATGGCAATGTGTCAACCGTAGTGTAAGATTTATTATTCATCTGATGAATCATTTACCAACTTCAGGGCATAGTAGATCTGGCATTTTCGAAGCCTCGTTCTCCGACGAGCCATTGTTTTTGTCTTCAAATTCCGGCTGGCCGCCAGCAAAAGGCAAGCCCCCCTCCAATTTCAAATGGAAACTTGCCGCCACAAGCAAAACAGGGTAGAGGAAAATGCACGACTGCAGCAATGCTCTTAGAGATGATCAAAGACGTGGAGACAGCAATTTCCTGTCGAAAGGGACGAACGGGCACTGCAGCAGGGGATGTAGCCTTTCCTAAAGGAAAAGAGAACCTGGCATCCGTCCTCAAGCGCTATAAACGTCGATTATCCAATAAGCCGATAGGAAACCAGGAGGTGGCTGGAGTTGCTGGACCACGCAAAGTAACGCTGTCTGCCTCATCACCCCCTTTCGTCTTGTAACGCTCTTTTCTCAGTTCATAGCAAATGACTGGTGAGATCACCATTGTTAGACTTGTTCTTAGTTTCTGTGAATTATCCCCCCCCTCCCCAACTATACCTCCCTTGTACCTCATGTGTATTTTGAACCTTTGCAGCTTATTCACCCCCATCCCTTGTACCTCAATCTGTATACATAGGATAAAATGTTGTAACGAGGTTACTGTAAAACTGCAATGGTGAAATGAAACGGGCTAAAAGGCGGGAAAAGATGTTATTACAAGATATGCAGTTTTCTTGCTTTTTGTTTCCATAGTGCCATCTTGAACCAATGGAAACAACCTCTATCTCTGAATTACTTTTAATATCAAAAGGTTGTTGTATATTATTACTTCCCTTGATCCGAGAGTCTATTAGAAACCACCTCGTCCTCTAGCTCTGAGTTAGGCGTAAGAAACCACCTGGTCCTCTAGTTCTGAGGTAAGCATAAGTTAAACATCTCAAACTCATTATGTGGGACTACACGGGGTATGTGTTGTATTGTAGTTTGCACTTCATCGCGCAAGAGGGGAAAGTGCTACGTAATAGGTGTTTTTCTTACTTAGGGTTTGAGCTCGTCACATTTTGTTTAACTAAAGATTTTTAGTGATTCCATCACAACTCATTAATGGTCGCTAGAGGAGAATAATACTTCTCTCCATTCTATTTTTTGTGACATAATATGAGATTGTTGAAACTTTGTGTTCTCAAAATATGTAAATAATTTTGTGTGATTAATTTTTTTTGCTTTTTTTTTTTAGATTTGTGACCTAATTGCAATAAAAGGAGTATAAAGATCAAACAGGATGAATGTGAATGGCTAGAAGAGGACAACCATATTCCAATAAAGAACTCTTATCCTTATCGCTTTAGTTGAAATTATTGTCACCATTATAGGTTCAATAAAAATTTAATTTATTAAAGTTTTTTGGTAAACATATATAAATAATCTATTTTGAAAAAATAGTAGTACTTCATTCCCTCTTATATTTCAAATTTCATAAATAACACAATAGAGTATGATTTAATGGTTGATATTTCACCTTTGACTCTTCGTTAAAAGTTTTTATTGAAATTTAATTAATCGAATCGATAATTCGAAAGGAATTGTGGTCTATCATCACACACGTAGAATTAAAGTTGGTGTCTTTTTCATTCTTTTCTTCTTTCTTCTTTCTATTGCATTATATCACTCTCCACTTATCTTTTCTTTCTTACAAAGTTTCTACAACATTTGCTAAACTTCTTCTCTTTCCCATTCTATTTATGTGAGTTTTAGCTTTGTTTTATTGACAACAAAGATCAATTACAAGTTTTGTTAGATAAAGGTACGTATTTCTATCTAATTTTATATACTTTAGCATGTATAATTCAACTAAAATAGAAGAATAAAAAGAAATATTTAACTACATTTTATACAATGAAATTTAAATATCGATTATTGATCTAATTTGAGTATTAGATGAGCAATTAATCCATTTCTATTGTTAAGGTTCATGAACTTTTGTGTTTCCATCTTTTTTTTTTACGTTCGATTCTCTTTTTTACTTAACGCTAAATAATTAAGATTGTTTGAATTTGTATGATTAGTAAATATTTGATAAAATATATTTAAAAATAAATTGTGATAGCACTTAATAATGTTTGGTGAGTGATTATTGTGTATGATTGTGCATAGGTGGACCAAAGGTGATGTTTGAATAGTCATAATCAATAATAGAGGTGATTATTTATAACGATCAATATTTATGGTAACATAATAAAAATTAATAATAATTGATAGTCGATATGATTAACTATAGTGACAATCAATAGTAAAAATCGTTAATAATGAAGGTGACTGATACGATTTAACAGTTAGTTAAATTAACTCTCGTTAAAATGAAAAATCACTTAAATTAAAACATAGCGAATAAATTAAGAATCTAATTAAATTGATTTATTGATAAAATTTATTTTTGTGTCAATGCAGGAGGGGCTAAGAGAAATATATAGAAGATGTATGTAATAGTGATTTCATTGCCTTTGATTATATTGGTATTGATTGTAGCTATTGTTTGTTACATGTGTGGAAGATCAAGGGGTTGTTGCTGATAAATTTCACTCTAAAATATTGTATTCGTCGATGAAGCTAGAAGTCTGAATACGAATTTAATTAAATTTAACTATTTAGATCATATAGTAAATTTGTTATGTTTGGGTTTTAATTATAGAACTCAAGTTAACACAATATTATATTATCACTTCTTTCTTGAATTTGTATTTATTAAAGTACTTTTTTGATAATATCGAAATTAAATTAATCGAGTCAATAAATTTCGTATCGAACGCGATAGTCATGACATGACAAGGAAGAAACCTTGTCTAAACTCATACACGTAGAAAGTTGAAACCACTTCGTGTCACTTTATGGTATTTTGTTACTTATTTTTTATTCTTTTAATTTGCTTATATCATATGAACTCTCCATTTTTTCCTTTTGTGTCTTACTAAAAAAAAAAAAATAAATTCTCAAACTCTTATTTTTCCCTTTTTATTTATGTGATTTTTGAGAAGAAAAAGTTCAATCTAAGTAGTTTTGATACTAGACAAGGTATGTACATATTTTCTTAATTTTTTATTATGGTATGTAAAATTAATTTTGAGCTTACCTTACAATTGATTTGGAATTAATTAGAAAAAATTATTTTTGTATGAATGCAGGGATATATCATATAATAAAAAAAAGAAAATGCATGTACTAGTGATATCATTGCCTTTGGCTATATTGGTATTGATTTTAATAGCCATTGCTTGTTACTTCTTTGGAAGATCAAGGGGTAGATGGTGATTATATTATTCAAATAATTCCTAATAAAATGGAACCTTTTAATTTTGTTCAAAGAACTTCTTTTTTTTTTTTTTTATATCTTGTTGTATCATGTATATTTATTAGAAGGAAATATTACTTTTAAGTGTTGTTACATGAATATTGTAATGTTTTGTAGAATGCGTACGTATATAAATTGTTGAATCGAAAATCGAAAATTGAGTCGCGCATATTATTTATCGTGTTGAATTTGGGCTCTAATATCAAATTATTAGGGTTGAATCACTTCAAAATTTTTTTAAATAAATAATGATATTATTAGTTTCAAAGTTAAATTTTACATGCCTTTAATATGATATTATTAGTTTCAAAGTTGAATTTTACATGATTTCAAAATTTTCTTTCGAAATATCATTATGAGATTCTTATATCTTATGTATGTTTCGAATCTACTCAAAGTTATTAATATTAATATGAAATTTTATTCGCTCTGCGTCTGAAAAAAGAATTTCAGTCTTAACGTATCCCTAGAAATTATTATACTCTCACCGTCTACGATTTGTGTGTTTATTAAAAGTTAATTTGATTAATTTTTAAAGATGAATTAGATTATATTAAATTAATATTTTAAATAAAAAAATTAGATATTTTAAAATTATATGAAAAGTATTATAAATTACATTTTTTTATATTAACATGAATGAAAAAATACTATCTTAAAATGTTAGTCAAAATTTTTATAGTATAACTCTAAAAATAGAAATCATGATAAAAGCGAACGGAGGGAGTAAAAGATATCAATGTAGTAGATGATATTATAACTTTTCTTTAATGAAAATAATTTCGAATTTAGATTTCGAAATTAAAATTTTTTAAATAAAAAACACTTTTTCTCTCAAATAATATTTTATATGATGTTGATTGATACCACGATTAATCAAATTTTAACTCGAATATTCGAATATGAAGTATGAAAGAAAAAAAAATAGCTATATCTGGTGTGTATGTGGTTATGGATTGGAAAAAACGCAACCTATTAAACCAAGTATTGATGCTTTAAATGAGTTGTCTATACTTTCTTTTTACTAAACAAAAAGTATTTGATCCGATTTTTAAGTATCGTGATTTTTAATTTTAGAGTTAAATTTTGATTGATTTTTATGATATATTTTTCTTTAATCATATTGGTACGTAAGAAGCTATAAATTTTTTTTCGTATAATTTTTAAATATATTTTTTTAAAATATTATATTAATTATCAAAAAAGATAATTAAAAGTGAACGGAATACTATTTATAAAAATCAACAAAAATAAAAAGCTGTCAATCACTCGTATTAAAAGCCTTTATATTCAGACACGTCATCATCTTTATCATTTTTTTTCTAAAAAAAACAACCTGGCACTGCAAAACACCTAAAAAGTGAAAAAAAAAAGCACCAAAATCCTAAATCCAATGTTCTTTTTCAGATTTTAAAGAGTGAAGAAATTAAAGTTCTGTTTTAGTTTCAGTTTCAGTACGAGGTGATCCATCAGTTTATGAATTTTTTGTTGTTGTCAGAACAAGGTATGTTTTCTTTTCTAATTTATTTTTTGATCGTCGATTATAAAATTATATCGAATATATTATTATATCTTGTATTTTTATTTACTCCTTATTCCCTTACCTTCCTGTGATGGGTGATGATCTCCCGTGTTTGATTAATTTAGATTCGAGTGATTTATACAAATAGGATAGATTTGAACTCGAACTTGAACTTGAGATTCACAACTCGGTGATACTGATAGGTGATAAGTTTTGACGGATCACCAGATTTTTATTTTTTTTTACGATATATAGGTGAAGATTTTGAAATATTTTGAAATAAATTGTTCACAAGTTTTGATGAATAAGTTGTTCATAACCAAACTTTTGCCAATGAAATTTCAATACAATATGGGGTCGTTTGATACAAAGTCCAATAACGAATGAAATAGTAATGCAGAAATTATTTTTTATCAAGTGTTTGATTCATTGATTTTTGATTTATTGATTTTTCACGTTATATTGTTTCGATTTAAAATTTTATAAAAATCTTCTTTTTGATTATATCCTTGAATTAATTTTAGGCTTGTTTAATCGAGAAATAGGATGTTCGTTTATTGATCCTTAAGACTCGAGGGGTAGTTCAATCATTTGCTTAAGAACCCATTTGGATTGACTTTAAACAGTAGTAACTTTAAAATAAAAGTCCAACTGAAATGATTTTTAAGTTCCAAAAAAGAAAAAGGTAGGTCAGATCTACTTTTGGTTTTTGACTTATTTTAATTATTTTTTTTTGGTCAAATATTTTCAGAAGTCAAAAACTGACTTAAAATTAGATTTGATCGATTTTTCAGTTAATCTAAATGGGCTCTAAAGTCTGGTATTAGTAATCCCTAACTATAGTAGGTATTAAATAAGACCATATAAAGAAATTCCAAGTACATCATGTTGGAGTTTTAGATGTAACAATTTTGAAATTACTCCAAAGTTTTTCCTTGTCTTAACTATACTTTTTATTTTAAATTTTGCTTACATATTAAAAATCTACTAAATCGAATAATTTTGAAAATCGATAAAATCCACTCTCTTCTTTTTCATAGACATGAGAAGAAATTTGTCGATTGGACTGAACCTTAGTTGTAATTGGGCTCTAATATACACCCCACTTTAGTAAGGTTGAAAGTTTGTTTCCATAATTATATAATTTGTGCGAGATTAATTTCGAATACATGTATTTGACACGTTGGATTTTCATGTATCTCAGATACATGTGTGTTAAATTTGCACTATTTTTGATAGTTTAAGATCATCATTAATGCCTATTTATGATTTTTAAAATTCAAATAGAACTTTTATTTGTATCGTTAGTGTATATAACTTAGGTATTAAAAGTGTTTATTTTAACGTGTGCACACATTATAATTTTGGCAGGATATTAAATTAAAGACTTTAGGGTTGAAGAAAAACTTGAATCAATGGGTTTTGTGATTGTAATATCACTACCATTGATTCTCTTCATCCTCATTGCAGCCCTTGCTTGCTACCTCTTTGGTAAGTCTCGAGGCCGCCGAGAAGCCGCCATGGTTCCACCGTATTATGGACCACCACCACCAGCACCTCCTCCCGGAGTCCTTTCTCCGCCACCCCAAAAATAACATTTCTACTTCTCAATATTGTAAATGTCATGTAGTTAAAATTTGAGCAATGCCTTTGTTTGTTTATTTGGGCAAAATGATTGTTATAAAGGCCAAAAGTGAACATTAATGCTTCTTTTTATGTCATACAAATCACCATAAGGTAAAATGAATTTGGAATATAGCACTTGAAAAATTAAACACCTAGCAGATTGGAATAGGAGCACCATTCCAGTTCTTGAGACATTCCAACAATGGATCAATGATCTGTCCATTGCATATTGCTGTGAACACCTTTTCAATCTCCTCACCGGGCGATCGAACTTTTTCACCTGTCAACAGTTCTGTTCCAAGTTGTTGTCTCACCAACTTGTACAATGGATATGATCTGCATTCTGTGATCCTGTTAGGAATTGCAGGGTTGCCACTTTCAACAACAGCTCTTGCATTCTCAACTTCTTTAGGTAACACAGCCTTCAGTTCGTCCTCGAAAGCGACAATCTTTTGGAAGATTGAGCTGTTCACATTCTTCTCACTTTCACCATTCTTCATTGCATGATCAACAAGGACTTGTCTCAGCTTCTGCATCAAAGGGTAAGTGGAGTTGCAAGGATCATCAACATAGGCAAATAGGTATTCCCTGTCCTCAACTTGTACCAATTCCTTTTCGCAGAATCTTGCTGGATGAAGTTCACCATTAGCACCTATTGTCAAAGTTCTTTTAGCTACTTGACTCACTGTATTCTTGACCGCATTCCTCAAGTTCTCCTCCAAATGCCTCAAGTCGATAGCTTGGCAAAGCGCCACGAGATAGGTTGATGACATTAGCTTCAAGATGTCAACAGCCTCAGCGGTTTTCCTTGCTGAGATTAAGCCTAACGAATTTACATCTTGGTTGTGTTGCTCAGCACTTTGTACATGGTTAGTCACTGGATTAGCCAAAAACTGAAGTTCCGAGCAGTAAGAAGCCATCGCGATTTCAGCTCCCTTGAAACCATAGTCCAAGCTTGGATTCCTTCCTGCTGAGAGATTAGATGGCAATCCATTGTTGTAATAGTCGTTGACAAGCTCCGATAATTGGGCAAACATCAATTTCCCTATTGATGCAAGGGCTAATCTTGTATTATCCATGGACACACCAATAGGGGTTCCTTGGAAGTTGCCACCATGTAAGGCCTTGTTTCTTGAAACATCGATCAATGGGTTGTCGTTCACTGAGTTGATCTCCCTCTCGATCATCTTAGTTGCTGCACGGATGACTTCAATTTGAGGGCCAAGCCACTGTGGAGATGTTCGAAGAGCATAACGATCTTGCTTTGGTTTTTGAAGAGGATCCATTTCATGGAGCTTCTGAGCTTCTTTGACATAAGAGCTGCCATCCAAAATGTGTTCCATAATAGCAGCAGCCTCAATCTGGCCAGGGTGATGCTTCAACTTGTGTGTCAAATAGTCAGTGAATTCGGGTTTTCCATTCATCACTTCAGCGAAAATCGCTGACAAGACTTCAGACATAACAGCAAGAATGTTGGACTCAAACAATACCATTGATGCCATACCAGAACCAACTGCAGTACCATTCACAAGTGCAAGTCCTTCCTTAGGCTGCAACTCGAAAAATCCACCACTAACACCAGCCACGCGCAACGCTTCCTCAGCATTAAGCTTCTCACCATTAGGTCCAACAGCCCTGGAATTAGCCCTGCCAGTGAGCAAACCAACAATGTATGACAACGGAACAAGATCACCCGAGGCAGTGATCGAACCACGAAGGGGCAAACACGGGGTGATGTTGTTGTTGATCAACTTAATCATTGCTTCCATAATTTCAAATCTAATGCCAGAGTAGCCTTGAAGCAGAGTGTTGATCCTAACAAGCATAGCTGCCCTTGTTGCTGAATGTGGCAAAGTGTGAGATGATTCTGTTCCATTCCCAAAAACTCCAGCATTCAAGAACCTGAAAAAATCAATGTCATCAAGATTAGATTTCGAATTAAAATCTACCAATCAGGGGTTCATCCGAAACTCCTTCTGGCAATGTGTGAGTCGATAAGCTATATACACGAAAAATATAAAAATTCTTTACAGAGTGTATATATAACGGGGAAAAAGTAGTTTACCTAATAAGGTCTTTTTGAAGAGCACTACCATTTGTTGTTCTTCTATGAGACGTGTCACCAAATCCAGTAGTCACACCATAACTATCTGTACCTTTCCCCATACTATCCATTACCCAATCACTACTAGCTTTCACACCAGCCCTTGAACTTTCAGAAAGTTCCACTTTAACCCCATTACTTTTCTTATCAACATTTGCAATGGATGCAACTTGTGCAATTGTCAAAGTTTCACCCCCAAGTTTTACAATTGGCTTTCTAAATTCATCCACCATTTTTTTCACTTCATTCAAATGACTCCCTCTTAATGATTCAGCAGCCATTTCCCAATTCAATGGATCATTAACATTAATTGATTTCTTGCATAAATCCATGGCTACAACTTTTCCATTAGCATGTCCATTTGGTACAATTGATGCCATTAGATCAAGAAAATGGCTAGATTTGTAATGGAGAAAATGATGTTGTTGACTTATAATTTTTGTTGTTGTGGTGAGTATAAATAGAGAGTAACAAATGATGGTTAGGTAAAAAAAAATATGTGAGGGGGGAGTTGGTAGAAAAATAATGGTCATAGGAAGATTAATAGAATTAAGGATAATATAGTTTAATATTTGAATTTTGTCTAAAAGAGGCAAATTTTGTTTATATTGATCAATATTATTAACTATAATATGTTTTTATTAAATTCTGAATTTTCTTTGAATGAGGCAAATTTTATTTATATTGGTCAATATTATTAACTATAATATGTTTTTATTAAATTCTGAATTTTCTTTGAATGAGGCAAATTTTATTTATATTGGTCAATATTATTAACTATAATATGTTTTTATTAAATATTTTGTCTGAATGAGGCAAATTTCATTTATATTTGTCAATATTATTAAGTGTAATATATTTTTACTAAATTATGAATTTTGTCTCGAGGAAACAAATTTTATTTATATTGGTCAATATTATTAAATATAATATACTTTTATTAGATTCTGAATTTTATTTGAAAGAGGCAAATTTTATTTAAGTTGGTCAATATTATTAAAGTATAATATATTTTTATTAAATTCTGAATTTTGTTTGAATGAGGAAAATTTTATTTATATTGGTCAATATTATTAAGTATAATATATTTTTACTAAATTCTAGATTTTGTCTGAAGAGGCAAATTTTATTTATATTGGTCAATACTATTAAGTATTAAATTTTGAATTTTGTATGAATGAGGAAATTTTTATTTATATTGGTCAATATTATTAAGTACAATATATTTTTATTAAATTCTGAATTGTTTTTGAATGAGCCAAATTTTATTTATATTGGTCAATATTATTAAGTACAATGTATTTTTATTAAATTCTGAATTGTTTTTGAATGAGACAAATTTTATTCATATTGGTTTAAGTATAATATATATTCTTAAATTCTAGATTTTTTTAAAAAAAAGACAAATTTTATTTATATTTGTCAATATTATTAAGTATATAACATATTTTTATTAAATTTTGAGTTTTGCCTGAAAGATACAAATTTATTTATGTTTGGTCAATATTATTAAGTATAATACATTTTTATTAAATTTTTGAATTTATCTGAAGGAAACAAATTTTATTTATATTGGTCAATATTAGTAAGTATAATATATTTTTATTAAATTCTCAATTTTATATGTGTCGAGCCCCAAAAAAGGGAGGAGTAACTGACACTTAATAACCTATCTAATCGAGTTAGCCAGTGAAACATACTAGTTAACCAAACAATAAGACAGAGATCAGGCAACACAACATCTGAAATGTGAAGCCTGGACCATGAAGGTCATGACCTATATGACAATTACTCATACAAACAATGATAGACAATTCAAAAAAACAAAGATTTTCTAGCTAGCCGACAAGGCCGCAACTGAAGACAAACCTACTTATACACATATATACGTACATACCAAGTCTATAGGCTAGAGATTGAAACATACAAGAAAACCCAGAATACTGTGTCCACAATACCCTCTAGGAATGACATAAGCAATGTCGGGACAAGAAATCGACTATGCCTAAATTGTACAACAAAAGTAAACATCCTCTGATAGCTCGAAGATAAGATGGAGCTTACCAACTCACAGCTGAGCCCGAATTTTAGCGGTTGAGTCAATCAGAATACATGCCTGAACCTGCTCGCACGAAAAAGCAGCGTCCCCAGGCAATGGGACGTCAGTACGAATAAAAATGTACTGATATGTAAAGCCGGAAGTGAAATCATCAATAGCTACTTAAAAAGGGTAATAAATATACCATTTGAAACTGAAACTCAATTAATCTCCATGGCTAACATTTGGCCTCCTTCTATTTAAATATGCATGGTATGCTCATATAATCGTATATCGTAAATACATATATATATATATATAGATGCAAATGCATGACATACCCAACCAAATGCTAGCAATGGTTGTGCTTTCCAATAGCTAATCGACATTATATTCATCTACCTGTGTCCATCGGTATCACATACGTATAAATATAGGTAATAAGCCTCATACCTCCCGATTATACCTTAGGAGTAGAATGCATAGCATGTCATGGATTCATACACATATATATTACCGTTGTCATGTTGGCAATCTTGGCCCGTTTGTGTTCATGATATCATAATCCCGTATAATCACTTTCATATGTGTAATCATCTCATCGAACCTCATATGCTCTTCCAAATAAGCTAGAAAACTTGACTCGAGTTTTAAAAAGATAGCCTAACCTTGATGATGTTCATAACAAGTTTAAGGTGATTTACTTAGTTCCTATATATACTTAGTTCTTAGATAATTTATAAAAGAAGTATTTCAAAAATCAAGTGTTCTACTAGTTTAATAATTTAAATTATATTTGAGAGTTTTGAAGATCGTGAGTTACTTTAAAAAAAATTTATTATAAATTTTAGTGGGGAAAAGTGCTAGCTACAAATAATAAGGGTCACCCATAACATTTTTAAGTCACCCCAACGAAGGAAGAATAAGAATTCATACATATGGACTTATAATCAACGAAAGCGATAAAATGACATATAGATTTCGAATATCCAATTTATTTGAACGAGTGAGATATCAAAATACTAGAATTATGTAAATAATTCAGCTATGATCCTAGTGCCTTTCACATAAGGTCTTTCTAGCAAGATAATAGCAAAATATCACATTTGACATTTAGAAATTTCCCAAGAGTATTGTTAAAATAAGGCATGAAGCTTAGCCTTAACATACCTTTTCAATGAATGCTCGAATGCCCGTAGTTCCTTCACAAAAGTTATTCCTTATGTCCTAAGCTTCGGAAACACAATATATACATCTATAAACAATATTTAGAGTTTGGACTCCTGGATTAGATTCCAACAATTCCATTGGACTCAAGAGGCAATTTTAAGCCTAGGTGAGACCTATTGACCTTTTATAAGAGAGTTTGGAGGGCGAAGATTCAACTAAAACACTAGTAATACTTAGTTTTGCATTTTTTTTTCTATTCCGTAGAATTAATATCATTAATATTAAGAAATTGAACTATAATTAAGGCGATTTACTATTTTTTAAAGTTAGATTCACCAAAAATGAAGACACAAAGATATGTATTATAACCTGTGAAGTTGTAGAAATTGAATGAACATACAATTTAGAGATTATTATAATTGTAGTAATTCACTGAAAAAATAGGACTTGACAAACATTTAGCAGATTGGAATAGGAGCACCATTCCAGCTTTTGAGACACTCCAACAATGGATCAATGATTTGTCCATTGCAAAATGCTGTGAATACCTTATCAATCTCCTCACCGGGCGATCGAACTTTTTCACCTGTCAATACTTCTGTTCCAACTTCTTGTCTAACCAACCTGTACAATGGATATGATCTGCATTCTGTGATCCTGTTAGCAATTGCAGGGTTTCCACTCTCAACATCAGCTCTTGCACTCTCAACTTCTTTAGGCAACACAGCCTTCAATTCGTCCTCGAAAGCTACAATCTTTTGGAAGATTGAGCTGTTCACATTCTTTTCACTTTCACCATTCTTCATTGCATGATCAACAAGCACTTGTCTCAGCTTCTGCATCAAAGGGTAGGTGGAGCTGCAGGGGTCATCAGCATAGGTAAACAAGTATTCCCTTTCCACGACTTGTAGCAATTCCTTTTCGCAGAATCTTGCTGGATGAAGTTCGCCATTAGCACCCATTGCCAGAGTCTTTTTGGCTACTTGGCTTACAGTGTTTTTCACAGCATTCTTCAAATTCTCCTCCAAATGCCTCAAGTCGATAGCCTGGCAAAGCGCCACGAGATAGGTTGATGACATTAGCTTCAAGATGTCAACAGCCTCAGCAGTTTTCCTTGCTGAGATTAAGCCCAATGAATTCACATCTTGGTTGTGTTGCTCAGCACTTTGGACGTGGTTAGTCACTGGATTTGCAAGGAATTGAAGTTCCGAGCAGTAAGAAGCCATCGCAATTTCAGCTCCTTTGAAACCATAGTCCAAGCTTGGATTCCTTCCTGCTGTGAGATTAGATGGCAATCCATTGTTGTAATAGTCGTTGACAAGCTCCGAGAATTGGGCAAACATCAATTTCCCAATAGATGCAAGGGCCAATCTTGTATTATCCATGGACACACCAATAGGGGTTCCTTGGAAGTTGCCACCATGCAACGCCTTGTTTCTTGAAACATCGATCAATGGATTGTCGTTTACTGAGTTAATCTCCCTGTCAATCATCTTAGTTGCTATGCGGATCACTTCAATTTGAGGTCCAAGCCATTGTGGAGATGTTCGGAGAGCATAACGATCTTGCTTTGGTTTTTGAAGAGGATCCATTTCATGTAGCTTCTGAGCTTCCTTGACATAAGAGCTGCCATCCAAAATGTGTTCCATAATAGCAGCAGCCTCAATCTGACCAGGGTGATGCTTCAACTTGTGTGTCAAATAGTCAGTGAATTCAGGCTTTCCGTTCATCACTTCAGCGAAAATCGCTGACAGCAAGAATGTTGGACTCAAACAGTACCATTGATGCCATACCAGAACCAACTGCAGTACCATTCACAAGCGCAAGTCCTTCCTTAGGCTGCAACTCGAAAAATCCACCAGTAACACCAGCCACACGGAACGCTTCCTCAGCATTAAGCCTCTCACCATTGGGTCCAACAGCCTTGGAATTAGGCCTGCCAGTGAGCAAACCAGCAATGTATGACAACGGGACAAGATCACCCGATGCAGTGATCGTCCCACGGAGGGGCAAACACGGGGTAATGTTGCTGTTGATCAACTTAGTAATTGCTTCCAAAATTTCAAATCTAATGCCAGAGTAGCCTTGAAGCAGAGTGTTGATCCTAACAAGCATAGCTGCCCTTGTTGCTGAATGTGGCAAAGTGTGAGATGATTCTGTTCCATTCCCAAAAACTCCAGCATTCAGGAACCTGAAAAAAATAAATCATAATTCATCAACATCACATTTTTAACCGAAATTCGACTAACATATATATCATCAAGTAGAGCGTATGATGTCGATATCAAAGTCAAAATTAGTTATCAAATGTATCGAAAAAAGTCGTTTACCTAATAAGTTCCTTTTGAAGTGCACCACCATTTTTAGTTCTTCTATGAGATGTTGCACCAAATCCAGTAGTCACACCATAACTATCTGTACCTTTCCCCATACTATCCATTACCCAATCACTACTAGCTTTCACACCAGCCCTTGAACTTTCAGAAAGTTCCACTTTAACCCCATTACTTTTCTTATCAACATTTGCAATGGATGCAACTTGTGCAACTGTTAAAGTTTCACCCCCAAGTTTCACAATTGGCTTTCTAAATTCATCCACCATCTTTTTCACTTCATCCAAATGACTCCCTCTTAATGATTCAGCAGCCATTTCCCAATTTAATGGATCATTAACATTAATTGATTTCTTACATAAATCCATAGCTACTACAACTTCTCCATTAACATGTCCATTTTGTACAATTGATGATGCCATTGGACCAACAAAAAATGGTTTGATTTGTAATGGAGAAATTTTAGTGAAGAAAAATGGCTAGAGATATTTTTATTAACAAAAAAATGTTGTGAACTTATAAAACTTTATGCTATTGTTGTGATCAAATGTAGTGAGTATAAATAGAGAAGAACAAATGACTAATATGTGAGAGGGGGTTGCTGGGAAAAGACTAATATAAATCAAAGAAAAGTTTTAAAAATTTAACAACTTTAGTCCATTATTGACTTCAAAGTCCATGTAAAGTTGAATAGAAAGAAGAAAACAAAGGTCAAGCAACCACACTACCTACTTGAGTCAACATTTTAACACCCTTTTTCCCTTCTCTTTCCAAGAATTTCACTAGAAATGTGATGAAAAATTAATCTAAATAATTATGTCTATATTACATGTATTTACCAATAGCTTTCTTGTTTAATTTGTCAATATTTGTACGTGTCATATAGTGTCTTACTGCAGTATTTATCTCGTTTCAACTTTATCGAATAACCGCAAAGGAAAACAAGAATAAACTGTCAAATATATTCATCAATAATCGATAATCTCGTATTTTTTATTGATCTTTTACAAAATGGTCATATAATTAAAAATAACAGTTGTAATCGATTGCAAAACTCCAATTATATAAAAAATAAAGAAAAGTTTTCGATATTTAACAACCTTAGTTCAGTGTTACATAGATCATACTACTAAAATACGAGATTAAAGATCATACGACTAAAATAAAATTTGTAATAGACTACGATCCTTCGATTTATAAAATTTTTTAAAAAAGTTTAAAACATTTAACAACCTTTATTGACCATGTAAAGTCGAATAGAATATATGACTCTTTTCTATTTGAGTCTAACATTTTAACACTTTCTTCCCTACTATTAGCAAGACTTAAATCACTACAAATGTGAAGAAATATGAATTCATAATTATGTCCACATTACATGCACTTACAAATGAGTGGTAAGTGACAACAAAATGGTCCCTAGAAATTTTTTGATATCTTTTTACTTCATAAAACATATTAAAATTTATCTTTAACCCAAAAAAATGATTTGTTTTCTTAGTTAATTTGCTTCTCAATATTGTATAGGTCAAGTTGATAAAGTTTGATCGAAGTTGTTTGTTTGTTTATTTGTCTGAAATTAAATAACAAGCACATTTATCTCATTTTAATTTTATCGAATATCCACAAAGGATCCTCATCCAATTATACAAAAATATCCATAAAACATCTATACAATTAATTTATATACATTATATTTCCTAGTATATATATTGCAAATGGAAGATATTCTTTTATATATATCCACTTCTATTTTCGATAGGTAAAAATAACACTGTAAAAATCTAATATATTTTATTTGTAGATCTCTTGTGTTATTTAACCAATTTATACAATTAAAATAAAATTTATAATAGACTATAAAACTTTCGACTATAAATTAAAGAAAAAGTTTTAAGAATTTAACAACCTTGAATTCAAAGTCCATGTAAAGTTGACCCTAAAGAAAAAAAAAATAGTCAATCAATTACACTATCTATTTGAGTCAACATTTTAACACCTTTTCCCCTTTCCATGAATTTCACTATAAATGTGAAGGAAAATTAAGTTAAATTAATATTCAAATTATGTCTACATTTCATGCATTTACAAATGAGTGGTGACAAAAAAAAAAAGGGTCCTACTTTGTAAAATTAAAAATAGAAAAAATTGTTGATACCAATCACTTCATCAAACATATATATATAAGATTTTGTCTTTATTCCAAGCAAATAAATAAGAGCAAAATTCAATCATTTAAGAAGAAACTACCTAAAATTATGATCTAGCTATAGTGGAAATTAATCCAGACCTGAAATATTTATCTGAATTAAGTACTTTTAATGTAATATAATTTCAAGTATATAATAATCAATAGTAGAAACCTTATATTTGAATCCATGTATTGTCATACGAAGAAAAATATTTTCTTGAAATATAAATATTTTTATTTTTCACTAAGAAAATCATTATCTTACCTAACACAACTCATTAATAAATCATAACCTAATCCAAACATATACAATTATATTTCAAGCACATTTTACTTATATATTATTATACTACAAATTAATCCAAAATTTAATTTAAAAAGCCTCTAGAATAATATGATTAAGTGTGTTGAGGTGGTTGAGAATAATGTCATTAACTCTTAACAACTTTTATCCAAACACTATTTATATTTCCTTTAATTTACTAAATAATATTAGTAGTTATCATTGACGTAAAAATAAAAGAAAAATTCATCGATAATTTTATTATTTAGATACAAAAGGAAAATATAAAACTTTTTCGAAAATAAAATGATTGTACTACTTATTTAATGAGTAATTTTATGTCAAAATGAAATGCTAATGATTATACAAGTTATGCCCCTCTATCAAGGAGATCTATATAAGGTTCGTATTTATTTTAGAGTTTTAAATTCGAGCCTTTCATATTAAATTTTTTTAAATTAGAAATATTATATTTAGAATCAATTTTTTCTAATATATGAATTCAGATTCAATTTTAATTCTAATATTAATATCGAACATAAAAAAAGAAAGATAATATGATCCTTTATAGCACGGTGGGCTTTTACATGTTATCAATTATATTTGTTCATTCATAAATTTATGATTTTAAAATAAATTAAATGGACTTTTTCAACAAAGTAGTTGTGTTTCATAGAAAAAATGCAACAACTATTTTTTAAAAAATAAAATATAATAGTATAACAGGATTTTAGGGGAAAAAACAAAAATAAGTTTAAGTTTGACTATGAAAAATATAAGATTGACTGTCAGATCCATGACCAGCCATTCAAAACCAATATATAATGGGAATATTCATACCAAAAAATTATATTTTAAGAATAAATAGTCTTTTACTAAAGACTTTTAATAGTAATATTTATAATCTAGATTTATATTAAAAAATTTAATACTTATTTATTATATCAGAATTTTTTTTTATTTGTCAACAACAAATCACCATTAATCATACACATGTATAGGCCATGCATTATAAATATTGATTTGACTCAACAGGATAAAAGAAAAACTCTAGCCTAAAATGTATTTTAGTTCTAAGTTAGATCACCTACTAAAATGATGATATATATATATATATATATATATATCTACTGTGCATCATTGAATGTATTTATGTGTATTATTTTTTCTCATTCAAAAGGAAACTATAATTTTAATTTCTTTGAATTTTGAACTTGATCAAATTCATATCTGAACTTCTACTTTCATCTTCAGGCTAGAATAATGTAATTAAGCACAGTAGAAATGTTTAAGAAGAAGAAAACTCACGATTGGAACATGTCAAAGAAATAGGTCCAACGCAGCTGACTGATGTGTCTGCAGCAAGTGTTGATGAAGAAGGAAGCTGACGATTGGAACATGTCGAAGGAATAGTTCCAACGAGGCTGATAGACGATCAATACATCAATGCATCAATACTATTAATACATCAATACATCAATTGATTTCTCTACGAGAAATTTCTACAACAAGATGTAAAACTCTATCAAGAAAATTTCTATTTTCAAACTCAAGCACAACATTTTATACAAAAACCTTAATTGCTCTACTTAAAATGAGCAAAACCAAAATATATTAAGTAATTTCTTTCATCAATTTATCTAAGTCTTAGTAAGCGCAGATCATAGTTATTGCGACTTATACTAATAAAAGCGATAAAATAATAATCGAGATACACGTAAATTAGTTTAGGCCCACAATCATTATAACATCATTTCAACTACCCTTGCCATGATAGTAGTATATATGTATTTATTGCTCTAAAATAATATTCTTGGTAGGCTTTATGGACTGGTCTAAGACACGTTTGTTCATCCAATTCATTAGAAAAATAGTGTCTTCCTTTTAGACACGTAATTACATAATATATATGACTATAGACTATATATAGAGTATTAAAGTTAGGTAATTAAATTTATCTTCGAATACATTGTCTATATTATATTTTTCGGTGCGATTTAATTTTCTCTTAATAATACTAACTAAAATGCTAAAATTATTCATTAAATAAATAACTTTAGTTAGTTAATTATAACATGTTTACAAGCACACCACATGTATCGATCATATAAAATGACTCATGCTAGAATGAAACGGACCCTCTCACGTTTAATTAAAAGTTTCAATTTTTAAGTATGATAAGACACAAACGTTTCTTTTTTCAGGTGACTATGTATCATGTTTATATTTTGAAAAATCGTGTAAAATATAGCTTTTACAAAATTATTTTTTTAGATACATATATTAAGTTCGAAATTTTTAGATATAACATTTACAATAATTGATATTTCACTGATAAATACTGATCTTATACGATAAAAATCTAAATTAATTAAGTCAGTAACTATCAAATACTAAATAATTATAATTTTTTTTTGACTAATCTAATAATGTGGAGGTGAACACTCAAGTATTCATGCAATTTGAAACATATTTTAATTAGTTAATGGATATTACATTGGACAAACCTAACAAAAGTGTATCCACTTGCTTCACAAATAAATTTTCTTTATCTTATTATATTTCTTCAAGTGTAGCCTAGTCAAAACCATGAATTTTACAAAGTCAAATTTAAAAATATATTTTTAAAAAAATAATTGAAAAACAAGAAGCAAAATTGACTGAATTTATACTACTAGTTGTTAAATTTGACTTGTATTTGATATTTGACGGATTAATATTGAGCTACCTACCAATATAAATAAAAAATATTTCTTTCATATAAGATAAATTCAGAGTTAAATAAAAACACATTAACTTATAATAAATTGGTTTATAGATTCATGTAATACTATAGTTTATATATATTTTATAGAAACACCACAAATTATTTCAATCTTATTTGTGTGGGTTTGTTTAAACTATATATTTTTCGTATTTCGAAATTCAAATAAGTCTATTTTTAACAGTAATTTTTTTATAAATCTTTTAAGCATTTCTTGAATTATTAATTATTATGATTTATAGTACTTTATATGTATTTTACAAATATATAAATTTTATTTTAAAATAATCAAAAATTTAACATTCAAATTTTTAATTAAATTTAAATTATTTGACTCTCAAAAAATAAAAAATATCACGTCAAATATCGACGGAGTATTTTATTTATTCTAAGATACTAATATTAAAGTGGGATTCTACCTAAAATGAGATAAATAAATAGTAATAATAAATCCACGTTTAATATAAATGGGGGGCTTGGACTATAGTGGAGGCGTTCTTGTTTGATCCTTGTGCTCGATTTATTGATCGATTTGATTTTTTTCATGAAAATAATATATAACTTAGTTTTTAAATTTGTTTTATATTTGAGTAAGATATAAAAATACTTATAAACCAAATTAACTAAGTTAGAAGTTCTAATTCATAAAATGCTTTTATGAATTTAATTTTTACTACTTCATTTAATTAAAAAGATTTAGTCAAATTAAAAATTTGTTAGATAATCCTTTATTATTTATTACATCTATATTAAGATGTAAAAATTACAATTTAGCCCCTTAATTTCTCCCAACAATCCACCAACCCCCAAATTTTTTTTTAATTTTATATTTTGCATGTTGCATGAATTACCCACGTCATCCTCAAATCTCAACCGTTAATCATAATTAAAATCAATGGCCATGATTAATCTTTCAACAACCACCATATTAGTACACCCCCTCACATATTTTGTTTACCTACCATCTATTAGTTCCCCCTATATAAATACTCACCTCATATCCCATCTAACATAACAAAATTTTTTATAAGTTCACAACATTTTTTTTTGTTAAATAAAAATAACCTCTAGCCTTTTTTTTTTCACTAAAATTTCTCCATTACAAATCAAACCATTTTTTGTTGGTCCAATGGCATCATCAATTGTACAAAATGGACATGTTAATGGAGAAGTTGTAGTAGCTATGGATTTATGTAAGAAATCAATTAATGTTAATGATCCATTGAATTGGGAAATGGCTGCTGAATCATTAAGAGGGAGTCATTTGGATGAAGTGAAAAAGATGGTGGATGAATTTAGAAAGCCAATTGTGAAACTTGGGGGTGAAACTTTAACAGTTGCACAAGTTGCATCCATTGCAAATGTTGATAAGAAAAGTAATGGGGTTAAAGTGGAACTTTCTGAAAGTGCAAGGGCTGGTGTGAAAGCTAGTAGTGATTGGGTAATGGATAGTATGGGGAAAGGTACAGATAGTTATGGTGTTACTACTGGATTTGGTGCAACATCTCATAGAAGAACTAAAAATGGTGGTGCACTTCAAAAGGAACTTATTAGGTAAACGACTTTTTTCGATACATTTGATAACTAATTTTGACTTTGATATCGACATCATACGCTCTAGTTGATGATATACATGTTAGTAGAATTTTAGTTAAAAATGTGATGTTGATGAATATTATGATTAATTTTTTTCAGGTTCTTGAATGCTGGAGTTTTTGGAAATGGAACAGAATCATCTCATACTTTGCCACATTCAGCAACAAGGGCAGCTATGCTTGTTAGGATCAACACTCTGCTTCAAGGCTACTCTGGAATTAGATTTGAAATCTTGGAAGCAATTACTAAGTTGATCAACAGCAACATTACCCCGTGTTTGCCCCTCCGTGGTACGATCACTGCCTCGGGTGATCTTGTCCCGTTGTCATATATTGCTGGTTTGCTCACTGGCAGGCCTAACTCAAAGGCTGTTGGACCAAATGGTGAGAAACTTAATGCTGAGGAAGCGTTCTGCGTGGCTGGTCTTAGTGGTGGATTTTTCGAGTTGCAGCCTAAGGAAGGACTTGCACTTGTGAATGGTACTGCAGTTGGTTCTGGTATGGCCTCAATGGTACTGTTTGAGTCCAATATTCTTGCTGTCATGTCTGAAGTCTTGTCAGCGATTTTCGCTGAAGTGATGAATGGAAAACCCGAATTCACTGACTATTTGACACACAAGTTGAAGCATCACCCTGGTCAGATTGAGGCTGCTGCTATTATGGAACACATTTTGGATGGCAGCTCTTATGTCAAAGAAGCTCAGAAGCTCCATGAAATGGATCCTCTTCAAAAACCAAAGCAAGATCGTTATGCTCTCCGAACATCTCCACAATGGCTTGGCCCTCAAATTGAAGTCATCCGTGCAGCAACTAAGATGATCGAGAGGGAGATCAACTCAGTGAACGACAATCCATTGATCGATGTTTCAAGAAACAAGGCGTTGCATGGTGGCAACTTCCAAGGAACCCCTATTGGTGTGTCCATGGATAATACAAGATTGGCCCTTGCATCGATTGGGAAATTGATGTTTGCCCAATTCTCGGAGCTTGTCAACGACTATTACAACAATGGATTGCCATCTAATCTCACAGCAGGAAGGAATCCAAGCTTGGACTATGGTTTCAAAGGAGCTGAAATTGCGATGGCTTCTTACTGCTCGGAACTTCAATTCCTTGCAAATCCAGTGACTAACCACGTCCAAAGTGCTGAGCAACACAACCAAGATGTGAATTCATTGGGCTTAATCTCAGCAAGGAAAACTGCTGAGGCTGTTGACATCTTGAAGCTAATGTCATCAACCTATCTCGTGGCGCTTTGCCAGGCTATCGACTTGAGGCATTTGGAGGAGAATTTGAAGAATGCTGTGAAGAACACTGTAAGCCAAGTAGCCAAAAAGACTCTGGCAATGGGTGCTAATGGCGAACTTCATCCAGCAAGATTCTGCGAAAAGGAATTGCTACAAGTCGTGGAAAGGGAGTACTTGTTTACCTATGCTGATGACCCCTGCAGCTCCACGTACCCTTTGATGCAGAAGCTGAGACAAGTCCTTGTTGATCATGCAATGAAGAATGGTGAAAGTGAAAAGAATGTGAACAGCTCAATCTTCCAAAAGATTGTATCTTTCGAGGACGAATTGAAGGCTGTGTTGCCTAAAGAAGTTGAGAGTGCAAGAGCTGATGTTGAGAGTGGAAACCCTTCAATTGCTAACAGGATCACAGAATGCAGATCATATCCATTGTACAGGTTGGTGAGACAAGAAGTTGGAACAGAACTATTGACAGGTGAAAAAGTTCGATCGCCCGGTGAAGAGATTGATAAGGTATTCACAGCAATGTGCAATGGACAGATCATTGATCCATTGTTGGAGTGTCTCAAAAGCTGGAATGGTGCTCCTATTCCAATCTGCTAAACGTTTGTCAACTGTTACTTTCAAATTCTTTCTTTTTTTACCTTACAGTAATTTACTATAATCATAATATCATTTTATTGTATTTTTGAACGTATGTAATATTGTCTATCAATATAAGATTTTTGCTATTAGATTGTTTAATCTTAAAAACAACATATTAGATGATTATCATTTACATTAACAATAACTTACACAATTTTATATTAAGATTTAACAACTTTTAATCACGCCCGCTACAACAAAAACAGCTTTTAGCGGCATTAAATATTGACATTAATAAAGAGTGCTAAAGTCTTTACCGACATTAGTTAAGTGTCATTAAAACCAATATCGCTAAAGGCTTTAGGGACATATTTAAAGATTGACAATTGCCGCTAAAAAATACATATTTAGCGACAATTAAAAATTAATTATCGCTGATGATCATTTTTGTTGTAGAGACCACGTCGAAGTGATTCATAAGTCATTTACGTACTCATAAATTTCTGCTATAATAAAACAACAATATCTTTTTACTCCAAACTTGAAATAAGACAAACTCGGTAGCGTTGAAAAAAAGATCAATAAAAAGTTAATTTAATATCTCATAAACTATCTAATTCATTACGTAAGATATAATCATTTAAAGTTAACCTAACATCTTATATCGAAACTTAATCGATAAAAAATCTTTTTAAAACTTTGTAGTTGGCAAAACAAAGAGTGTGGGGTCGGGATGACAATCAAGTGATGTAGTTGGAGAAATGGTCATTTTTGTTAAAATTTATAATTTACTGTTCAATTTTTTTAACGAAAGCTAAAGTACTAGTAGGTGTTTTTTTTTTACGTACTAAAATATATATGCTTATATTAATGAAGATATCATATATTCATTTAAAATAATTGAGATATACGTAAGTTAATTCGATCGCAGAATCATTAAAACATAATCTAGTCCATCCTGCCATGATAGAAGTATGTATTTATTACTCTTAAGAATAATTCTTGGTAGATTTTATGGACTTAAAGAGGACACGTTTGTCCACCCAATACACTTCAAAATAGTGTTTCTATTTTTAATTATGAAAGAATTTTAACTATTATTTAAAAACTAACCATATAATTTTTTTATTATTAATAGAAAAAATAAGTTAATATGCTATTGAAAGTTCAATTTTCTCTTAATAGATCAAAATAAACAGAGAATTTAATTTAATGGAAAGGTGCAATTTTTTAATGTATAATTTGAAATGGCTTAATATTACCTTGTTATATTTTGGACTCATTCATACTTTTGCTTTCGTATTTGTTTTTGTCATTAACGAAGTTTTAAGGAATATTCACAATAATTTACACAATTTTAAATTGTGATCTAACATTTCTCAAAAGAATTATCAATTTGCTCAAAAAAATATTTAAGTTATGATTTGAAAGTGATATTCACTTTTGTTGCTTCCACTTCTTTATTGATATTACAAAAAGGCATACAATCAGATAATGAGCGATGTCGTATTTTCATTAAAGGATTCATAAAATAAACATATTGTGCATGATGTTTGAATTTGAAATCTCAAGATGAATTTTGGACTTTCTAAATTATTAACTGAACCTATAATTTTGTGTCAAGTGATTCAAAATCTTAATATATACTTGAAAAAACCTTTATATATACAATATAATTTTTTATTGAGGAGGTTTAAAGCCGTCAAAACGGACTTAGCCCATGGGGCTGACCCAACCCAATCTGTTATTAGGGTAGGGTTGGGAGAAAATTTTTCAAGCCCATTTAGAGCCTACAAGTCCGACCCATATAAGTCCTTGATCCTTGAGGCTTGAACGGAGTCGAGCCGGGATCGGCCGATGAGCCAAATTTTTTTATTCAAGGGTAACTTACGATACTCTCACTAGTATATAATATAATTACTTAAATACACGTTATGTTGTAATATTATGACTTGTCAGATTTTGGTATGTCGAGATACATGTATCTCGGACTATCTGGACTCAAAATTAGGTTAATTTGTTCTAGATACACGCTATCAGAGTGGATCCGCATGTGTCTACCATACATGAATATCGCTCCCTCTCCTCTCCCCCCCCCCCC
>NC_028645.1:1476805-1491383 GCF_001406875.1 Solanum pennellii
CCCCCCCCCCCCCCCCAAACCCCACAATCTTACTTGACACTCTCTTTTCTCGTTCACGTATATGGTATGCGAGATACATACTAATCACACTAAATTTTTTGCTAGTGTTATTGAAGAAAACACTATTTTTTTGTCATATTTGATTGGAAAATCTTCTCTTTTCTTGATGTTATAAAATTATAACTTTGAAATGAGAAAAAGGGCTAACTCACCCAGCCATTGATCCTTCTAGGATTGGGTTGAGTTGAGCATTTTCAGGCTCTTCCAAATGAAGAGCAGCTTTCCCTAGCCCTTCAAGTTCCTTGGCCCGCGGCTTGGGTCGGGTGGGGCTGGGCGAACCCTTTTTGATAGCTCTAGCAAGGTTCAAGAATACTTTGACAATTCCTTCAGATCTGACCTTGCAATTGGAGAAATTTTCATGTTTACATTTAAACCTTAAAATTTGAGGAACCCGAAGTAAAAAATGTTTCCTTCTTAAGTTGATTTTACATGACACAAATTTAAATTAATTAATAAAAAATTTTAAAAAATAATAATTGACCAATCCAATAAAGTGGAAACTCACTTATAGGTGAACACTCAAGTACTAAAGCAATTTGAAACATATTTTAAAATTAAATTAATAAATATATATGGAACAAAACCTAACAAAATTACACCCACTTGCTTCACAAAGAATCTTTCTTCAATTTTTATCACCTTATTATCTTCAAGTGTCTTTCCTATTCAAAGCCATCAATTTCTATCAACCTTCCTACCCAATTAAAAAAGTCTAATTTAAATTAATTTTTTTTTTAAAAACAACAACAAGAAATGGCAGTAGCATGGAAATAACTTAGTTTGAACTATATATTAGTTGTTAATTTTGACTCATATTGGATTTTGACGGAGTAATATTGACTATGAATCAAAGTTATTTCTTTCGTATCAATTAATATAAAATTAATGACATATTCATATAATAATATTAAATAATATAGAAAAGCTGCAAATTGATTAGATTTTATATGTGTGAATTTGTTCAAATTATTAGTTTGAGATCCAAATATAATTAAAAGAGACGAATAATGTTAGATTGACAATTAAAGTACTAACGTATTAACAATAATATTCATAGTTATTCTTAATTTTTTAATCGTAGTTGATTAATTCTTGATTGAAACTAATTTCATAGTAAAAAATATTTAACTTTAAATTTCTGTGATAAGCATTTTCACTTATTGAAAATAGTAATACAAATATAAAAACACGCCTATTAAATAATAAACTATAGGATTTTAAACAAATAAAACAAATATCTACTTCTATTTGTAAATGTTTTTGTACTAGTAATTACAAACATACTTTTTCATTCAAAGTAGATATCTATAAATTAGTTTAAAACGTATGAATGTCTATAAAAAAATTACGAGATACGAAAGTAAAACATATACATTGATAATCAATATCTTAATGATTCTATAAATAATTTAGCATGTCTATAAACTGATAACCGATAAATCAAATCAAAATGACTGAACCGATCGAATATTCTAACCCTAATATTAGCAAAATTTTATCTATGTTAATAATCCTTTTCTTTTTCTCCTATCAACATCATGAAGAAAAGAGTGTAGAATTACAATTTAACCCCTTATTTTCTCCCAACAACCCAAAAAAACTCCAAACATATCCTAAATCCACCAACCCCCAAAATTTTTTTTTTTTTTCTCTCAATATATATATAAAAAAAAATTATATCCATGTTGCATGAAATACCCACGTCATCCTTAAATCTCAACCGTTAATCACAATTAAAATCAATGGCTATAATTAATCTTCCAACAACCACCATTTTTAGTCCTTTCCTACAACCCCCTCTCACATAATTTTCTTTACCTACCATCCTTTGTTCCTCTCTATTTATACTCACCACATATTCCATCTACCATAACCAAAAAAAAAAATAATACACTAATCATAGTTCACAACATATTTTTTTATATATATAAATAAAATTCCCATTTTTTCTCTTCTCCAAATTCTCCCAAGTAAAATTTCTCCATTACAAATCAAACCATTTTTTGTTGGTCCAATGGCATCATCAATTGTACAAAATGGACATGTTAATGGAGAAGTTGTAGTAGCCATGGAATTATGTAAGAAATCAATTAATGTTAATGATCCATTAAATTGGGAAATGGCTGCTGAATCTTTAAGAGGGAGTCATTTGGATGAAGTGAAAAAGATGGTGGATGAATTTAGAAAGCCAATTGTGAAACTTGGGGGTGAAACTTTAACAGTTGCACAAGTTGCATCCATTGCAAATGTTGATAAGAAAAGTAATGGGGTTAAAGTGGAACTTTCTGAAAGTTCAAGGGCTGGTGTGAAAGCTAGTAGTGATTGGGTAATGGATAGTATGGGGAAAGGTACAGATAGTTATGGTGTGACTACTGGATTTGGTGCAACATCTCATAGAAGAACTAAAAATGGTGGTGCACTTCAAAAGGAACTCATTAGGTAAACTTTTTTTTTATATATATATACGCTCGATAACGTAAAGAATTTTTATATTTTTTTTCGTATTTATAGTTTGTTATATCAATTATGCTATATATCTATAGTTATTCTTTATGTGATCTAATAGTAGTGTTAAGTTTACTACAATTATTTAATTTGATAGCGTAAAAATTCTTTTTTAATAAATAGCAATTTATTTATTTAATTTCGAATTATCATAGTAAAATTTGATTATTGAAAGCTATGTATTTAATTATACAAGTTGAACCACCCTATTGATTTGTGCATGTGGGGTTTGGCAAAAGCTAGTGTGACTGTGTGGTAGGTGAGGGAGATTTTAGTCATTTTACTTACTTCAATTTTTGTTTTTATCAACTTGGACGTTATAACAAGTAATTTTTTCAAATCGGTTTTCTTAATTTATATGTGAAAAAATAATTCTAGTAAGAAATCTTTATTTTGAATAAATAAAACTATAGTATATTGTGTTTTCATCACAAAAATATATGAGACAGAGTGTTAAAACTTTTTAAGATGTAATGTTAGTTCCCATGTGCCATCTCTTGTCAGATATGTATTTTATAGTGTCACATATAAAAACATTATAAATCAGTATTTTTTATAATCAATTTGTGCTCATGATCTTTATTTGTAACTTGTAAGTCTACTTGATGACACATGTTAGTAGAATTCTAGTTTAAAATGTGATGTTGATGAATATTATGATTTATTTTCTTCAGGTTCTTGAATGCTGGAGTTTTTGGAAATGGAACAGAATCATCTCATACTTTGCCACATTCAGCAACAAGGGCAGCTATGCTTGTTAGGATCAACACTCTGCTTCAAGGCTACTCTGGAATCAGATTTGAAATTTTGGAAGCAATTACTAAGTTGATTAACACCAACATTACCCCGTGTTTGCCCCTCCGTGGGACGATCACTGCATCGGGTGATCTTGTCCCTCTGTCTTACATTGCTGGTTTACTCACTGGCAGGCCTAATTCAAAGGCTGTTGGACCAAATGGTGAGAAACTTAATGCTGAGGAAGCGTTCCGCGTGGCTGGTGTTACTGGTGGATTTTTCGAGTTGCAGCCTAAGGAAGGACTTGCACTTGTGAATGGTACTGCAGTTGGTTCTGGTATGGCATCAATGGTACTGTTTGAGTCCAACATTCTTGCTGTCATGTCTGAAGTATTGTCAGCGATTTTCGCTGAAGTGATGAATGGGAAACCCGAATTCACTGACTATTTGACACACAAGTTGAAGCATCACCCTGGTCAGATTGAGGCTGCTGCTATTATGGAACACATTTTGGATGGCAGCTCTTATGTCAAGGCAGCTCAGAAGCTCCATGAAATGGATCCTCTTCAAAAACCAAAGCAAGATCGTTATGCTCTTCGCACATCTCCACAGTGGCTTGGCCCTCAAATTGAAGTCATCCGTGCAGCAACTAAGATGATTGAGAGGGAGATCAACTCAGTGAACGACAACCCATTGATCGATGTTTCAAGAAACAAGGCCTTACATGGTGGAAACTTCCAAGGTACCCCTATTGGTGTGTCCATGGATAATACAAGATTGGCCCTTGCATCGATTGGGAAATTGATGTTTGCCCAATTTTCGGAGCTTGTCAACGACTATTACAACAATGGGTTGCCATCTAATCTCACAGCAGGAAGGAATCCAAGCTTGGATTATGGACTCAAGGGAGCTGAAATTGCAATGGCTTCTTACTGCTCGGAACTTCAATTCCTTGCAAATCCAGTGACTAACCATGTCCAAAGTGCTGAGCAACACAACCAAGATGTGAATTCATTGGGCTTAATCTCAGCAAGGAAAACCGCTGAGACTGTAGACATCTTGAAGCTAATGTCATCAACCTATCTCGTGGCGCTTTGCCAAGCTATCGACTTAAGGCATTTGGAGGAAAACTTGAGGAGTGCTGTCAAGAACACAGTAAGCCAAGTAGCTAAGAGAACTTTGACAATGGGTGCTAATGGTGAACTTCATCCTGCAAGATTCTGCGAGAAGGAATTGCTTCGAGTTGTGGACAGGGAATACGTGTTTGCCTATGCTGATGATCCCTGCAGCTCCACCTACCCTTTGATGCAGAAGCTGAGACAAGTCCTTGTGGATCATGCAATGAAGAATGGTGAAAGTGAGAAGAATGTGAACAGCTCAATCTTCCAAAAGATTGTAGCTTTCGAGGACGAATTGAAGGCCGTGTTGCCTAAAGAAGTTGAGAGTGCAAGAGCTGTTGTTGAAAGTGGCAACCCTGCAATTCCTAACAGGATCACAGAATGCAGATCATATCCATTGTACAGGTTGGTGAGACAAGAACTTGGATCAGAACTTTTGACAGGTGAAAAAGTTCGATCACCCGGTGAGGAGATTGACAAGGTGTTCACAGCAATGTGCAATGGACAGATCATTGATCCATTGTTGGAATGTCTCAAGAGCTGGAATGGTGCTCCTCTTCCAATCTGCTAGATGTTTGCCAGAAAAAAGGACCAGTTGTGAATGCTTGTCTAGTGCTATTTTTCAGATTCTTTTTTTGCTTTATGGTGAATTACTATCATAATATGTTGTGAACTTACATCTTTTTTGGTTAGCTTGAGAGAGTGTTAAACTCCCTTAAATATGAATGTCTCTTTTCAGTAAAAAAATTTGAATGAAAAGTGACAGTGTGCTTATGTCTATTCAATTCTTCTGTTCAATCAAGTTTCTCTTCTTGTTTTATTCAAAGCACTAACAATTGCAGGCACTCAAAAGTAAATTTTCATCAGTTTTCATAAACAACAAAAAAGGAAGTAACTGTGAGGATTTCCCAAAACCATATAACGAGACCATAACTCATTCGATCAACCAACGTGAGACAATCTAACATCCCAGGCATACTGAGTGCCTAGGCATCGAGAGGATGGACAATGTAATACGGGGACCCAACATCAAGAAAAGTCTAGTCTAACTATGATACCATGTAAAAAAATAATTTTTGATCTAACTCAACCCCAAAAGCTAGTTCATAAAGAGAGAGTTGTCCGAGTCTATATAAATAAACCACCGGTTCAAAGAGAAATCTAGATGATTGAAGTCGTTTGAAAAAAATGTGGTAAAATAACTCATTCCTTCAACCTAGATATAAATACATTGAAGAATCATTTGCACTTTCTGACTTGATTGATGATGAGGTGATAGATCCATATCCCCATCCAGTGTCCAATATCCGTATTAAAGCCTCAGTATTTTGAATTCGCATCGCATAGGACTTCATTTGAAAAAAATACTTCCTATCAAAGATTTTTCTATACTCAAAGCTCGAATAAGGTAGAAACAACCCTATTTGCTGCCCTCATCCATTAATGGTTTTGTTGATCATTTTATGCATTCAAGCTGTTCATTTATTAGCTCGATTCAATAAAAATAATATATATAAAGCTTAAATTGAATAATGCGAAATCTTATCAAAATATTAATGATAATATTTTTTTTATTAGGTGATAAAAATTTATAAATAATTTATAATTCATATTTTAACTCATTTCAATTCAAATATCTTTCACACGGGTTAATAACCATAGCTTTTATCCGTCTAAATTTAAACTTAACTCAACCCGACCATTTGATTCCGCTAATTTGCACCCACTAGTTTTCACATTCTTGAGATCTGAGAAAAGAAAAACAGAGCAACAAGTTGTAGGCACACACTTCATCACTCACCAGCCGACACTAATTTTCTAGTACTATATATAATCATATCTTTATACACTCATAGCAAAAATTGCACCTACTTACTTCTTCAAGATCTGAAATTTCTCCCAGCAGCACAAGAAAAAATATAATTTATCAAACAATGGAGTACGATGGGATTCTTTTGGGCATGGGAAATCCATTACTCGATATCTCAGCTGTTGTAGATCAAGATTTCTTGAACAAGTAATGTTTTGTTATGTTTCTTGGCACCCCATTTGTCTAAATTACATGTTTTAGCTAGTTTTTGTTTGTTTTTTAAGCTATGTATGATGCTGTACCCTGTACCCGTGTCGGATTCTTTAAAAATGCACTTTTTTAAGGATCCGACTATATTTTTGAACATTCCGAGCAACGTAGATTTTCAGTCTACCTTTGTAGGCGTCTAAAGTCACCATTTTTAGCTAGTTTTATATGTTTTAAGCAATGTTGCTAGTACTTTCTGTAAATGATGCAGCACCTGTGTCGGATCCTTAAAAAATGCAGTGCTTGTGAAGGATACATCACACGCCCATCGATATTTTTGAAGATTTCGAGCAACGTAGATATAAAGTTTACCTTTCTAGATGTCTAAAGTCCCCAATTTTTTAGCTAGTTTTGTTTGTTTTAAGCTATGGTGTTCGGACTCTCCATAAATGATACGCACCTGTATGGAATCCTTCAAGAATGCACTACTTCTGAAGGAGACATTTTTGAAGATTCCGAGCAACATAATATTCAAATTCCCCATATTTAGCTAGTTTTGTTTGTTTATGCCTATTGTAGTGTACCCTTTTGGTTTGATTTTATAGATCTTGTTTGTTCCTAAAGCATATTGTACATAGTGGCTGTCTACATCTATGCTTGATGTGGTATGTGTATATTGATCTTTGATTTGTCTTTTAAGATGGCAATATAAATGACAAAACTAAAAGTACAAAGGAAAAGACTCAAGCTTTGTTCAATCCTTTTTCTTATTTTTAAACGTGATCTTTTTCTTTTCTTTTGTTATATTCTTGAATTGGATCTTAGTGTAATATTTGTGTAACTATTGATAGTGTTTCAGAGCCTACACGGCTACTGAGGTGGCTATAGTATTGGGGGGGGGGGGTTGTAGACAAAAAGTTAGCATAAGGTGGCTCCAGTGCTGATTTTAGCTCTATAAGGGCATTGGTTCTTTTGATTGGTAAAACTGCATTGACACCCTTTAGCATAAGCTAGCCCCGTCACTGTTTTTAATTCTTTACTTGCGTTGGTTCTTTTGGTTGGTAAAAAAGCATTGGTTTAATTTGCTGCTTTGGATATTTTTTTCCTTCCATTGTGTCATGTGAATGACTTGATTTTTTACTCATAGGTATGAAATCAAGCCGAACAATGCAATTCTTGCAGAGGACAAGCACTTGCCTATGTAAGTGGTTTCTTTTTAGGCTTTAGCTTTTTGTAATTGAAAAAACTTCATTAGGTTAGCTTATACCGTGCTGAGTAAATCTGAAGAACTTCAATTTCCATAGACTTTGTAGGTAGCACAATTTCCTTTTTTCTTGAAGAATTAGTTTTGAGAAATAAGATTTATTTAGTTTTAGGACGTTTAGGGGTTTCTTTTTTCCTGTTTAAGTGTCCGTTGCATGGGAATCGCTTTCTTGAAATTAATACTCAAATAGGTATTATTTAATAACATTTCCAACCAGCTTTGTGAAGGGTGAGCCTACAAAAAGTGGTAATGAGCCTATTATCATTGCTGATTTGAACTGTGGAAGAATAGTTGTATGCTTGGGGAGTGGGGACACAAACTTAAGTAAGAGAGGCTACCAGCCCACGTTCTTCTGAAGCAAAGTGTTATTTTTATGCCTTAAGTCACAAAATTGTTGAAAGAACTTTTTTATACCAGGTATGATGAAATGGCAGCCAAGCCCACTGTTGAATACATTGCTGGAGGTAATTTTCCCATCACCCAATACATTTTTAATTCATAATGAAGATACTAGGATCATTGACTCGTGGTCTTAATTCTGATATGCAGGTGCAACACAAAACTCAATCAGAGTGGCTCAGGTGTCTTGTCGTCTGAAGTTTTTAGTGGTTCTAGGCAATCTGACATGAACATATAATTTAGAAGAATAATTTCTTTTTGCATTTGCAGTGGATGCTACCATTTCCAGGTGCAACAAGTTACATGGGCTCAGTTGGGAAGGACAAGTTTGGGGAGGAAATGAAGAAAAATGCACAGGATGCTGGCGTCAATGTAAGATTCTTTTTCCTTGATTTTCTCTTCTTAGTTTGACAATCTTTTTGTGTTTCGGGGCATTGTGGATTCGTTAGCACGATTATTACTCATGTTTGCCTTTATCATCTATGCTTTGAACTTATAACATGAAAACAAAATATTTTGACCCCAACTTGTCTTTACGTACGGATTAATATAGGTTCATTACTATGAGGATGAGACTGCTCCAACAGGGACTTGTGCTGTTTGTGTGCTAGATGGCGAGAGGTTAGTTTAATGCAATTTTCCATTATATGTGTAGTTGTGTACTATGGTTCTGGTGTATAGTTTAGTCTTTCTTTCTTGTTATCCAAGGAGGGAAAGGAAGAGAAAAAGAAACACTCTAAATGATTAAAGAAGAATTTCCACATGCTTTTCTTGTTAAGGTGATGATCTGCTATTGATTATGCAGGTCATTGGTTGCTAACTTATCAGCTGCAAACTGCTACAAGGTTGACCATTTGAAACGACCAGAGAACTGGGCCTTGGGTAGGAACATCAATTCCTGTTTCTATGTTGATAAGACCTAAGATATTAAGTCTATTTTAAACTAACACATCTATTTGTGGACAGTTGAGAAAGCCAAATTTTACTATATTGCTGGATTCTTTCTCACCGTTTCTCCAGAATCTATTCAGCTTGTTGCTGAGCACGCAGCAGCCAATAACAAGGTATGCAGTTGACATTGTTTATGTGTGACTGGTCTTTTTGGTAGTTTGTGCAGGAACCAATCACATTTTGTCTTGGCTTATTCACTTATGTTATTTTCGTTTCAAACTGCTTTATAATGCTCTACTTAAGCCGAGGGTCTATTAGAAACAACCTCTCGACCTCCCAAGGTAGGAGTAAGGTCTGCGTATGCACTACCCTCCCCAGACCCCACCAGTGAGAGTACACTGTGTATGTAATTGTGTGCATAAATCAACCATATAATATTCTATTCCACCCTGCTGCAGATCTTCTCAATGAACCTTTCAGCACCATTCATCTGCGAGTTCTTCAGGGATCCTCAAGAGAAAGCCTTGCCGTAAGGCCAATTTCCTACCTTGTCAAGGTAAATGAAGGTAGATGATACTGATCTCGGGATTGACATTTTTCTGTTTTTTCAGGTATATGGACTTTGTATTTGGAAATGAGACAGAAGCAAGAACCTTCTCAAAAGTACACGGCTGGGAGGTAATGGATGCTTTTCTTTATGTTTCCTCACATTGATGTTGACTTTATGGTACATGGCTAACATGCTTCTTTGATTACTAGGCGGATAATGTTGAAGAAATAGCTTTGAAAATCTCCCAATGGCCAAAGGCATCTGGACACAAGAGGATTACTGTTATTACACAGGGTGCTGATCCTGTTGTTGTCGCTGAGGATGGGAAGGTGAAGCTGTTCCCTGTTATACCGTTGCCAAAAGAGAAACTTGTTGACACCAATGGTGCTGGTACGTAGTCTATTCTTGTTATACCTGTTTCCACTTATACAGAGTTAAAACACCCTCGATAACTGACAAAATACAAGGATCTTACATAGTTTAGAGAACATATTCTACGTTTAGTGATGAAGAAATGAGGTGTTATCTCCTCACATACTCTTTCTTCATGAGCTAGATTTTGGGGTTGAGTCAGACTCAAGGTCTATTTTCGTTTGACGTTTTCATTCTTACATTGATAGGGGATGCATTTGTTGGAGGATTCTTGTCACAATTGGTTCAAGAAAAACCTATCGCTGAGTGTGTTAGAGCAGGTTGTTATGCATCAAACGTTATCATCCAGAGGTCGGGTTGTACATACCCTGAGAAGCCAGATTTCGCTTAAGTTCATTCTTAGTTCTTCGTTTTCCTGTGTTATGCCTTCATTGAGAGAAACATATATCATCGAGTTCTACTGTTTTCAACTCGATCGGTTCGTTCTAATTTTCAGGCTATTGTTCACAAATATATGATTTGTTTGTAAGGAATTTTGATTGCCTTTTGAGAATAACTCTATTAGGAAGATTGAATTGTTTTTCTTTTTTTGGATGATTTCTTTATTTGTTACTTTTATGATCATAGATTTTGGAGTGTAGTTAGATATGGAGGAGTAAATCTAACATTTACCACTTATGGTTGAAAAAGTTTCAAATTTTCCCACCAAAACTAAAAAAAAAAAGTTTAATCCTCCTCGTACACGATATAATTTTCTTACGAAAGATATGTACAGAATTAAGGAATCAAACTCTAATGTCACGGATTTTTAGTTCAATTTTAATGTCATTTTACCAGAAGTTCGATAAAAAAAATTTAGTTCAACTTTAATGTCATTTTACCAGAAATTCAATAAAAAATTACGTTATTAAAATGAAAAACTCTAAGATTTTCTTATTTAAGTGTATATGGCACAAAAACTTTAAAATTTTCTTCACATGACTTCTATAATTATGGTCCAACTAGGTTTTAACACTTGTGTTATCTCGTTAGGGAACTCAATTTTGTTTTATATATGACTTAAAATACATTGACATAGACGATCATTTGAACTTTTTCATAAAATTTTATTTAGATATTTAAATTATAGTTTATTTTAATTAAACACTTATATATATAATAATATAATATTTTTATAATCAAAGAAGTCATAAAATCTTAGATTTATTTCAATTAAGACTGAATATATAATCAAAGAAGATATAATTTGGTTTGTTGTTGTGATTAACTTAATGCTAGATAATGTGTATTATTTGTTTCTCTCTATAATTTGACTCAAAGTGTTCACTAAAAATGTCATATCATATTTAATGGGTAATCTTAGATAAAATTTATTAAGAACATATATTTTTAAAAATTTAATATCAATTTAATTATATAAAATATGATTCCTATTTTAATAGCACACATTATGTCTGACACAAATATATAATTTTACGAATTATTGAGATCAAAGAAAATGAGATATTATTCCATATTTTAACAACAAATTTATTTACGTAATGATTTCAATGGTTAATCGAAATATCTCATAATTTTAATATCTAAATAAAATTTATCGACAAATTTAAAAATACGTTATATTCTATTAGATGATGAGCTGCTTTTCCTTATACTCTCTTTTAATTAGTTAATTTCATTTCGACACCCAAATGTTATCAAATTTATCAATATCACCCCAATCAAACGACAATTAACCTTCGCCGGAATCTCTCAAAATCAACCACCATGGACCACCGTCAACCACCACAACCTCCGCCGCCGGTAATAATCAACCACCAAACAACCACCCAAATCCTCAAACAAACCACGACAACCTTCATCTCCAATCTCCTTCTATTCCTCTTTCTTTCTTCCCTCATTCTAACTTTCCGTTCCAATGTCGAAAATGGTACCAGCTATCTCACTTCCTTCATCGATCGTGACCCTTCTCTCAAATCCATTCTATCTCGTATTGACCTCTCCGGTCAACAGCTGCAGCATCCTCAGCTCCGACGTGACCATCATCGCCGACGTCGACCTTTTCTTCACCTATCACGTGTAGGTACTCTAGATGATGATTTCTTTTCAGGGGATTCGGACCTTGATAAATCCCTATTTCATCCTTCTTCTAAACCTCAGCCGAATTCTACTTACGTAATTCTTTCCAATTTTGACCCGAATTTAGGGTTCTCAGAACAAATTATTGATGATGGGATTTTGTTTCCTCAAGCAATTCGTAATGGGTTTATCTCTTTCAAGCCTCCTTCAGAGACACAGAATTTGTCTCAGGTTGATAATCCTGAAAATGAGTATGACAATGAAAATGGTGTTGTTGATTTGCAGTTTTTGATAAAAGGTCTTGAATTGGGTCGTGGTGATGTTACAGCATTGTTGTTTCTTGTTAGTTTGTTGTCAGCTGCTTATGCTTATGTGGTGTTGGCTTTTTTGGTTACTTACACTTGGATTCATGGGATAATTTTCTTGCAAGTGTTGGATAATGTGTTAGGGAATTACAGGTCAATTTTCAGGACTGCTTGGGAAGGTTCTAATTTGGGGTTAAGAAGGCTTTCTGGGTTTGTTTTGATGAGGTGGGCAGTAAAGGATGCATTAGCTCAATTGTTGGGTATTTGGGTTTTTGGAGAAATTGAGGATCAATATTCATTTTTTAAGGTTTTTGTGAGGATGAAATTGATGCCCTTTTCGGATGTGGCGCCATGGGTTACAGGGCATGAGAAGGAAAGCTTGTGCTTTATCATCTCATGGTTCTTGGTGGAGTTGGTAGTGGGGTTTATTTTTGCTGTTGATTCTTGGGTTTCTATTGTGGACTCGAGGAAAAGTGGTAGGGAGGTTGTCAAAGAAGGATGTCATTTGTTGGGTATTATGGTGTGTCCTGCTATAGGAATCAAATGTTGGGAAGTTTTTGTTTGTGGGTGGTGTACGAGATGGATATTGGGTCGAATATTTGGAGAAGTGTTTGCACTGGCATTTCAGTGTGTTATGGAAGTTTATTTTATGGTTGCTTGGTTAACATTTTACTTGGCTGCAAGGTATAATGATGCATCCTCAGTTGGGAGGACATTTGGACGAAGAGAATTGGAAGGCTTTCTCGAGGGCGTTAGATGATACTAGGTGTGAATTCGCTAAAGATTCATTCCCCTGCCTTGGCATTACGTTGAAAGAAGCTTAAACTGGATGAACTATCGCGCTGGTGGGGTAATCTTTTTGTGCTTTTGATGTTCAATGTTTCAAAATTGTGAGTTAGCACGACACTGTTTAAGAAGTCACCCACCAGCTATGCTTTGTATGTACTCTGTTCTGAGGCAATATATGACTTGTATATTTCATGGGAATTCTTGTTGGCTATTTCATATCCATTTCGGAGTATACGCTTTACCATACAAGTCTTTCATGGTGATGAAACCTGAAAACTAGTTGTAATTGTTGTATTTTTCCTTTTACCATTAAGGGTAAGAGATTAAGTGAGCCTTCCTCTTTTTCCTTTTGATCACGTTTCTGTTGTAGATTCTGATGTTTCTAAGTAAGTTGATTGTATAATGATAAATGGTTATCTTGAACTAAACCTTTCCACTCCCCTACACAAGAAAGATCAAACTGAACTTCAAATTAGTGGGTTTGAACGTTCTTTTGATTAATCTTTGAACGTGGGACATTTGTTGCTTAAAATATTTACGGATTTGAAGTGATTCTTTACCTTGTAATTTTTGAAGAATCTAATAATTGAAGAATTAGAGCTCAGATGATTGAGTAAATGCTAAAGAAAATCTCATGTTTGCTTGAGAAAGACTGATATTGTTCCTTTTTTATTTTCTGGCTAGCTGGTTCCACTTTTTTATTTCTTTCTCAGCCCCTTGCTTGCTTAGTTACAGAAAACAAGGCTCGGCCTCTTTAAAGGACCAATAAAGTGTCAACAAACTGAAACTGTGTTTTAACACTTTTATCTCTTAAAGAACTAGGAAGTTCTGGTAATTCACGTATCAAAGTTTGTATTCCGTTGTACATATAGTCTTTAGAGTCGGGTAAAGAGTCCGATTTCTGGTAGGATGTATTTCGTGGGGACTCATCCCTGACAGACTAGTTTCCTCACTTGTTCCATATTACGATGATCGATAAATAAGGAGGGCACAGTAGCTGAGCTTCTTAAAAGGAAAACTCCCGCATTTAGTTGAATGTAAGTGGGTCAGCATTTGAAGATTTCCTGTATTGTAACACGATACCTTTAAATGAACATACCCTTAAATGTTATTGGAATTTCAAGTATTCCTTGCTTTCTTTTCCTATTGTTCCATTGCCACGTTTTTGTGACTATTTGAGATAAACCGAGGAATAGAATGATATTTAAGAGCTGTTACCGTTGTCCAAAAAAAAAGATATTTAAGAGATAAAGAAGTTGATTTTAAGAAAGTATGTAGCTGTTTGAGAGATATCTAGTTTGCACCCAAGGGTGTGATATAGTGGTCAATAAAGTGGAAGAGAACCACAAGTCTCAAGTAACAGGTTCAAGGTGCACTCCAGCTCATCGCCACCACCATTTTTTTGAGAATGGTAACTTTTCATTTAAACACAAAAAGGTGCTGATGGGTGTAAAAACAAGATACAATGTCCAAACCAGTAGCATAAGCACCCCG
>NC_028645.1:1491541-1492816 GCF_001406875.1 Solanum pennellii
AAAAAAAAAAAAAAAACTTATAGGGATGGTACGACATCAAGTATGGATTCATTATCATTTACAGAACATCCTTCACTCCAAGAAAAGGAAAAGACAATATACAATTTAATTTGATTCTCTGTGTAGTGTGCTTTGCATCCTCAAAATACCTAGAATTCTTTTCTTTCCAAACTGTCCATCAAATGCATGCAGAGATGACTTCCCACCAGTTCTTTTGCGTTACACCTTCAATTGGGCCATTCCAGCATCTCAGGAGATCCATTGTCTTCAATAACCACCACAAAAAGCTAGTTTTTGAGTATTTCATTAATAATTCTAGTTCTATTGTATTATCAAATGAAGAGATGGAAATAAGGACTGGTCTTCAGTATATCATCGCAAATTATGTGACAGATTGAAAAAAAAACATTTGCATGTGGTAAGGAACAAATGCCAGAAATTGTATGAATGACAGGGTTTAGACTGTTGTGCCATGTATATATGAATACAAGATAAGTGGGCACATGCAAAAATTAATATTTGGACGCCCACTCTATGAGATCATCAAATTACTGAACAAGTTCTGTTTTTGATAAATATATGACACTTTTTTAAGTTTTCCTCATCTAAGTTCCGAGGCTAATTTCTATTAGCAACTTCAGTACTTTTTATAAGGATTAGTAACCTCAGTACTTCAACAGCATGTAGTTTCTATTTCGAGTTCATTTCATTAAGAAGTTCCTACATGCAGAATGCTCTTGCTTCAAATGGATATTTGGTTATTAAAAGGCTGAGATCTGAATTTGTCGCACTCATCTATTTTGAAAGGTAAATGTAGGGATCAAACTGATGTTACCTAGATGATAAATTTCTTATCCATTGGTAACCACTTCTATCCTTTAATGAAGTTGGTTAACTTGCAGCCATGTAAGCTGATTTAGTCTTCTAGAGCTTCTGGGTTGAGTTTCTTTTCTTTTTTTCTAATTGGTCGTGTTGACAGTGTCTTTCTCCTTTTCAGGGGCCAAACGTTATCTATAAAGTCCTCAGAATAAAGAAATTAAACAGTTTTCTTTGCTAAATATTCTTTTGTGCTGCTGGATCTCCAGACAGTAAAGGAATAGCTAAGCATTCATTGAACTGAATTTTTCTTGGAAACTGTTGATGAACAGCTTCAATAGTTGGGCTAATGCTCAATTTCTGAATGTCGATTTGGACTACTTTTTCGTATTACTCTTAATCAGTTGTATATTTGATTTATAAGATAGAAGTTGGTGTGTGTGTGGGGGGGGGGGGGGG
>NC_028645.1:1493289-1502434 GCF_001406875.1 Solanum pennellii
GGGGGGGGGGGGGGGTCATATATTGTGCATTTCTCTTCTGTAACCTAGAATGAGTTTGTGATTTACAGATTTGCTCGAGCTTGTTAGGTGGAACGGAATGTTTGATTTGCTTGTTTTCATTTGTATCACATCCAATGCAAGGAGTTAAATGTTTCTTTAATGCTGATACCTTTTGTTTGTTGATATTGGTGAATGGAGTTTATCTTTTTGTGGGAAGACTAATTTTTAGGATTGTATTTCCCCCTATTTGCTGATTTTTAAAGTGTAGTTAACTTAAATAAAATTTGCACTCTGTAGGAAGTTATAGTTCTGGGGGTGCTTGAATACTGTTATGTAGAATTTAACTGAAGTATTTCTCTCTTTAGTTCCCTTTCCTTGCTTTTGAACTCGATTATTCTGTGGTCTCGGTGGTTGGAGAGTTAGTTTACTTGTCTACATCTAGCAATTCACTACACAAATATTCTCATTGTTCTTGCTCAGTTAGGTCAGTGAAACAGGGTATGTGATTTTTATCAACTGTCTCATATCCTTTTCTTTATCCTGTCTCTTCTTCATAGATGTATCTTCCTTTTCTCATCCGTTCCTTTGATAGTTGTATCATCAAATTGGTTGCAATAGAAAGAATTGATCTTAGAAATGATGAGATTTTACAAGACCTTCAAGGTATGACTTAGCCAGCTAAGTGACATATTTGGCGAGGAAGCACCTAAAATCAGCAACAAGTTAAGAATGAAAATTAATATTAGAAGAAAAAAGGAAGAAGCTACAGGTCACCAATCTGATCAACTTCACTCCATGAAACTTCTGGCAGTCTTGAAGATGGTGCGCTTCGTGAAATACCATGGTGTTGGTCTATGGTGCTCGGATTCTTAAAATATTGTGCTGCACCTGCGGGTTCTTCAAAAATACACTAGTTTTGGAGAACCAACACAAACCAGTTGACATGTTTGAAGAGTCGGAGAAACATAGGTGTTGGTTACAAAGACCAGTGGGATAGAATAAAATTCAATACCAGTTTCAGGGATCTCTCTGATCTACTGCTTCAGAATATCTTCATGCTCAAGGTTCATTGGTTGCTCAAACTTGTTCTGTATCTCTAGTGTTAACCTCTCACTCATCTTTCAGGGATTATCCGACCATATTGTCAACTTCACAAAGTTCCTTGTTCTTGGTATTTATCTTTATTTTAACACTTCAGAAGGAGGTAATGTACTTCCAAATTTACAGAGTTTGCTATTTTGACTACTTGTGCCTCCAAACTAAGTTCTGAATGGATGATTTTTTTTGTGGATTGCCTTCTGGCAGTCAATGCCTGTTTTATCCAATTGCTTAGTCTATTTTGTTGAGCTGAGTTTTTTTCCCTTTATTCATATGATTGTAGATAGTTTGGGCAGTATCTTCCATTCATACATGCATATAACAAAAGTCTGATCAACCATTCACTTAATCAGTAATTTCAACTATAAGATCAAGCGACATGCAACTTAGAGCATGCCTCTTTCATTTCTTAATAGCTTCTTGTATATTTCTTTCTTCAGAATTATGAATCAGTGTAAATGCGTAGGATGCAGGCACCACAGTTCATTTAACTATTTAAGCTCCTTCTCCTGAAGATATTTGTTAGAGCTATGTGACCATCTCATCTAAAAGCTTAAACTATTAGATAGAGCACAGTTCTATGTATTTAATTATGTTTTCAGCATTTAAATGTGGAAAGGTCCTGCAAAAGCTGGTCTTCCGCAATTTGCCTTGAGTATTTGCAACTGCTGTAACTTGTTTCACCCTTTTGGTATTTTTCATGCTTTCACCCATAGGCTTTTATGTTTTTCATTTGTTTCTCTGAAATCTAGTTATTTGGGAAATGGATGATTTTGTTTGATGGTTCTTTATTTTTTTCTCAGTATTGATTAATTGAATTTCGCTCATCATGTTACATTTGGACTTGATTATATTTGAACTCCTTTAGGTAAAAAAAATGTCATCTTGCATTTCATTTTCTTGCTAATCTCATCCACCTTCTGTTGCATTATGCAAGTTGTCTGATTCTTTGAAGCTTCACTAGTATGTAGCCTGTGTAGCACCCTAACCTAGCAGTTTAGCACCCCTTCAGTCCCAATACAAGTTAGAGCCTCTTAAAAGACATGACTTTAGACAAATAGCCGGTCGGATTCATTGTTTACATTTACTAGACAGTATAAATAGATTACACACAATTATTCACATTATATATATATATAAAAAAAATATTATTATTTTATTATACATATATTTGTGTATCTGCTGGCTATTTTTAGTTCAAGTGGTTGGCTCTGCGGTTATTTAGGTTATAACAACATACCCATGTAATACCACAAGGTCTGGGTAGGGTGGTGTGTATGTAGTAGACCTTACCCCCTGCCTTGTGAAGACAGGGAGGTTGTTTCCGAAAGACACTTGGTTATTTAGGTTAATTCTTCAATTTATCGAGTAGAGTAGTTATAGATTACAATGATTTGGAATTTAAAATAGTTGAATTTGTTGAAAAGATGTCACATCAAATTGGTATTTGGAAATAATAATAGTTTGAACTGTTGGAGGGAAAAAATATATTTCCATAATTATGTCAAACTTTTCATGAAGCACCTAATGGGGAAGTAGGTATAACTAGATGGTGTGGAGAATATAATAATGAATGTAAAGCCATTCTTAATTCTGGAATAGTTTCTGATTTGGTCCATGGAACTCTTCTAGTCTATATTTTTCCTGGAAAAGTAATACAAGGGGAATTGGATGAGTGATAAAGAAACATTCTGCCAGTTCACTTTTGAAGTTTGTGAAAACTTTTTCCCATACAAGTTCTTTCTATATCTTTTGGTTCCATTTACACAACTTTACCCTCTTTACTTTAATGTGTCATGATAAATAGCCACTTACTCACTTGCCCTAATATATTTTAGTGTATAATTGATTGCAAGTTGATAGCTAAGAGTAAAGCTAAAATCTTTAGTTAGATGTAGATCTGTCATTAGAAAAGGAACGTTCAACTTTCAACTCTGCTTACTACCAGAACAGAGGATTGATTAGTTCTCTTTTCAAAAATCTTCATTTTCATTTGCTTTGGGTGCTTACTCTTGCACTTAAGATGAATAAATAAAGCTGTCCTGTCTCTAAAAGTGTTAACACAGTTCAGCATGTCTCAATATGTATTAGTGTTGACGTAAGTTTTAATTTGTAAACTAACAAAACTTTTCACGTGTTTGTCCTAATAACAAAGCTTTGGTTGTTATGCATTGCAGAATAACTTGACAATATTGGGAATTTTTCTTCAGTATTTGCGGAATCACTTGGATCATGCCTCAGATTGTGAAAGAATTATTGTAGAGTTTGCAGCACGGAGAATGCATAAAGTTTTGAAGCAAATTTGGATCACAGACCTTTGTGCATATCCGAACTATTTGGCTAGAAAGAAATAACTCTTGTTTTAATCGGCTAAAAGACCATATTTCCAGAGAAAAACAATTGTTTACATAATTTGTTTTTGGTGTAAAAGTAGTTTCATTGATAATATAGACCAATATATGGAGCTATTGGAGTTGCTAAGGAGATGTTGTAATTGACTGTATGGATATTCCCAGCAATGTTTTGTAACTTTTTGTTTTGGTACCTTCTTGGTACTTGGTCAATAAACCTTTACCTTGTCAAAAAAAAGATTATGTCTGCATGTATGATGCTGTGTTTCACACTTAAAAAAAAATTAATAGATGTGTCCAATTTCTAGTGATTTAAGCTTTTAGATTTGCAGGTTTACATGATTCAACATCTACTCTTTTATTTGGTTAACACAATGGAAGAAGAAAAAGGGTCTTATCGCGGCACTGTCAAGGTCTTGGATCTGGCACAAAATTGAGACTGTTTAACCTCCTCTATCTAGGAGGTACTCCTTGCTACATTATTGTCCTGCTGATTAATATCTGTGTGGAGCCGTTGGGCTGTATGTCAGATGCTTTATTCAACTTTTGGCTGCATTACTTGTTCTTTTCTGTTGCCCTTTTTCAGTGGATGGATGCTTCCTCTCTTGCCATAAACGTTTATGCATGTTTTCTCTACCTGGAACTCTGATAAAGTAATACATCTTGAGCTGCTTTACAAATCTGTTGTTCCGAGTGTGTGACAGTTTGACGTACATTTTGGTCTAGTAACTTCAGTGCAGTTTATTTCAGTGCCAGAGTGTTGGTTGTCAGTGCTCGACTGATTTGAGATGTGGTGTATAAAGGCTTTGTGCCTTCAATTTTTGCTTCTTGCTCTGCAGATTGTTATTGAATACTTGTAGTTGTTGGAATCTATTTAAATGATAAAATAAAATGAATTGTGATTTCTTGCATAAAGAAGTAATGCTCAACTTCATAGGTAATGGTAATGAATTTATATTCAATAGTATACAACAGGTTATGAATATATAGATGTCAACATTCTAAACAATGAGTTAAGCATTCACATGCTTTGTGATTTTGGACCTTCAAAAGCAGATTGAGATACGTCGACTTTCTGGTAATGTAGCACATCTAATGACACTATTGAAGATGTTCTCATCACAGGGGATCCATAATTTCGAATCAGCAGTGAATTCATAAACTTCTTGAGCTTGATCCAGCAATGCCTTGAAGAGCGGATGCTTTAGCAAGGTAATTTTGATTACAAATCTCTTTTGGTACTTTCCTACATAAACTACCACATGACCTTTCGGAACATCCCTTGGGATAGACTTCTCTTCTTTTTCAAAAGGCCACATACTCCATTTGCAGCATTTGTCGCAGCACGCTGATGAAGGTATAACCTTGCCACCCATCTTTTGCCATTTGTTTTGGCATGCCTTGAGAAACTTACTGTCCATCATTTTCATATGCAGGAATTGGACCACTATGATAAAAACTCAAGTGAGAAGAGAAAGTACAGTGGTGTTGTCTGTGAGACTGAGACAGGTATGTATATATAATAGTTTGGGAAGTTCAACATTAAATGCTGGCAACTGGCTAACTATAAGTGTGACTAACGCGTGTGCATAGCTGTTCCTTTCTTTAATGCTAATGCATCCTGATACGATCATGTACGAACATACATTGCATGATTTAAAGTCAATATACATGTACAGATTGTGCCACAAAAATCTGTGTTATCACTCTCTCTTCCTTTGTTATGTCCCAGGGTGGGGATTGATGCCAGATAAATAATCTGTTGAAGTCTTGAATATTTAGACCCCACAATGGTGAATTGAGTAGATAAGATAGGAAAGATGAATTGGGATAAGCTTCTTGAACACAGTGCTATGCCCATTTCCCACTTTTTCTTCTTGTCCATCTTATATTAGATAACAAATAAGTTATGGATATTTGAATCATGTTTCTGTTTAACTTTGAATGATCAAGAAATCAGAAATAGTCAGGGATGCAGCTACGTATATCGAAGGATAGTTAGTTGAACACTCATACTATGCATATAGTTACTTACGAAAGTATTCTTGAACACCCTTATCGAAATTTTTAACTTCGCTACTGTATTAAAGTGGCTTATGACACTGATGAACTTCATCTGTGGTGTATATATCATTCAATTAGCTATAATTTGTTCATTAATTTGTGTGTTGTATAGGAATATAGAAAAGAATAAACCAAAGTTTCATTATTTATGAAGATGACACTTATTATCTTGAAAAGAGAGCACTGCCGTACAGAGGTTAATCTTTATGTAGCCACATAACTTTCTCTGACATTAAATATTCCAAATTTTAATACATTGCATGTATAGACTATAGTATTTTTTGAGCAACTTTTGTATTTGATGATGCATGATGGAACAAACTAAAAGTGGAGAAATATAAAAATACTGCACATTTGCAGGTTGCAGTATATTTGCAGTGATTTCGAGGCATTAGTGCAGTTTCACAATGGATGTATCTACTTATTCTAACTTCCTTTATTCTCTAGTCTTTTGTTTGCCATAATCTTTTAATTCTGACGATATAAAGAATTTTTACGTTATCAAGTTATATTAGCAAGTATAACGACTATTTCGTCGTGTGAGTTGTTATTAACAGATCCTCGACTTAAAGAGATCCTTTCTCGCGTAGTTACTTTTTCGAGTTTTTTTTCTGAAACTTGACAAATTTGAGGGTTGAGAGTCAAAGAAAACCCATCTCCAATGATTTTTGGTGTTTGTTCATAAATTTGATGTGATATAGTTGCAGTAGCCAGAGTGTATTCATCCTCTAAAGACAAGTATATTGTGCATCTGGAAGTGTTAATTTTATGGACACGTGGACGTTGACAAGAAGAACACGTAGTCACTGACCACACAAAGAAGAAATATTCAGTTGCAAAATTAATCAATCATTTGTAAAATGATTATCTAACTATCCAATCATGAAATGGACCTCTTATAAATGTGTAAGATACTAATTATCTGGGGCAGAAGTAAGAAACTAATGTTAAAAATATTCAAACTCGTATTCCCGAAAATTCATGGACTAATATATATAAAATATTAGAAAAATTTTAAAATTCTTATTTCGTGACTTCTAAATACTAAAAAATCAGCATGAATCCTATAAAGATTTATGATTATCATTCACTAGGTCGTTCATTATAAATGGTTCGGGGTGTAAAAAATCTGGTCAATCATATCTCAAAATTCATAGATTAATGCATGCGGAAAAATAGGAAAATCCTAAATTATTATTTTGTGAACCCCAAACACTAAAAAATGGTGTGGTTTTAGTAGAGGTTATGGATATCTTTCACTAGGTCATTACGAATGATCTCAAAAATTTGAGGTAAAAAAATGCGATTAATATTCATATTTTAAATTTTCATGAAAACACGAAAAATTGAAAATTTTGATTTCTGATTTCGTGATCCCTCAACACTATATAAAGTGTGGTGGATCCTTTAGAATCTGGGAGTATTGTTCACTAGTTTTTTTTTGGGGGGCCGTGGTTTTCGGGTGTCGCTTTGCGAACCCGACTAGCTGTACCATTGAGTCCCGCTGTTTCAAGGCGGGTGCACCACAATTAGTTCCACGGGGCTCTGGAGATGCAGCCGGTTTGTAATGCCTCCAGTGATCCTGCTGGGGCTCGAACTGGCGACCTGAAGGACTTTGTCCTCAGGCCTTTACCAGTCGAGCTACCCCTCAGGGTTATATTGTTCACTAGATAATTACGAATAGCCTCAAACAATTTGTAAGTCAAGAAAATATGGTCATGCATATTTGAAATTATCATTGACTAGTACACACAAAAAACTGCGAAAACTCTATATTCCTATTTAGCTATCCCTAAACGCAAAAAAAAATGGTATGGATCATGTAGAGGCTACGAGTCTCGTTCACTAGGTCATTAAAGATGGTCACACAAAATTTTGATGTAAAAACAAACTCAATCAGTCACATTCTCAAACATTCATGTACTAATACGCATGAAAGACATATATAACCTTGAATTCTTGTTTCGTGACTCCTAAATACTAAAAAAATTGTGTGAATCCTGTAGAGGCTATAAATATCGTTTACTAAGTCATTACAAATGAGAAAAATATTTTTATAAGAAATATAAAATTATTTTTAAGTATAAGCAAAGTAACATTTTCTATAAAATAAATTGAAAAGAAAAATATTTTTTATATATTGAAACAAAGAAAGTAATATCATCACTCGTTAAGTCGACGAAGATCGATTATAATTGAAGTGTCAACACGTCAAGAAATGCAATGTAATTTCTTTATCATTTACCTAATTCTAATAAATAAAATTATCTTATATACATATTGCTAAGAGATTAACATAAAATTGAGATCCATATAAAACTAAAACTAACTTAAACAAGAAGAAAAATAATAAAGGACAAGGAGAAGAGAGATCTTTACTCATAAAACATTTTAAAGGGAAAAGAATATTTGGTCACATATTATTAAAAATATATAATCATATAATATAATATAATATAATATAATATAATATAATATAATATAATATAATATAATATAATATAATATAATATAATATAATATAATATAATATAGATTATAATAGCATCATATGTGCCTTGCTACCTACAAGCATAGATATTTTGGAACATACCACAACAATATGGTGTCTTAATCAAGGAAACCTTTGGTGGTTACAAAATTAAAAGTCAAAATCTAGGTTTAATTAATTATATTATTTTTTTAGAGAAAAAAATTCTTATTAAATATTTATTAATATTCCTTGAATAAGTTTTTAATAATTTAGCAAAAGACACCTATATATAATAAAGGATTGAATATACACCTTGAGAATCTAGTATAACCAACACACCCACTACTCACAATTATTATATTTATTTTTTAAGAAAATTATTTATTTATATTAAACCAATATTTTCATTATCAAGAAAAATAAATTTTGCAATATTTCGCACCAATTAGCTTGAATCTTGAATTCGCCTCAAGAGTTTTTTTCAGCACTAAGTGATATTGGATTGTCTTTGCCAGAAAGTATTCATATTTTCTGAAGAAAACATGTTCCTTGATCTATAAGATATTTCGTAAAACTCTGTATAGATCCTCAATCACCAATCCTTGCATGAATATGAGTTGTGCTCGAGAGGCTATGAATCGATTGGACCTGTCAATCGAATGAATCGTAACACTCATAATGATCTCTGGCAACTTTACGTAATACAGAGTTTTGTTTTTTTGGAGGGTGACAGTGGAAAAGTTAACATTTTTTATATAAATAATCAATTCATGAAGGAAAAAGAAAAGGAAGCTATAAAAAAAAAATGAAAGAGTAGCCTATACAAGGACTATCGATCGATGTGGTACGATAAATAAGCTTCATTTATTCGTACAAACTTCTAATAAAAAGAGATTCCTATTGTATGACACGAATCAACACTAATCAAGTCAGTAAATTTCGAATATCAATATTATCGGAAAAAAAAGGACATGGTGGGGTAGGGGGTGGGGTTGAACATTGATGAAAGAGTAATGAAGAGCACATGAAGAATTGGACCTACCACCAAAAGCCCACGGGGTAGAGGGAGCAAACAAGCATGTTGGACAACACTTCATCATTATAAGAGATTTTTAAAAGAAAACTATATTCGTTCGTCAAAATAATAATCGATATATAT
>NC_028645.1:1502644-1547683 GCF_001406875.1 Solanum pennellii
ATATATATATATATATATATATATATATATATATATATTTATGAGTTATATAATTATTTTTAGTCGATCGGTTATCTATTATAAAATGCAAAACAAAGCCCACCGGCCAACTCAGACAGAGATTTACATTTAATTTCGAAAAATGATTTGATTGGACTCGTGCTCTTCTATTCCACGTGTAATATTTACATATATTTTTAATAAATATAAAAAATTAAAATTATTGAATTTAATTAAACTCGTAACTTATAATACTATAGTTTTAATTAATGTCTTTATAAGCCGTGATGAATTTCACACATAAAATGTTCCATGTTAATTTAAGATTTAATTTGAGACGATCGATGAAAAGTGATTGTTCATCGTAAATATTTTCAACGAGTTTTTTTATCATAGATTGATTGATTGATTTCTACTAGTGCATGTTCTTCACAAAATTGATTGCTTTAGTCTATAGATCACCTCTCCACCTATTTGTACAATCGATAATTTGATAAATCAAAAGATGATAGTTATTAATTTTATTATAAAAATAAAACAAAAATATAAGGTGCCCACTCTTTTTTTTTTCTTTTTTTCCAAGAGCCCTCAATGTGATCCAAGAGACAATCCATGTTCTTAAGAAAATGAATAGAGATTCAAAGGATTTTGTTGCATTTTTATTCAATCATTTTCCTCACCAAACACTTCATTTTATCATGACAATCCATTCGTGTGCATACTCCAATAATAACTAATGAAAACTATTTTTAACTTCTCTTCCCTATCAAGAAAGTTATCCATTTTCAAATTATTTATCGTGTTTCTCTTTTACACGTCCCTTAAGAAAATTAAAAAATATTGAACTGAAGAGAAAAACAAAGTCTGACGTTCAATTTTTATGCCGAGCTTATCTTTCTTTTGAATGTCGCAAAAGTTAACATCCATTGAATTTATTGACAATTCACATAATATGATATGAACAATCTCTTTCGATAAAAAAGTTCTTGATAATTCATTTTAATTTGTTGGCGTTACAAAAATGTCTGTTTTAATGCCGGACTCTAAAGTTACTCCAAAGTTCTGTAGCTGGTGGGATATGTTTCCACCAAGTTTGCTTACGTTCAATAATTGGTTCAATCTAATTTGTTAACGTTTGATTGTGTTAATGAGGGACGGATTTATAGTATAAGTTATGAGTTCGATCAAATTTTAAATATGTTTAGAAATTTATTTAATGTGCAATAAGAAAAAAGATAAATATACCCTCGAACTATCGTAAATGGTATGCAGATATCCTTCGTCATACTTTAGGGACATTGGTGCCTCTGTCGTCCAAAAAACTAAAGCATATATACCCTTTATACCAACAAACATACACGTGTCATAATCTTATCCACCGACCTGATATCGGGTCGATTGATAAGATTATGTCACGTGTCCCTATTTAGTCTTCCGCTACACTCTAGTTTTTGAACGGCAGGGGCACCAATATGTTCCAAAAGTATGATCGAGAGTATCTGCATACCATTTACTATAGCTCGGGATATATTTATCCTTTTTTCCTATATTAATATTTAACTTAGTTATTAGTATTTGAAATCATACTCGTGGATTCTTAAAATTCTAAATTTAAATCTTTGAATTATTTTTTTTACCAGTGCTATGTATATATTATAAAAAAAAATAAAAAATCTGTGTCTCTGTGCATTTAAGTGCCAAAAACTGTAGATAATGTAATCCACCACATTTTTTCAACTACAAAAAAAAAGTATTTTTTTCTATAAATTTGGGTTAGGCCAAAATAAAGCAATTTATCATTTTTCCATAGGCAGTGGCGCATAATTTTACTCTGCTGGCATGATACTTAAATAGTAAATACTCTTTCCGCGTAAACTTGTTCACATTATCGATCTCATTTCTCAAATTCAGATAAAGGATACGATAGGTAACATTGACAGTAACGATAATCAAGTCATAATAAAAATCGAAGTTTAAATAAAAAAACAATAAAAATTTATATAATCGAACCCGACTTATTTACCATTATTATTGCTAAGTTAATCATAATAATAGTTAAAGGCAACTAATAATGGAAATTAATGATGTTTCTGTTGACTTCACTAAAGTCCACCAATTCCACTTCCTTATGTGGGTTTTCCCTATTTAGGCTGCTTTATTTTGTAGAAAAAAATATATTTTAAAAATATATACACCGTCAATATAAAAAAAGAATATTACATTTACGAACTCACTCGAAGAATATTTACAAATAAACTTGCTTAATGTGTAAAAATAACATAAATCACCTGTTACAATATATAAACGTAAAATACAATCTGATAATATAAAAATTTCTTACACTAATACGAGTATATATATGTTAAAACCCACTTATAATCTTCTTTTATGGTGGAGACCCCATAAAAACCAACACATATCATTTATATAACCTAACTAATTAACAAAAAAAAATCTTTATATAACCCTAAACTTAGAAACATAAATTTCTAGAGTTTACTTCTATAATACAAACTCTCAAGCAATATTTTCTATCTTATCCTTTTTTTCTTTTTGGGAGTTGTGCCATATATATGAAGTTATTGTGTTTCAATATGAGGAATTTATTAGTGTTTATGTTGATTATAATCATGTTTTGTTCTTGTTTGGGAGATGCATATCCTAGAAAAGCCTTGATTGGAGGAGAGGGACTTGAAGAACATGTAATGGACTATGGAGTTGGATTTGGTGTAAGGAAAAAGTATATATACCCCGATCGCGATGTAGATAATCATCATAACATACCAAGAGAATATTTCGGTCAGAGAGGAGACAATTCTTCTGGTGATAGTGGTGATGCTGGTGATAATAGTGATAACGAAAGAGGTTGAACTTTGCATGTCTTTGCAACTATGAATAATGATGTTATACGTATTAGAAACTATGTATGTGTGTTTGTCTACATTCCGTCTATGTAATATTAAACGCGAAGGGAGCGCTTTATCCCTAATGCACCTACTCGATGTAAATTTGTGAATCTTAATAATAAGTGTTTTACTCCGTAAATTAACCTGCCCTCAGTAGAAATAAAATTTGCGTATACTTTATTCTTTTCTACCCTGGTTGTGAATGTTTTCCTTAAATCAATTAACCAAAGGTCTAAATAGGGTTTACAAATTGCCCATCTCGGGGCGCGAAAAAACGAATCTACATCTCGATATGTTACAGTCCTTTCAATCCAACTTCCCATTTCCAAATTGGTACTTTTATGTGGAATACTGAGCAAAGAATGTTACCACAAATCAGTTTCCTTATGTTGCAAATTTCTCCACAATTTTTGAAGAAGTAAAGGAGGAATCAGCGCGACGTCACAAACTATTTCATATACTACCATATACACAAAATGCTGAAACATAATCACTTGTATCAATTGGAAATACAAAAAAAAAGTTTACAGATGTGAAATTGCATTTCTAGAGGTAATGAAAAATTATACAGAACCTTCTTTTCACTTGAAATGAAGCTGCTCTATACACGAACTATGCAGCGAGTTGGTATAAGAGAGCTAAAAGCCAATATTTGAACGTAAAATCAGGTTATTACCAGATGTTACTCTCCTGTAACTATGCATAGGAGAGGAATTTCACAGGTGGGGTCGTCACGGGATGTTAGAACTGTTAGAATGCTCAGGAGAAGATGAGGCACATGGAGAACGGGAACTCTTGCACCTCCGGTTTCTTGGATATGGATGCATGTTCGCCAGTTCACTGACTCGATGCAGGACAGACTTTGGCAAAGGTCGCCAAGACAGGTTATGTTTACCCTTTTCCTGCATCAATGATAATCGGGTCAAATATCGTATGAGAAAAGTAAGCTCTCTGGAATAAGGGAGAAGTTTGAACAACGTCAAGCACTCCATGTTGCTATATTATCCATCAAACGAAGTGGCTAGACTAAACAACATATACCAAAACCAGCATATATTATAGATTCTTGAGTGTTAAGCTTCCTACTAACTTTGACGAGATCGACTCATGCTACTTGAAACCAAAAATGCAACGAAACATGAATAAATAAGTTGAGCGGAAATTATACTCAAATTACACTCCACTATACAACAATCTGATTTCACCAACATAATTTAGTATTACTATTGACTCTAGTGCGCACAAACACAAGCAAAAAATTTCAAAACAAACAAAAATATGATGGCTATACAACAACATACCCAATGTAATCCCACAAGTGGAGGGTCCGGGGAGGGTAAAATGTACGTAGACCTTACCCCTAAGAAAGAAAGGAAAACAACAACAAAATAGCAAGATACACAAAGTAATTGAAGTAAGCTGTAGTAGTAAAACTGAAAAATAAGATACTATGTGAATACCAGATAAGAATACTAAAAGATGAGAAAAGGAGACCAGTTCCCTGCTTCTCCCCCAGAAATGTACTACAACACGTTGCTACCTACTACTCTTCTACCTTAATCTCATCAGCCTCCAAAACTTCTTATCTAGGGTCATGTCCTCAGAAAATATGATGGCTATACATACAAAGTAATTCTATAACAGAACAGCAAGAAACTATTGCATCAAGTTTAAAAGGCTCATAATTGATCATTCACAGCAAACATCAAGCATCATTAATCAAATTCAAATAAATACTCACCGTTGATTTGCTTTGTTTCTGTAGATAAGTTGCTTTAAGAAGATTCCTCCATTTATCCTGCAAGACGTATTAGCAACAGAGTGCCGACTTTAGGTAAGTAGCATGCAAACACTAGATGATGCATGGTTTTTCTTGACTCGTCTGGTTGAAGAATGCCTGATAGTGGCCATTGTGCTTACCTTGAGATCCACAGGTGTTCTATGAACAGATGATGAGAAATAGAGCTTCTTTATGTGACTCCATCTTCCAACTCCATATTGGGCAACTCCATCAATCAACTTTCTGACCTCTGAAACAGTCCAGAGCCTGTGATGTTTCCTCCGCACACCATCTTGTACCAACTTCTTTGGTGTAACATCATCATCTTCATGATTCACAACTGTAGTAGCCTCCTTATGAGGCTCCTCCTTGTGAGGTTTGAAAACCTTCAAGGAGATCAACTTTTATGTTAAGGAAAATACTAACTGAAGATTAAAACGTTACTAAAAAGTTGCAAAAAGATCGGGGGTAGGTATGCAGAGTATCGTGATATGCTCAATAACAAATTGACATGGAAGATCACCCTTGTTTCAAAAAGTACCTGAACTTACCACCTTGGGACTTCCATGTTGGAGGTCTCAAGTTCGAAACCCCTTGCCAGCGAAAGCAAGGGGTTTGCCTTCTGGGTCGAGCTCGTCGCACCAGGCTTGCCTAGTGCGGTTTACCTCTCCTATGTGGTTTGCGAGCTATTGTATAGGAGCAGGGTTTTACCTGTGCGCACCCAAAAAGGGTAGCGGCTGCGGGTTTCCCTTGTCGTCGAAAAAAAAATTTCAAGCAAGCATGGTATTACACAGACTCTCATTCATTTTGAGTTTTGAACAAGTTGTCAACAAAGATTGGTTGGTTCAATGTTATTTGTGAACTGACTTGCACGACCGAAATTATACAACTAGCCTACTAAGAACACCTTCAATGTGCTCATACATGGATGCAGTGCAAGGATCACATAAATGAAATTATACATTTTGTTTCAAATTTATTTTGGAGTGTACCTGTATCGCTTCAGATGCATCCCAATCATCACATTCTTCGTTCACAAGAGAGGCAAAAGGCACTTGAATAGCTTCGTAAGAAGACTCTTCAGAAAACAATACCATTTCCATAGACTCTCCACGAGGTTTCTTCTGACATCTGACTTTGAGAAGCTTATTCTTTGATTCTGGTGCACTAGTAGAAACCTCTGCTCTTTTCTTGCGACGCTTAGCATTAAGGTCTGACGATTCATCAATATACCTTCGTGTAGGCTTGCGCAGACGCTTTTGAGTGACAGGATTGTCGATGTTTATTGCTTCAGAAGTGACTGGAGGGCTTATTTCAGAGGATTCATGCATATCAAAGCTTTCACAGTTTACATCTTGCCGCTCATTTTGTGTAGCAGTAGACATAAAAGAAATTCCCTTAGATGTTAGCGCAGAATGGTCAATCATGCTGTCATTCATCTTCTCAGAAGCTGCAGCTTCAGCAAAGAAGCCTGCCACATCATCCACATTGCTGATATCTCCTGGATTGAAAGCAGTAGGGAATTTCACAGCATTGTACTCAACTAGCATCTGACTTTCACATTTGTCACGAGAGAGGTCATGCAACTCTGAATTGGTAAGGCCAAACATAGCATTCTGACTTTGAGATTCTTGCACAACTAATCCCGCAGAGTATGGCATTCCACAGGTGTCAGTTCCATCACAACTAGATAATGGAATCTGACTTTCTAATATAGGGTCCAGCAATCCTCTACTTGAACCATAATCCAGATTTGTGATGCTTTCAGCAAATTCAATATCTGTTTCCCAGAAGACCAGAAAGAATTGTAGCTGTACTTGATATACAATATTTTTTTGTAAAAATAAAAGCAGCATAACTTATGAAAACTGTTACCTAACAGATAATCTTCACATGGGGTGGAAAGATCATTTTGTGCTTGAATTTTTCCAGCCTCAAATTGACTTCGCTTTAGATCAAGGACCTGGCACAGTTACCAGGTAATTCAGCAAAGAAAAAAATCTCAACATAGTAATGATTGAAGGAAAAAAAAACTCGAAACAGACAACATGCAAAGGAAAGGAACTCCCACAACCAAGAGAGTCAGAGAGCAATAGGAAACAACTTACGGATTCCAACGACAAAAGAAAAAGAAATCTACTCAAGAGCTGCGAAGCAACTTTGTTATACATCAGAATGTCAAAGCATTTTCAACTTTGAAGAAAAGAATCCTTGATGTCTAACTGCAGCATACTGGTGGAGCTGTGTTTAATCTCCTAGGGACAAAAAAAGAGCCATACCATCTCAAATTGATAGTCAAGACTACTGACACTCCCTAGTACTCAACATTTCAATCAATATATTCCTTTAGCTGAACGAGGATATTCATTCATTAGACTATACTTGTTTATATTATCAAGTTATCATACTTCTTTCAATTAGACAAAGATGTGTCTCTTTTTGTAAGCTACAATGGAAGATGAAGTTCAGCTGGTGCTGTGGGAAGCAAATGAGGAGACATAAGGCGTGGAAGGTTGCCCCACTCGCGCGTATATGGGTTGTGTCATGTGTGGAGCGAGAGAAAAAAATAGAAGCGCTTTTAAAGGGTAGAGTACTTTTATACACTTAGGGGTTGTCTGGTTGGGAACAAGTTATCCCAAAATCAATTATCCTGGGTTTAGCTATCCTAAGATAACTTATCCTTTATCCCACCATGTATATGGGACAACTTATCCCATCACTATGGTATAAACGTGAGACAAGTTATCCCAAATAAGACAACCAAACAAGACACCAAAATTTTATACCAATTCTATTTATTTTTATCCCTCAGACCAAACGACCCCTTAAGGAATAGCCTCGTGTCCCTTCTCGCTGGTGCAACCATAAGGTCCTGTCAGCAAACATGATGAATCAGTGTCATTTGTAGGGAACCGTCTGTTAATACAGGTTCTTTACTTATGGTATATTACTTCCATAGAGTATTTCCCAACTATCACTAAAATTTATTACTTCATCCAAAAGAGGTAATATCCCGTACAGTTTCATGCCTTCAGGAAGTCCATCAACTCTCCTTCCAGGACTTATATCTAGACTAAAGAGAGGGAAGGTAAATGCTAAACAAGACACGAGACAAACTTCTTCATATGCATAAAAGGAAAGAAGGTGACACAAACTTCTTGATATGCACAAAAGGAAAGAAAGGCGACAAAAACTTCTCCATATGCATAAAAGGAAAGAAAGGCGACAAAAACTTCTCATATGCATAAAAGGAAAGAAAGGTGAGACAAACTTGATAAGGTATTACAGAGGTACAAAAAGATACAGGCTCTTCCAAAAGGAAGATAGGGGACAACAGCTTTTTATTCTGATATGCAATTGCGACCGAAGTTCTAAATTCCTGATTGGGCCAAACAAAACAAGTTAAAGCAAAAAACATGTGGCATAAAAGTGTTAACAGATGAGGCAAATCTCTTAAAGCCCAAGAAATTAGTAACTAGATTTTCCATAATATTACAAAAGCGATTTAACCGAAGGAGAAGCTCACATACATCTTGGTTAATTTCATTTTCTCTTTTAGATGCAATACTGGAACCTGAGAAACAAAAAGGAACTATTAGAAGTGGTCATAGCATAATTATAGATAAAATATAACAGTCAAAGACCAAGGGTTATATTTTTCTTTTTGAAACTGAGGACCAAGGGTTATATTATATATTATACTATACGCCAAAGCGACCATCTTTCCAAGGATTACAGAAAAACATGAGATGACATACCTATATTGTACAAAGCACCTTTCCTTTCCATGCCCTTTAATACCCTCTTCTCATCAAAACACAAGACACCAGAGATAGAAGCATGATCATCACGGGTTTCTAAAAGCAACATACACCAAAAATCATATCATCTTCCAAAGGATGAATAACAGGTTCATCTTCTATGAGCGAAGAATCAGTAATTACAATACCACAAAAACATAATAAAACAAATCATCAAGACATGGTGAGTGATTCTTTTTATGAGATATGCTGGTCTGAGGTCTCAGTACATAATATTCACTCTGCACAAGGATTGGATTCTTTTTCCTTTTTATGGCAGATAAGAATTGGAATAATGCTGCAGGAATTAATTCAAATTGTGCTTTCTGTTGTATGAGTCACAATACATCTACATCTACAAGAATGAAGTTCATCTCTAGCGACTTGCAGAAAAGGAAAAATATGTAAGAGTTACTACATAAAATCAAACTTCTTTTTTTTTTTTTTTGGTTTTCCATCCGGTTTTCGGTACCCACATTGGAGCCCGACTAAATCCACATTTGCACCGGGAAGTCCCACATTGGGGGGTAGAGCGCCCCCTAACAAAGGCGACTCCGTAGCCAAGGGGACTCGAACCCGAGATCACTGGTAGGAGTACTTATAAATCCAACAAAACCCTTGTTGGTACATAAATTCAAACTTACGGACACAGTAAAGTAAACCAAAAGAACCCGATAGCTGATACTATCATCAGACATACAAAAAGCTAAACAGAACATATTTGACTAGGTATTCTATTTAGCCTCTTTTTAAGTATTTTATTTTATGGGATCATCTACACACCATTACAACTGAGCAATTCCTCTCTGCATATACATTAAGCTTGGAATCACAAATTGTGGCACCTGAACTGCCTATTAGAACACCAATGCAGGTTCGGGTGTCAAACTTACCGCCTTGGTCAATCTAAGTAACTGTCAAAATAGACATAACTCCAGCTGCCATTAAATCCCAAAACAGAACAATCAATGTACCAAAATTTCATATTCATCTGGATTTAACAAGAAAGAACAAGGTAATGACTAATGACTTCCTTAGATCATAATAAATTAGTAACACAACATAATGAGAAAAGCCTATAAAGTGCATCCGCATCAATTATAAATGGGAAAATGAACGTATATCACATAAGCAAGACAAAGGAAAAACAAAGCAACTTAACAAGGAATATACTAGTTCATGTGAAGTAACAAGTAGTTTGAAACTCTCAAACAATGAGACAATTACATTTGCACCAGCACAAAGCATCCACAGTGCAAATTAGTATATCGTTGAAAATGCACTAGTTAGTACCTGATTCATCAAACCAGACCCCTAGAGAAGCAAAACCACTTCTATATGCTGAATTCTGCAAACAGAGATGGAGATATTTTAGGACACTTTCTCAGACTAAGGTAAATACATGCATAGATGTAGCAGATTAAGTAAAAAGAAAAAAAACCTACGACTAACTCGCCCCAAAAACCACTTGAGTAGACACCAACTCATACCTCAACCCAAAAAGCTAGTTCATGAGGGAGGGCTGTTTAAGACTATATAAGGAGACAATAAACCATCCCCTCAACCAATGCGGAACATTCTAACAGACTTGTGTCCAACATTAGATAGGTGTCTAATATGTGCCTGTAAAAGCATTTAGGTGTAAGATAGATAAAATTTATTTCCATCTCCTCTCCTGTTCCATTATTTCTCAGAACATACACAGTATTCAACGGTGAAAGGATTTGTGTCAGCGACACTGTGTAGGCAGGTCGTACATCAAGGGCAGTATTTAGGAAAGTGGGCTTACTGTGAAATATTTTTTAAAACCAATGTTTCATAAACTGTCCTAAGAAAATAAATTTGAACACAAAAAAAAAAAAACACTCAAGAAACTTGTAAGCTTTAACGAGAACAATAGTTCCAAAATCTTTGAGCTAGCGTTGAACATCCTAGAGACAGGTGCAACAAATTTAAGAAACTAGCTTTAAAAATAAATAGACTTTGCACCAAATAATCATCGAATTCGTAAAAGAGTTCAAAATTGCAGATCATTGACAGAATTCATCTAGAATCGCCATGATTCACTAATAACCCTGCCAATAGCGACGTCATTTTCAAAATGAGAATGACAGGAATGTTACATGTAATTAGCAGTCTATTTGTTTTTTTTTTTGGATAAATCGGAAAAGTAAATTATACTTCCCTTTTACCATTTTAAGCATTTCACTCTTTTCAAACTTATGGGAAAACATTATCTTTATCGAGATTGTTTTTACCCCTCGCAAATTGCAAAGACATTCTGTTCCACCGACCAAAACAATCACTAATTGGGTACAATAATAGTCAACATTTTCAAGTGTATGTGTTTCCATTTCTCAGCCCAACAGAAGGAGCTACCAAAAACAAGCTTCCAGCCTTGCTTTTGTTTGCCTTGGGTGCAGGGGCGGATACAGTAAGGTCGAAGGGGTGTCACGTGACACTGCTTCATTGGAATTATTAGTATATATATAACACAAAGGATATATTGGCAAGTAGCTCTGTTGGTTTGGTGTTTCATTTCCACAAATGAGGTTGTGTGGTCGAATCTGCATAGCCTCAATTAACATTTTATACACAGCCTCATTTTAGTAAAGCTGTGCTTTTGTTGTGGTCCCTTTTATGTTTTTTTCCCTTTATCGTTCTTTCTCACCAATAAAATCAATCAAGAACAATTTATGAAATTCAATGAATAATAAATTATTTACTGATCATTTGCTGCCCTGTATAAAAAGATATTTAGTACTATTATTTCAAATGATGTGATTTTAAGTACATTTCGAAAAAGGAAAACTCATCGAGAAAAAGTTTTTCGTATTTTTTTGTTATTTTAGAAAGAAACAATAGTATACGTGAATTGTGTCTTATTTGTGTTCTATTCCTTTTTAATAGGTTGTTACACTAGTTGCCCCCAAGGCCTAGCTCGAGTGGCAAGAGGTGGAGGATTTATGGCTTAGGTCGCACGTTCAAGCCCAACACCATACCATGCAAAGCGAAGCCTGGTATTTAAGTGGAGAAGGGTAGAGGGGCAGGCCCATTATCCACCGAGTTTAAAAGGCTGTGATTGATCGAAAGGGCGGGTGACAGACGGATTTCTCCGTTATCAAAAAAAAAAATAATAGGGTGTTACATTAGTTTATTTACTGTTTCTCATGTTAAAAAGTGACACTTCTGACGAAAAATCTGTATACGCCACTGCTTCGGTGATAGGGAAGTTAAAGGGAATGTAGGAAAAATAGGGAAACACGAGTTGAGCAATGCATCTTCAGAGAAAGGGAAATGCTCTGGAAGAGAGCTTTCAACCCTAATCTTTTTCATTCGTGAAAAAAGGAAACTTAAAAGGTCAGTCTTGGAAAGGAAAATAGGGAAACACAAGTTGAACAGTGTCACCAGAAAAGGAAACGTTTTGACCCCTTAAATTTCCTGTACTTTGGATGGAGCCTAAGACTTCCATATAAATACAAAAAGATCTTCATAATTCCAAGGAAGGAATGCACTTCAAGAAGGAATTTCTCAGTGCTACTTTTTTATCTACAATGTATTCTTCTTAGTTGATCTCTATGCTATTTTATCGAGTGTCATTGTCCATTAGTCACTTAGTTATTCATGGGATAAAAACTTAAATAACTCAATAGACTTAAATAACTCTAAAATGTATCAGTAAATAACATTCAATTATTGATACCCAAGATTCAAATGCTTTTTCAAGCACATACAACTGAAAAACTCTACTAAGCAATAAAAAGATGGTTTCCTCCTTCATCTCTATCAATTTACTCTAAATTTAGAAAAAAGGGCTAGCAAAAAAACGAAATTGAGCAGAAATGTCTACATACATGAACCCTTTTGAGTCCAGTAACTCGCAAAATGAAAAAAAAAGGCTACATTTTCTGCCAACACACAAAAATTCCCTCAATCCGTTCAAACCATACATTAATGTCTTCCAACATTCGCACAGATTACATAATGTAGTGTACATAGGCACAATCATAGTACAAGAAAGAACATAAAAATTGACAAAGAAACCAATCATACTAACCTGATTCATCAGTAAAGAGAAACAATTATAGTGAGAATGTAGAGTGGAAGTGTGTGTCATTCAATAAATAAAAAGATGGTTCATCTCTTCATCGCTGTTACTCTAAAGTTTGGAAAAGGGCTATAAAAGACCCAATATTGAGCAGCAATTATAACATGCACGGTCCAGTAACTTGCCATACAAAAATCTGCTTTTTCCGTCGAACACACACAAATTCCACAAGCCCTTGTAACCATACATCAGTGTCTTGCACAAATTCCACATAGGCACAATCACAGTACAAGAAAGAAGATAAAAATTGACAATGATTATCAAAAACACTAACCTGAGAATGTAGAGAGTGAAACTCTCTCTCTCTCTCTCTCTCTCATTCAATTATTAAAAAGATGGTTTCTTTCTTAATACTTCACCTCTATTACTCAAAAGGGGTACCAAAAAATCATAAATTGAGAGGAAATTCAACATGCAAATACCCTTTAAGTCCAGCAACTTGCAAGACAAAAATAAAGACTACATCTTTACTACCAAACCACAATTCCCACAACCCCTTTTAACCATACACAAACTCCATCAAACAACATAAAAATTGACAAAGAAAACCAAAAACATTAACCTGACTCATCATTTAATTAACACAAAAATGATTACTTTCTGAGCTCTTCACCTCTATTACTCAAAAGGGGAACCACAAGATCAAAAATTGAGCATAAATTTAACATGCAAGTACCCTTTAAAGTACAACTACTTACAACACAAAAATAAAGACTACATTTTTACAACCAAATTCCACAATTTCCACAACCCCTTTTAACCTTACATCAATGCCACACACAAACTCCATCGAAGAACACAAAAATTGACAAAGAAAACCAAAAACAATAACCTGACTCATCATTCAATTAACACAAAAATGGTTACTTTCTGAGCTCTTCACCTCTATTACTCAAAAGGGGTACCAAAAAATCAAAACTTGAGCAGAAATTTAACATGCAAGTAGCCTTTTTAAGTCCAGCAACTTGCCACACAAACATAAAGACTTCATTTTTACTACCAAATTCCACTATTTCCACAACCCCTTTTCACCATTCATCAATGCCACACACAAATTCCATCAAACAACACAAAAATTGACAAAGTAAACCAAAAACACTAACCTGATTCATCATTCAATTGTAGTGATACTGAAACTCAACTATGTGTCTATGTGTGTATTAAGAAATAGAAAATGAACAGAAAAAAAAAAGGGGAAAGTAAAGGGGTCGCAGGTACAATACAACCATTTATGGGACGGATTCCAAATGAGTTATATGTTGTTGTCAGTTTCGTTTTTAGTGTTTTGATGAAATCTTGAGTTTCAAGTCCGCTACGGTGGAATTGCACACTCTTGAATTGCTACGTCTCTTTTGCTTTTGACACGTGGCACTTCTTTTTTTTTTTTGCAATTATAGAGGGGATATTAAAGTATGACATTTTTTTGGAAAAAAAATATTTCGATAATTTATAATATTTAATTTAAATTGATAATTTGAAATTATATATAATTTTTTGATATTATTTCTCTTTTAGCATGTTTTAAAATGAATCATTGTTTATATTTGGTAAATTTTAATTCTAAATATGTCATGTGATGTATTTAAGATTGTAATGTAACATTTAAAGAATATTTTATCATATTAAACATATTTTGGATATTAAAATATAAAAAATTGTTTTTTTTTTAGTCACAGATATAAATAAATTAAAACACCTAAAATAATTTTTTTTTAAATGTATATTTATGCATGTAAAATTAAAACTTGCGTGCACCCAAAAGATGTAGAAAACACAAATCTATTCTTTGGACACAAAAAGCTTCAATAGTCAGCCTTTAAAATTGGACCATAAGTCCCTTTCTCCTTATTGGAGTCTCGTGTTTTTTATTAGTAAATCAGAAATAATAAAAATTGAAAAGAATTATTTGAATTTTGTAAAATTTATTGTGCGTTATTAAGAAATTTAGTTTCTTCGAGTATTTGAGGTTGCAGATTAATTTCTCTTAAAATAAAACAGATTAATCATTAAAGAAATAGTGGTCACTCAAATTTTAATAATTTGAACGAACTCAAAAATACAATTACGAGATCTCATACGATCAATTTTATTTGTAAGAAATATATGCAGAAAAAGGAAAGAATTTTATGCAGATAATCGAGACATAACTTCTATATTTATAGCCAACAAAAGATAGTATGAATGGTATTTATTTATCTTATCACAAATGTCACAATCTTTAGGAAAATCCACAACTTTTCGAATGGTCACAACTCACAACCCTTTAAACAAACACAACATTTCGTAAAGATTCACAATCCTTTATAAAAGTCGAACCCCTTCAAAAGAGTCACTAATATTTATTTTATATTCACACCTTTAAAACGTAACAATTATATCTTTCGTAATTTACTTGATTTTTTGCAATAGGTTCAAAAGAGTACTAGTAGTATATTATAATAAATAAGCCTTGGAACAGTATTAGAAAATAATCATGCATCTCTTAACAAATGATTAATTAAACATGTTTCATGTTAAGTATAAAATCTACTAATTATATCAAGATGGTGTCTAATCAATTTTTGTATATCATAACTATTAATCTTAGTTATTACCTTTCAAGAACTTTACCAAATAAAGAAGAACAATCACTATGATAATAATATTTCTCGTTTTTTCTTAAAGACTGATCTAGATTTTTTGATAAAAATTAAACTCTAATCTCACATAATTTTTATTTCACTTTCGTTAAACATACCATCTTTTTTTATAAAATCTCCTTTCCAGGATTCCTAACGAGAGCTTAGTCCATCAGACTTTCACTTTATTTATCGAAAAAATCATCCCTTCTCCCATTCCATCAATGAACAAGCTACTTTAGCACAGTGTCAAAAAACCTTGTTGCAATATACATTATATGCCAAAAGCCCCTAAACCTATGCCTCTTTTTTTTTTTTAATCTTGATGTAAACAACAATATATGTTAAGAAGAAGAAAAAAATAGTTTATTTCTTTTTAATACAGACTAAACAAACATAAGCTATTAAACGACTAACTACACCAGTGAGAATCAGTAAAATTAGAGAAGTATTCCAGCTATGCACATCAAAGCCTAGCTCCAATAATTTGCCACATCTTGCTATCAACCATACTCCTGAATATCTGAAGAGAAACAAAAAAAAAATTAGCGACTTCCGATAAAGGGACGACTATATTTTTGAAGAGTCCGAGCAACGAACATATGAGAAAATTCTGACTAGATGTGATCAACAAGCAAAAAGACAAATATATGAGAGACCATGTTAATCTAATGTGATCAATGACCAAACCTATATGTTGCTTTTGACTCTTTAAAAATGTCTAATGGGTGGCGTGTCGGATCCTCCAAAAGTAGTGCGCTTTTGGAAGATTCGACATGAGTATGACAATATTTTTGGAGAGTCCGAGCAACATAGCCAAATAGATGGAAAATTTTGTGATCAACAACAATCGGAAATCTTTGTTGCCTGGACTCTTCAAAATTGTCTAAGGGGTGGGGTGCATGTTAGATCCTCCTAAAGTAGTGTATTTTTTGAGGATAAGACACGGGTATGACGATATTTTTGGAGGGTCCGAGCAACATAGCCAAACAGATGAGATAATGCTAAACATAATGTGATCAACAACAACAGGAAATCTATGTTGCTCAGACTCTTCAAAAATGTTAGTCGAGCACGTCCCGGATCCTCCAAAAGTAAAGCATTTTTGAAGGACACGACACCGGTAAAATAACATTTTATGAGAGTTCAAGCTGCATAGCCAAAAATTGGTCATTCTATTTGTTTGATAATGTCAGAGTAAAGGTTTTCTTGAAAGTTAAAAACAAAAAAGCCAAAACAGATTGCATTATTTATGCCTTTTATGGACAGGGAATAAATGATGTAAAGGCAATAGTATAAATTTCTACAGCATTGTGAATGGTGAAAACCGAAAAGCATGTTAAAATTTCTGAGAGCTGGTGCTATCAGAGCATCAATTTATAGCTTCCTAAGTATCGATGCAACAACGCCTACTGACAAGAATACAACCTCAACTCTTAAGAATGTCGATGAGGGAGCAACAAATATATACTTCCGCATTATGATCTAGCAGTTCACAGAAACCAGAGGAGAATATGAACTACCAACCTCTGGGCACTTGCAACGACAAATGCTTCCAAAGCCCACCTTGGGTAACAAAACTTAGCTACTTTTCCGGCAGTACTGTCTGGTTCCTGGTTTGCAATGAGAGTCAAAACAACAGGAACAAGAACACACCACTGTTCGAATGGGGCAAGAAGAAGCTTGTCAGCATAAAGAGTCGGGAAAAAGAAATACATCATAATAACGGAGAACGTGACTGTGGTACATACCAGTTGTGCCTGTCCAGGTGCAAAGCAGATGGCAAACACATAAGCTATTCCAGTCACACAGTATACGAGGCAGAGGAAAACCAGGTAGTTGGTGCCAAAGGATGATCTTGGACTATTTAAGAAATAGAACATAGACAGGTAAACCAAAGGCTTTATAACAGTATTGAAATGGTCTATTGTATCCTTAGAAAGGAAATAAGCTAGACTGCTCATGCCACTTTCTCTCTCCCTCCAGTATTCTAACTTGTCTAATGAAAAGGATCTCAATGCTGCAATCTTACAGAGGAGTGCTGCAATTCAAGAAGCATCATGAAATTAGGAGTGACATTAAGCAGGTAAAATTGCGAGTATATTGAACAGAATAGCACAACACATTTGAGCACCGTGAAGTCTCAGGTTAAAATCCCAGCATAGTAAAAAAATTAGGTGATTTCTTCCCATATGTGACCTGGTACCTGTTGCTGGTGGGAGGTGACAGATATCTAATGGAATTAGCCGAGGTGCGTACAAGCTGACCCAGACACCACGGGTATCAAAATAAAAAGTTGCATTACAAATAATAGATGTATATATGTGGTGAATATACAAGTGTTCTTTTGATTTGAGGCAATCAATTAATTTTGAATCATATTGCCAAGAAAGTAAAGCAAGTCAAATCCACCCATATCTAAGAAAAATATATTCAGCTAGAAGATGTCTTGGTTTCAGATTCAGCAAGTAGTCCACTTACACACAGCAATGATACTATACGTATAGCCGGAGTATCCAAAGGTGTCACCCTTCTGGCTGGATAGGATTCCTAAGCATGCTCCAGCAACCAAGAGGATTAAATAATCTGCTGCTTGTATTTGAGCTTCTCGCAATCGCTGTTTGCCAACCCTGAAGAATGTACAATATAGTATAATAACTTGCGTCAGAAAACTGTGACAAGCTTCATCATTGCATTATACCCATGTCTCATTCTCCCTTGATTATTTGTATAAATTTTTTTTAGTTCTATCAAGTTTCAGACAAACCAATTAACTGCTCCCATTTGACCAAAGATTTTGAAGTTGAAACATAAAAAATTGAGTACCGAATTTTGTAACTTGAAGTTGTGTTTGGACATGCATTTTACTAAGAAAACATATGAAGTTTTGATCCAATTTTCAAAATCTGATCGAATTTTATGGCCAAACAGATATTTGAAGATAAATCTTCAATATCTGATCCAACATCTTTGAATAGCTTAATCTCTGTGTTACTTCTCTCGCCAGTTGTTGGACCAGAGAGAGTGGCACAATTTTAGCTGCATAGATTTTCATGTCATGACTCTTGTTAGTCACTGACAATTTTAGAATGAAGAGTGTAGTAGGGGAAATATAACATGAATCTGGATAGCATAAGATACAATACCTTCCAAGATAATATCTATACTGCCGGTTTACGCCTGGAGTGTTTCTATTAGACAAGTCATGGGATTTTAACAAGCCATGAGACAGAGAATCTCGCTTCTCATGCCATGCATCAACAGAAAAAGATTGGTCAGGAGCTGATGCAACACCCTTGGAGGACATTGCAATCTGATCACACAGTTGCATCATATCTGGGGGTACAGGGTAACCATTATGAAGCATCCATCGGACAGGAAGTTGTTCCACGGTCACACCTCCACCTGGTTTGACCATACCCTCAAGGACGTCAATGAAATGGTCAGGAGGATTTACACGATCTGGTACTGCGATTCCAAGATTTGCAAAGTATTCTTCTGCTTTTTTCACAGGGCCGTGATATGCAACAAGACCACCTTTGGCTAGAAGTACCAAGTCATCGAACATCTTGTACAAGGTATAGCTGAAGGACAGAAAGATAAGTCATTCTACCATACTTACAATACAATATAGCCAAATATCAGCACGACATTCTGCCTTATATTGCAACATAGTCTCAGTGTCACATGATTTCAAAAGGCATACCTACTGAGCCAGCTCAATTTTTTTCTATGAACTGGAACCACAAACTGATAGAGCAAGAAAGGGAAAACACAAAAGCAAGAGCATCTCTAACTATCTAAATTTCTCAACTTATAATAACCTGTTTTAATAGAACTACTTATTTAGGTAGAGGGGAATTACATTTCTGTGGTGATTATTTTGTTTTCTTTACAGTTGAAGTGTGTGACCATCTTATCTAAAAGCCTAATTTCTTAGAGAGAGCACATCTTTTAATTAATTATATCTCCAACACGCTCCTCACGTGCAGACTTGAATCCTTTTCATGAGCCAAGCACGTCGAAATTCTAACTCGAACCAAGTCGAAGTGTGTAACCAACTAACCTAAAAGCTTAAGTTGCTAGAGAGATCACACTTTTATTTAAATTATTTATCTCCAACATATATGTCTCTGTATAGTTGTAAACAGGCTTCAAATACCCCTTAATCCACTATTTGTAACTTAAGCAAGGTATATAAAAGCCAAACTTTTTTTTGATAAATAAAACTACTAAATTGGATATCTAGTTTCTGCAGAATTCTAGAAGTTGACTGGGGAGAAAAAACTCCACATACCTTGGCTGGTGAAGAACCATGCAAATGTTTACACCTTCAAGAGCTTCACGTCTAAGAGCTTTAAGAAGTAAGTTTGAGGATGAGCTGTCTAAACCAGATGTAGGTTCATCCAAGATTAGCAGTGAAGGTTCCATGACCATTTCCATCCCCACGTTCACTCGTTTCCTCTGGCCACCAGAAATTCCACGCTTCTCTACAGTCCCAACCAGTGAATCTCTAACTGCCTGAAGACCCAATGATTCAATAACTCTCTCGACTACAAGAACCTTATCAGCCTTTGGCAAGTCTGCAGCTAGTCTTTACGATGTTGAAGGTTCAGCAGAAGACATAAAATGGCAATAAGAAAATGAGAATGAACATTTAGATGTCAAGTTAATCAAACTTGATATGAATGTAAACTTGGAACAACATCTTATGCATGAGCAAAACCTATAATGCATGAAGGCCAAAATTTTCAACTAAGACAATGTTGAAAGATAAAATTAATAGAGCCTTCGTGACATATCCACAATAGTAACAGCTTATGATTTGAACCTTCTATACACGTCAAACTAGGAATAGATAAGGTTATTATACATTAGGGCCCAAATTTTCAACTACAAACTCAGGGCGACTTGTGGATATTCCAAATAGAGTATGTATAACCTAAGCTTAGCACACCCCACATAACAGTTCATAAAACAAGATTTAAAAGAGAAGAAACCAGTTACTGCTGCAAAACACAAGGCAAACAACAATCACATACCCAGTGTAGTCCCACAAAGTGGGGTTTGGGGAGGATAAAGCCAGTGTTATCAAGAGCTAAAAGTGCAAAAAAGCTCTAACGTCTGTGGGGACTTTTAGCGCAAAGCGCAAATAAAACATGGGCTTTAATGAAAACAGGCGCAACGGGAGAAAAAAATACAAATATATATGCTTAGTTGAACACTTATAATTTATAAGCATTGAAAAGATATGGCACTTGGCACTAGGTAGAGCCGTAGAGTGTACGCAGACCATACTCCTACATCGGCGGTAGAGAGGTTGGTTCCAGTAGACCCTCTGGTCAAGGAAAACAGTCGCGAAAGAAGTAACAGAAGTACAAGAAATAACAGATAATAGCAAATATAGCAGAAAGTAACAAAACGGAAACTACAACAAATTAATACGATAATCGAGGTACAAAAAACAACGGATAGTAAAAAATTGAAGGACAAGAAACTACAGATATTAAGTGCCATATAAACACTTGCTAAGTGTAGAATGCTTGATGAGATGCACTAATGCAGATGACATTGACCCTTAGAAGACACAATCACCATGAGTGAAAAACTAAAAGAGTTATCAAAGTTTATGCACTTCTGGAGAACATATACACATCTACAAATAGCTTAAGTGTTAAGTGCAACTAAATCCTAATTAAGATAAATTGTAAGAAAAATAAATGAAACATCACAAGTTTTCACTAATTGATAAGATCTTCTACCATTTTTTTAAAAAAAAATTATCTTTACAAAACTCTGGAAAACGTGAAAATTGTTTCAATTATCTTTTCAACTTACTAGGTAACTAGAAGTTCAGAGAAATACGGAAGGCGATATAACAATTCAAAATAATGTCATTTCAACAAACAAAAGAATTTTTAGGAAAAAGAAACATTGGATGTTATTTTCCCCGTAGTGTCAGTTTCTTGAAAATAATGCAGTGTGTATTCTAACTGATACCTGCATCTTGCATTAAATCGAAGGTTCTCTTCCACAGTGAGGTTTCCATGGACTATATCATCTTGGGCAACAAAACCTGTAATTCTCTTGTATGAGTGGATAGATTCTGCCCTTCCATTTATGAGAACCATCCCAGATAATGTGCATTGTGTTAGCTTGCCAGCCACTGCAGAAAGAAAAGTAGTCTTCCCTGCTCCAGATGGACCCATGACGGCAGAAATCCGACCAGGCATAAGTTTTCCAGTAACAGACCTCATCAAATGTTTGTGCTTCTTTTTTAGAGTAATGGTCAGGTCTTTGAAAGAAATCTCAATGGGAGGCCTAGTCTTAAGCTCAGTATTATCATCAGTTGCCATTGAGATAACTCCCGAGAATGTCATATTCTTAGTCTTTTGCTCCATAGCTTTCTCTTTCTCAAGCTGACCATATGCATATTTAAAAATTTGGCTCCTAGTGTGCAGTTTTTTAGCATTGATCGCTTGCTTCTTTATATTCTTATCTCCAATCTGCATATGGAACCCCTCCATATTGTCTGTTTCATTTTCAATTGAATGCATCATTTTCGTGAGATCACTAGGTTCTTTTTTCTTTCCTTTTCCGGATGAGCTGCTAGGACCTTTAGGTGGTATGGATGCTTCATCGTTAGTTTTAGGTAGGTTGAAAGCTCCTCTTGCTCCTTGCTTCACGCTCATTTTCTTTGAGAATGAGCGAGATACCTGTTGTTGCAATCCAAAAGCACGTTTTTTAGCAACATCTTTTACTAATCCCCACCTTTCTCTTGCTTGTGCAGTTTCTCGCGCATGTCTTGCTGCAGCCTCCCTGGACTTGGCGACTCTTTGATACTTAGTATTTATGACTTGATCAGAGCAATTATAAAAGATGATCAGTATAAAACTCAAAGCACCCTACATGTAAAGGTGAAAAGAGGTCAGATACTATGCAACAACTTCAATTTTAAAAAATCAAATCATTAAATTCAGAATAAAAGAATTGGTCTCTGATTCTACAATGAAAAAGATAGACAAGGAAAATTTTGAAATAATTCAACACCTTATAATCTCCTATGGATCCTAACACAATGAATATGAGACAGGTTTTCTAACATAAAGTGTTATTCGACATAGTAACATCTTCCTTTTTTTTTACAAGATTGACAAGGGAAAATGACTAAAGTGTAGTGTCACTGAAAACTCCGATTTTAAGTTTAACACATAAGCATGCTAACGAATATAGGTAATATTGTTTTGTATACCAATGAGAATGACTGATTAAGAAGTATATAATGGAACATGTAGATACATGTATGGTATGACTCAGAGGTACAGATGTGGGAGTATGAAAATCTAATAATCTTGAAAAGAGAAGTTCGAACTGCAAATGACAAACTTGGTATCACAGCTCTAGGTTTAAGGTATCCTAGGGAGTCTATGGAACCGGTGTCTTGTAGAGTCTAACTTATGCGTGTGTTGTCAACCACTCGTATATCTTAGTGACTATGGACATTTCAGAAAGTTTTACCTCCCTTCTCACTCTAGATGTGCAAGTAGAAATTAACCTTATGAATTTCCCTTTGTCTCTAACGATACATAGTTTAAGTTTATGTTGATGCACTTCGGTCATTAATGGAGTTACTTTATTTCTCTCATAATTATTATTGTTAATTAATTGAATTGTGAAGTATGGGCTTGAAGTGGATAGTCACTAAACTAAATTGGTTCGCTCGCTGCAAGTTGGCAAGCATCGGATGCAGTGCCATGTCTCCTCCCATTTTGGAACGTGACACTAAGTCCCCTCAAACATAGACTTTAAACTGTGACAGACCTTGGTAAATACTCATTCACTGAAAACCAGAACCAATTTAAAGATAGAGATACACAGTTTGAACAGAAACCCCAAGATTACTTTGCCAGATAAATTAAAGCCAAGGAGTGCAAAATAGTGTATTTTCATGAAGAAGTAAATGCAATAGACTAAACAAAGTAAGAGGAAACTTACAATAAGTATAAAACCAATTACATGCAGCTTTTGTTTGTCTGATTGTTTGTGGCAATTACTCAACTTGATGCATTCTGCAATGGTCAAAATGCCAAAAATGAACATCTTTGTTTGTTGCCACAGTGAACATAAAGCAAAAATAACTTAACAGATCCCCAAGTAATTCATGAAAAGACTATCTGGATATTCACACTTTTTAAAATCAGAAATTTGGATACTTTTTGCCTAAGAAATAAGTTATCTGTTAGCCTATACAATTAAGTAGAGACAACAACTCATACCCTCAACTAATATGGAACTCTATAAGTATCTCAAAAGTACTGGGAGGTGGAAACTAAAGGCCAAGACCGGCTCAATACAATAATGTGGAGTAGATGATTTGTATGCGCCAACTTAAGAGGGAGTGTTAGAATAGGAATAATTATATGTAATCCTACTTAGAATAGGAACAGGAATAAGAATCCTAGTTGAGAAAGGAGTCTACTGTAGTGTCTATAAATAGAATCTCAATGTAATAACATAGATACACAACTCAATAATATTTCTTCTCCAATATTTCTCACAGCTTTTACTTCTCATCCGGAGCATTAGATATAGTCAAGTCCGTGATGAAAAAGATTAATATATAGTGGTTGTAACTTCCACCTCCACTTTACCGAGCTAAGCTATTAAAGCTTCTAGAATCGAGAGGATTTACCTCTCGGTGCCGTAGAGCCCTTCCTACAGTAATTCCTGGAAGTACACAAATAGAGATATAGTCAATTATGATTGTAATAGAGTTATTACAAGTGCGATAATAATGAATGCATCAGAAATTTTAGTTCAAGCAAAGGAGTCAGATTGTGCAAAATTTGCAAGTACTCCTTCCATCCAATTTTACTTGTCCACTATACTAAGATAGATGTCCACTTTTACTTATCCATTTTGGAAAATCAAGAGATAATTTATCACTTAGTTCTTAATTTACCCTTATTATTAACTCTAGTCATTTCCCAAAGCATTGAATTTATTATATCCAAAGGGTGATATAGTAAAATTGTCATTCTATTTATTGCTCCTTAAAAGGGGGCGTCAAGTTAATACTGGACAAGTAAAAATGGACGGAGGGTGTACTTGGTTACTGCCTCAGAAGACAAACATGAATGCTGTGAGTTCTGGGATCAAATTCAATACCCTTCCGAGCAAATAACCTTTTTGGTGGTAGTTGGACAGTAAGATCCTGGTGAGCAGAATAACTCCCCACCGTCTGTTTCACTACCCCAACGATCAGCTGCTCCACAAGTGTGATTTACCTTGCCTGGAGGTAACTGGTATGAATATCTGGAAATTTTCTTTACCAAACGCGTATTAGTTGATCATATGACTATAGAAGGCATGCTGAAATAGGATAAGCAAAAGTGGAACTAGAAAAACTTACGGTTCACATAAACCATTTGTTTTGTTGAGTGTAGCACGAGGACAGAAAGCACCTAATGGGCAAGCTGCATAACATATAATAGGGATCCTTCAGATCAAATACCAAAACCTCATGGCTTAAAAAGTTTATTCATCAATTTCAAAGGGAAGCAGGAGTTCTATATGGAAAGTAAGTTACTCACAAAGCCTTCTGAAAGTGATAACTAAAATTCTATTTGGCAAGGCATACATTCAATTCGGTATCATTCATATAATCATCATTGTTAATGTAGAGGTTGCTAGTTTCTAGATTGAGGTTTCAAAACAACACTAGACTCATCATGAAAACTCTAAACAGGCCTTCATTTCCCGTGCAAGAAGCAACGTATATTCATAATAAGTAAGCAAAATAGTGACTTTAATCTTAGATGAATAAAATTGAGTGTTTAAACAATATATGCAAAGAGAGGAATTAAATCCTTTGCAACAGCTAGGCTGCCAAAGGGTTGTTTTTACTTATAACTTATACCCTTAAATATATTATGTACAAAATCATCAAAACTACACTGGTAATGTAACTGAATCTTTACATAATCAAATCACTTATATGATAAACTGGTAAATCTCTATGATATTAATCAGTAAGCTGATCAAAATTGTAAGTGACCAGCTATAACTGGTTAAACTACACTAATGCAAGAATCTTTATATTATCAGAGCAGTATAACTTCAATTTGAAGAATTAACAACTCAGACAATTGATAATCGAGAAGAGAGTCTATAGATATGCTTACGCATCATGCAAGTCAAGCCTCTAGGGCAGAAAAAACCCTCACAACAAGGTTGATAGTCACGAGTACGATCAGGCATATCTTTTGCATTCTTAAGGTCAACTTTCTCATTTTTACCAACACTGCAAGACCATCCTGGTTCACATCCAGGCACCCATGATGTCAAGTTACAATTCCTATTGGGTTTTAAGATATTAGCTTTTTGACTTGATTTTGTCTCCAAAAAACTTGAAAAGTAGAATTTCATCTCTGCAGCGTTACATAGCCTCTGTGTCACGTCTGTGTTAAGAAGATCGGCATATTGTTAGAGATAAAGGGTGTTTCAAACTATAGCAGAGTTCAAACAAGCAAAACTTCGATGCAAAAATAGGAAACAAAATGACAAGAATTTTCTACTTGATTTTTCTAGCTCATTTCTTTTAGAATTTAAGTTATATATATTGACAGTGTAAATCATGTCAGGCTACCCAAACTTGAATTAATTTGAGAAGATAAAGTGGTGACCAGAGTTTCACCAGCAAGTTCATTAGGATCAACGCATGCAAAAAGCATCTTGCGATTAAAAGCATAAGCAAATTACATACAACAACAGCATACCTCATGTAGTCCCACCCAATGAAGTTCGGGGAAGGTAGGGTGTTCGCAAACCTTACCCCTACCTCAGAGGTAGAGAGATTGTTTTTTCAATAGACCCTCGTGTATGCAACCATATTATTGATAATAACAACAAATAAAAAAATCAATACCTTTGGTCTCTTTAAAGCAATTATTTAAGAATTCCAAGTTTTTGGCAAAATTAAATGCCTCAAACAACTCAGCATCCCTAAAACGTGAAAAGATTAAGTTTTTAATTAGAATATAGATAATTAGGAGATGTTAAACTATAATGCAATTAAAACTTACACATCATCAATGCAAAATCCCAAAACCTGGGTGATATCCTTATGGAATACTTTTGTAAGATTTGCAAGTTGGCCATAAATGAAAGATGCAAGAACAGGCACAGCAGTAGGATTAGCATTAGCATTAGCAGGAGGAGTTTGTTTACTAGGAGGTGCACACCAAACGCATGGAGAAAAACCCAAAACAAGAATCATAAACAAATAATAAATGGGTAACCATATCCTAACTTTACCCATTTCATCTAATATTCCAAATTAATTAATTCCTAAAGAAGATTAATGCCACCACTAAATAAAACATAAAACTGAATAAACTAAAAAAATAGAAACAACCCCAAGAAGCAAAAAAGTGGAAATTTTTCAAGGGATGAAGGATATTTTACAAGAAAACTGAAACAACACAAAGAACCAAAAAGATGATTTTTTTTCTTCAATAAAATGGAAATAGAAACAACCCAAGAACCAAAAAGATGAGATTTTTCAATAGAATAGGAAATATAAACAAAAAAAACAAAAACACAAAAAGATGAAATTTTTCAAGGGATAAAGGACATTTTTCATGAAAATTGAAACAACCCAAGAACCAAAAAGATGAAATTTTTACAAGGGATGAAGGACTTTTTTTTTATTTTTTTGGGGTTCAAATGGCCATGGAGACAAGAAGAAGCTCCAGAACCAAAAAAAACAAGAAAGGGTTTTTTTGGTCAAAATTTTTGGGTGAAGAATCATGAGTGAGATGTGTAGATTCTGGGAGGAGCTCCACTGTTTTTGGAAGAGAAATGGCATTGAGAGATTAATGGCTAAATTGGAGGTTAGGAATTAATGTTTGCATGCAAATGTTTTTGTTTACATACTTTTGTCTAATGATGTTTTTTTATTCCCAACACGTATGTCCATGATAGGAAAAAAAAAATCACCTTTGATTCAATTCATGAAAACTATATATTAAAATTTTAAAATCCATTGAAAAAAATTGACCAACTTTTTGATAATCTCAATTATTTTTAGTTTTTGGGGCAAGAAATAAATAAGTCATCATGTTCAAATATTTTTTTTATTGTACTAATTTTTACACAACAAGTTGATCAAACTTGGTAAATTTTGTTAAAAGAAAAATTGGGATTGAATAGATGGATTTTTTTCACTTGTGATGTAGAAAGTGGAAGTAAATAAACAAACTTATGCTATGACAAAAGAAAAATCTATGAGGAGATTTTATCTATTAAAATATTTCCATAGTTTTTTTTCCTTATAAACCATTTCAACTTTATTTTTCCCCCTAACTATACTCATTTATATTACTCAATGACCAATTCTTTGTCCAAAAAAAGACAAAAAATGTGATCTTCCAGCCTATACATATTCCTTTGTCCCTTTGAGAGGGACCCTTTAAGTTTCACATTATGACTGTGTAATTTCATCTCATTATTTGGCATAAAACTATTTCTGTCAAATATTCGTGAAAAAGAAAAAAAAATACAGTGTGAATGTAGTACAGTGTTGAAGAAACTTTCCTTTGTTTTGGTGGGGTATTAGTATTTGTTTGTTTGAATAGCAGACTTCAAATGCTGCTGCTGCTGCTGCCGTCTGAAGACTTTTCTCAAGTCATCTAAAGTCTTTGCCATCTTTGACAAGATAAAACCTTTTATTGGAGCTGAAAGTTTTATCAAATTTCAAGTAGTACTGCAATTTTTGATAAAAATTATGGTGTGGTATCAGATTTAGTAGATTAAAGGTGAAGTCTTTTTTAGATTTTGAGTTATTTTTTGTGTTTATTGGGAGTTAAAAGTGAAAAGTTGAATGTGGGGTTTTATGGGTCATTGAGTTTTTGAAGGTTGTTTCACAACTTTGTATTTACAGGAACTGTAAAATTTGAGCTTTTGACTATTCAAGAACTGGAAAAGATTGAATCTTGCACTTTGTAGATGGTGGATTTTCTACATTTCTGGTAATTTTTACCTTTTTGGGTTGTTTCTGTTTTACTTTATTTATATGGTAACATATACATATGGAAATTTAATGTTGTGGAGAATCCTAGTAGCTGCCTGAACTTTCATGTTATTGATGAGGATGCGATTTCGCCACCTTGTAATCTTCTCCTGTCTTTAAAAAAGAAAAGAGAAGGAAGTTTAAGGTTGTATATTAGCTCTTGTGTTGATAATTAAGTATAGTTTTTAAGCAATTGGGTCAACTTTTGTTGTCCAAATGAAGTACAATGGGTATTGAGAATTCATATAACCAAGCTAATTAGTTTAGTATATTTCCATTTATGAACAGATTGAGATAAAGTTTATGCTGTGGGTTCAGATTTAGCAGCCTAAAGGTGAGTCTTTTTTAGGTTTTAAGTACTTTATTCCTTTTGTGTCTATGGGCAGTCAAAGTAAAATTTTGGATGAGGGGTTTTTATGGATCATTGAGTTTTTAAAGTTTTTCTCTTCTCTGTATCCACAGGAATTGTAAAATTGGGCTTTTGGCTATCCAAGAACTGAAAAAGATTGAATCTCGTGTCCCGTAGATGGTGGGTTTTCTACATTTCTGGTAATTTTACCTTTTCGGATGTTTCTGTTTTGTTTGGTTTTGATGGCAACAATACATATGGAAATTTAAGGTTGTATTTAGCTTTTATAGTGATGATCAAGTATTGTTTTCAAGCTGGTGGGTCAACTTTCTTTTGTCCATATGTAACATAATGGATCTTGAGAATTCCTATAACCAAGATAATTAGTTTGGGATTGAGTAACGTTTCTGTTTCAAGGGTTTTCTTGCAGTTAGTAGGAAGCCGGGTGTTGTCGCTCTTTATGGGGGAGAGGTAGGGGATAGCCCCCTTGTTTCTTCTTTTCACTAAGATAGTATTGTTTAGTAATTGCGTAGTTTCATATTTTTCTATGTGTGGTACTATTTGTTGCTTCATTTGTTTTGTGTCTTGCTATTTAGTTTGCTATATTTTTCTCGCACTCCTGCTTTATAACATTCCTTTTGAGCCAAGGATCTATCGGAAACAACTGCTCTACCCCACAAAGGTAGGGGTAAGGTCTGCATGCGTCCTATACTCACCAAGACCCCACTTGTGGGATTACACCGAGTATGTTGTTGTTGTATTTCCTTTGAAAGCCATGGAGCAATTGCCATTAGGTTTGGTAGGAAAAATTTGGTTTATAACTAATGGCTTCTCGTTTTACATTTCCATGGATTGGTTGGTTAGTCTTCTACCTATTCATCATTTTCATTTGTATATTTCTTCCCCATGCTCTTATTTTTACTTTAACAAGGCATGTGGACTTTCCTGCTCCTTAAAGTCTTGGATAAATTTTGCAGGCATCAGTGTAATTAGATATTCAAATACGATATACTTCAGTACATTCCTAGTATTACCAATTTACCTTTATGTGAAATTACTTGAATACTAATTGAACATTCTGGATTTGAACCTGCAGGGAGGGTATTTTAGTAGCATACTTAAGGACATGAAGTGTTTTCCATTCTACAATGCTGAGAAGAAGGAAGAACCTAAAACCACGAAGTCAAATCCAGTTCTGTCCTCCTCTTTTGGTCTTTTTGATAGTGAATTTCGGCATTCTCATCGTGAGTCCAGCTCTCAGAATGTATCAGATACCAGCTCAGAGTCTAGAGGAAGGAGCCAAATTCCAAGCCTATCAGATAGACCTTCTGATCTCAGGGCATTTACATTCTCAGAACTGAAAGCAGCAACAAAGAATTTCAACCGTACTACTAAGATTGGGGAAGGTGGATTTGGATGTGTATATAAGGCCACAGTAAAGACTGGTGAGGACTCATCGAAAAAGATTGACGTGGCTGTAAAGCAACTTGGTAGGAGAGGATTACAGGTAGCTAATTTCTTTTTAAGCTCGAATAATTATGTATTACAAATATTAGGATCCTGCACTTGGACATCACTATTTATTAGGTGTTGGCACTTTGCAGTTGATACACACTTCAATCATCTCTGATCTTTTTAGCTGCATGGAACTAAATTTAAATGTTACTTCAACTACTGTCATTTCTCTTACCATTTAAGTTTCACTTGCGGAGCTGTATTAGAAAACTTTGGGAATCTTTTAGGAGACAGAAAACCAGGAAGAATGAAGCAAACTGTTCCACAGTATGAATATGAAATTGCTAGGGAAATATTTTAACTTTAACATATGTGTGATCTGACTATGCACATGGAAGTTCATGGATTTGAATGATGTCTTATGTTAAAATACTTCCTTTTGTTACCTTTCCTCTGTTCTTTTGTGGTGTAGTGATGTACTCATGGCTTGCCCCCATCTAAACGATTAAAAGGATGACCGTAGATTGAAAAATCTTATAGATGGCAAAGTCTACTCCTTTGAACTAAGAAATGTGATGAACCCCAGCACTTATTTCCATTTTAGAAAGAAGTGCTGAACCCCGGATGTATAGTTGGTATAGTTCTTCCAACATGGGATGGCTCCATTCGATATGGTTCTGTGAGAAGCACTAGCCGCTTACTCTGTCCTAGTGAGAAAATCTTCTAATGGTTGAGGACCACGTGATAAATAGTTGTTTAGCTTGCCTCATTGAAACATTCTTCTCAGCGTAGACAGGTGATTGGTGCTGGTATTTGTTTTAGATTGTTTACTAGTCCGAAGAGAACATTTTCCACAGTGGGTGTTTGTCCAATATGACCTTTCAGATATAAAAATGAGAATTGGAGTACGAAAATGATTAACTTTACCCAACTTCATAGATGGATAAGCATGATGAAGGTTCAATCATAATTATCTCCAATAGCTTTTTGATTGAGATGCCTAATGTCTAGGCACTTTCTTATGCTTGGGTTCATCTTATATGCGGCTGAAGCGCCCTGATGCTGAACTTCCATTTCTCTTATTCCAGTATCAACATGTTATTCTTCATTGGAGTTTTATTGAAACCCCATACTTATCTGTTACATAACTTCAGAAGAGCGAATGGTACAGAGAATTCATAAATCTGAACAGACTAGTTTGGGATTGAGTTGTAGTGAGTGTTATTATTTATTGATGATGACCCCTGTTTTAATCATGGATTGAAGTTCTAATTTATCTTCAAGTATAATAATACTTCCTCTATTCCATGTTGTTGACCTAGTTACTATTTGGTGAGTCAATAAAATGCTTTCATGATTGCTATTTTATTACTCCCTCCGTTTCAATTTGTTTGTTTGGTTTTGACTTGACTCCGAGTTCAAGAAAGTAAGGAAGACTTTTGAATATTGTAGTCTTAAACAGGTCATATGGAAGGTTATAAATTAAAGAGTTACCGAAAAATGAAAGAGACTTTGAAACGGAGTAAATAGGGAAGTAAGACAAACAAACTGAAACGGAGGGAGGAATTTTTTTTTCTTCTTATTCTTTAGCTTAAATATTAGATGAAGTAGATGCTTTTCATCTTGTTTCTAAGTATATCATTTTTATTGAGGAAGAAGCTATTCAGCATCCAAAACTACACCAAAAATGTAATATTGTCAACTCTGATAAACTTAATAGGTCATACGATTGTGGAAAGAGGTCGTAAATATTGAATCTTCTGCTCTGTATATAATTGATTAATTGTCCATTGTCAACTCATGAACAAGGTACCTGGAAAGCTGCTTTCACTTCAGCTTTTGATGTTCTACGATGTCCTTACTTTGGTCACTAGGACCAAGCTTTGATGGTAACGGTGAAGCTTCTGCATAATAATTGGTACTGGGACTGCTACTCATAGCAATTTTTGACATTCTACTATTTCTTTACTTTAGTAACTAGGAGAACACCTTGATGGTTATAGTGAACCTTCTGCAGAATTACCAACTTATTTCACATGTTTTATTGCGAGATTTGCGACTTACCCACCAGTTTTCAGGTTTTTACGTACTGTTTAGATAATTGTTTTAGTCGTAACTTTGGTGAAAACGATTAAGAACCAGTCTGTTTACAATAGTTCTGTGGAATGAACCATGATTATAAATAGAACACGATAATCATGTCCTTGTTCCAACTTGTAGTAATGTACTCTTCTTGATTCTATTCAATAGGGACACAAAGAGTGGGTGACAGAAGTCAATGTTCTCGGGGTTGCTGAACATAAAAACCTCGTCAAATTAGTTGGCTACTGTGCAGAAGATGACGAGAGAGGAATTCAGCGGCTTTTGGTGTATGAATACATGCCTAACAGAAGTGTCGAAAACCATTTGTCAGCTAGGTCAGAAACCCCTCTCTCCTGGGCAATGAGGTTAAAGATAGCCCAAGATGCTGCTCGTGGCTTAGCATACCTACATGAAGAAATGGATGTTCAGGTTCTTTTTCCACTTAGCTATTTGCGCCTATACAAAGGTGTAAAATGTGTAACTAGCAAGGACTTCATCGCCTTAATGCCTTTTGTTTTGTTAGCTCAAGCTGTTAATGTTTTGAGTCAGCTATCGTCCAGAATCCTGATGTCTCTCTTCTTTTATATTGTAGATTATCTTCAGAGATTTCAAATCTTCAAACATTCTCTTGGACGAACAGTGGAATGCAAAGTTGTCAGACTTTGGATTGGCTAGGTTGGGACCTCCCGAGGGTCTAACCCATGTCTCAACTGCGGTATACTCCCTTAACTTGTTTGCATGCATCTTAATACATGTGTCCTGAAGACCTTGTCCTTTGGTCTTTTTCACCTTTTCTTGTTCGTTCATCGTTTCTTCCTTTGATGCACATTTCATGGTTCTATCAGGTTGTTGGAACCATGGGATATGCTGCTCCTGAATACGTTCAAACTGGCCGTCTTACTTCCAAGAGTGATGTATGGAGCTATGGTGTCTTTCTCTACGAGCTGATTACTGGTCGACGCCCTCTAGATCGAAATAGGCCTAGGAGTGAGCAGAAGCTCTTAGAGTGGGTAAAGCCATACATATCAGATTCTAAGAAGTTTCAGCAGATAATAGACCCAAGGCTTGATGGTAAGATCTCAAGGTCAGCTCAGAAGCTCTCTATAGTCGCCAACCGCTGCTTGGTCAGACATGCAAAGACACGTCCAAAAATGAGCGAAGTCCTGGAAATGGTGAACAAAGTTGTCGAGACATCAACAGGAATAGGAAACCCTGGACCACCTGTGAGAATCGCGGAACCAACTTCACCAGAATCTACAAGGAAAGGTAAGAGGAAGATAGATACCAAACTCGGAGATGGTAACCGGTTAGTACGTATATGGTCAACAAAGCTTACAAACACTTGTTAATACAATAGTTTCCAGTATGCACAAAGAAAAAACAGAGTTGAAAGAAGTTTTAACAGAACATTTTATCCATCAGAGAGAAAGGTAATGAAGAAGCACAGATTATATAACTAGTTCCCAATATGAATGAGGTCTTCTCCATTATTATCTTATATTTATATATAATATAGATGTTTAAATTTATAGAGAAAATCGTAATCATTCAAATGTACATTCAAATTTAGATGTGTTTAACAAATGAGGCATAAGTGCTATTTGTATGAAGTTAAGCATTATTGTCTCTTTCTTTGTTTTCTCTTTTCATTGTTTCAAAATTTTGAAGTTTAAAGTTAAATTGGACCTTATGTGTTCCTATGTATGAATATATTATGGTATTTAATCAAATTATTATTGTGTGTTTTGTTGCACCCTCTCTCTCTGTAATACTACTGATTTTGTTTTTTTCAATTTTGTAAATATACTATATAATTTAAGTAATAAGAATAGTATAAAATGGAGATGGACTAATATATGCTTATATGATTGATTATAGATTTTGAAGTTGCAATTTAAAAATTTTGAGTTTTTAAATTAGAACTTGAAATTGGTCCTCAATTTTTTTAAAAATAAATTTCAAAATTTGATTCAAAATCTATGGTCAAATATATATTTTAAGATAAATTTTCAAACGTTATGACCAAACGCTAGTTAAGTTCCAATCACACAAGAAGTATTTCAACTAATCCAATGTCATATTAAAGATACCGTGCAAATTTCATGCCCTCTCTATTTTGTTAGTCGATTAATTACATTTACCGTGTTATCAAATTGGCTCAGTTGGCAATGCCGACTAATCTTGACCTCTGAAGCTCAATAAATCACGATCAATCTCGATCCTTCACGTGGCAATTATTATAACTAAATTTTGAATCAACCCGAACTTGTGACCTTGAGGTTCAAAGAGATTTTAATAGTAACTTTTATGATTTTGCTTTCACTTTAAATAATATTGATTATTTTTTTTAAAAAAAAAAGAACAGATTTATATTAAAAAGAAATGAAAACTCTACTTTATCATAAATATTTTAGAATTTTATATCAAATAACTTAAATTTCATAATAATAGATAAAGTTTTTTTAATAACATCCAAAGTAATATATTGCAAATAAATTATTAATATCTTGTAACTAGAAAGAGGTAATACATATAGTGGACCCTAAACTTGGCTTTAAATTTTAACTTTGACCTCCAACTTTCATAATGTACAAACAGACACTTTTACTATCCAACTTTTAAATAAATAAATACATGAGTCCTACATGGCAAAATACACATAGGACACCACGTAGGACAAAAAATGACATGTAGGACGACACGTAGGACATGTGTGTCTATTTGTTCAACTTTATACAAGTTTAAGTGTCTATTTGTGCACATTCAAAGTTGAAGGGCATAAATATAATTTAAAGCCAAGTTAAATAGCATATTTATGTATTATGTCTAACTAGAATTAATCCTTACTTTTAGATTATTATAACTACTTTTATTTATAATTATATATAATTTTAAGTGGGTAGGAGCTGTCATATTTATATTGCTCAAAAGAATAGGAGAGTTACACTCAAGATTATATTACACTGTCATATTTATATTGCTCAAAAGAATAGGAGAGTTACACCCCAAGATTATATTACTAGCTCTCTTTCATTATTGTCTTATATCATCTCTAGAAATGAAAGTTAGTGGAGACTATAAACTATATGTGACTTGCTGCAGAATCTTGTGCTGATCTATAACGATAAATGAAGGAATTTAGCATTTGATATAAAGAATCTAAAGCTCTCATGATAAAAAAAATCTATGTTTTTCTATTGAATCTTGTAATATCGACAATAGAATTTTTTTTCTTTTTGTGATGTTAAATGATCAATTTTCTTTTAAGAGATGTCTTGTAATGTCAATGTTGCTAGCTAATAAGGAAAGAGAAGAATGCATACAATTATATCAGTTTGCTAAAAAATGGCAATTTGGGTGAACAATGTATGAGTGTGAGTTCTCACTGATTTTATTATTTTTTTTACTAGGTGGGTGGTGAAAAATAATATTTTATTATATCGTTTATGATATTGATGGAACTCATATTGTCAGAAGTCATTTTCGTTTTTGAAATTATCATTTAAGTCGTACTATATAAAAAATTATAAATCTACCAACTTTATATATGGTGTGTATTATTTAAAGTTAGACTCTCAAAATTAATTATTTCTGTGTGAGCTTTAGCTATATATGATAAAATTCATTACTTGAATTTCAATTACAAATTTGAAGTCTATTAACTTGTACCAAATTCTAAAAAATAGAACGCATATTTACTATATGTAAATTTTTTACAAAGTATATAATATAATATAAAATTACATGATCATGATCGAGTAAATATACATATTGATGATTGAACTCCTTTTAACTATAAATAGTCGTATATTATATATGAAAAATGAGACTTGCATAAGCATATAATATAAAGAAACTTTAATATTATCAATCCATCAAAAAAAATATTTATATCCAATTTTTTTTATAGACTATTATTTAGTTCTTTTATTTTTTAAATTATAAATACAACATTTCATCCTTTCCATCATAACTCAGAATCATAAAAAAACACATATTAAAATTAAAATTTTAAATATATAAATTTAAAAATATATTGAGCTTTAATTAATAATTTATATATAAAAAAATTAGCTCGGCTGGTGGCCGACATAGACTTTAACGAAGCACACGGATAAGAATCGTATATTTTTTTCCTAGTAAATAAAGTAGCTTCATATCAAAGAAAAGTATATGCTAATTTGATTTGTCCTATTATATAAGTACGGAGGATTTATAATTTAAAATTTATGAATTTTATAGTAATTTTGAATAAATATATTAATAATAATGAGTTTTCTTGATGTAATGTGTATATATAATACAAGTAAATATTAATAAATATGTGCGAACTTATATGAAATACATATCAACCTTTTTTAATAATTAAATAGTGACAAATATTTATTCGTGTTTGATATTTATATTGAGTCAGTAAATATATACTAATAAATATTTTAATGTAATTAATTATATTTAATTAATAAATGAACGTGTATCTTATTAAATTACATAGCTATGATAATTGTATATGATTTAATATTCGTTTGGTAAATATTTTTCATTTTTTCGAAATTCTTCTTAGAATCTTCACAGATTGGATTAAATTAGAGGTGTGATCGATTGATTGATGGTTAATTTAAATTTGAGAATCATTTAAGAAGATAACTTATTTTCTAAATCTTCAATGTGAAAACTCTTCAACCCTTCTTTCTATGTCATTTTAAATATACACTCTTTTATTGTCTAATTAAATTAGACATTTAAAGCATGAATAATTATTTTTAAAAACAATTATTTTTAATGTTTAATAATACATTAAGAGTTGTGGCCTTTTGGCTATATTGAAAGTGGTGTAACTTTGTAGTTATGGCCTTTGTGTTTTTTTTTTTCTTCAAATAATGTTATATATTATAAGCTTTAATTTCAATGATGAAAATGAAGTAAATTATTTTTTATTTAACTTCAGTAGAGTCACGTACAATAAAGCTGATAATTAACATGTATTTAGAACTATCAATATCGTGATGACAACATTATTAAAATAATTAAACCAACAATAACCATGCATATTTTCCATCAAATTAAATTGAAAAATAAAATGTATTCTACGATGTCAATTTGAACTGCGAACAACATTTTAAATTTAGGAAAATTAGTTGGTGTTATACGAAGCGTTACATGTTTTCGAACATGTGAAGAGACTAACTCTGATGTATATTTTGTTATCAAATATCAATTGATTTCAAAGATAGTGATTTTTAAATTATACAAAGTCGATTTTATCATTATTTTGAGACTTAATATTAAATTGATAGTTGTATNATAGTAATGTGGACAACTCCTTTATGTATAAGCAAAACATCGCAAGTAATATTCTAATTTAGTCCATCATGATTCATGGGTTACGTACATCAATACCTATTTTAGTATTGTTATTAATAAATTATTTATTTTTGGGATTTATCGAAAAAATAAAAATTTAAAAAATGTTGAAATTATTGAATGAAATGTTACTATATTTATCTTTGAACTTTTAGCGTTAATATTATATTTTTTTCATCTTTTCATATTTTTTATTAATCAATTACTCATTTTCGAGATTATCGAAAAAATAAAAAAATTTAAAAAAATATTGAAATGTTAGATTTAAGGTTACTATATTTATTTGTTAATTTTGGCATTAATTTTATATATTTTTTTCTTCATATTTTCCCTATATTTTATTAATCAATTACTCATTTTTGGAATTTATCGAAAAAATAAAAATTAAACAAAATTGTTAAATGGGTCGGATATTGTATTTAAAAGGAGATGATTTATGGGTTGGATGAGGTGTTTATGAGCAGTGCGAATATCTTTCCATTTTTATATAAATATCATGTGGTAAGGTCAAAATGACGTGACAATTTCATGTGACATTTAAAGAAATAAAAATAAGTTGGATATGTCAAACATAACAACTAACGCTCATAAGCTTGATAAGTTGGTTGAATATTATCATAAAAAAAATAAAAAACAATATATATATATATATATATATATATATATATATATATATTAAATTAAATGGAAACGTGTGAATTGAAAATTAGTAGACAAGAATTGAATGATAAAAAAAATACAACGAATTTGGACAAAGCCAAAGGAAAATTGAATAAGGTTGGTATTCCACGTTAATATGTTATTACTCCAATTTTTTTCGATCAGCAAACTCATGATTGCTATTTTTTTTATATATTCATATTAGCGAATTAAATTAAAAAAAATAAATTATACATGATAATTTTTGAATATTAAATTCGATAAACAATATATGTACAATTTAATATAAAAAGCTCTATTTAAAAAATCACTTACTCAATCAACTCAGTCACCTTTCTATATTCATATTAATTATATATAATCTTAGCCTTAAATTTTCACCAAAATATGTTAGAAATTGATTCATATTAATTATATATAATCTCAGCCTTAAATTTTCACCAAAATATGTTACAAATTGATTTCTAATTGAGGGTACATGACTAAAAATAATTAAATAAAGAGATTCCAACATTTATTTCCATCTTTTCTTTTCTTTTTTCCATATTCCATTAAATTTCATCCATGAATTTGTTTGCATATATACCTACTATAAAATTAAACATTAATGATCTATTAAATAGATATAAATTATATGACAATGTAAATTCTTTTTAGACTATTAGTGTAGTTTAACATAAGTTAATTAACATTACATCACTTACCACTCTTTTTTTAAAAAAAAAAGAGTTAGCTATCCTTTTATGTATTAAAACATCTATAATCCTCAAATTTTTAATCAAATTTTATTTAGACGTTTAAATTATGACTTATATTTCAATATATGATAAAGTATTTTTATTACACATTTTATTCAAACTGTGGATATTGGTTTTTATACATGATCTCAATTACTCGTTATATACATAAATTAATAGCTAATCACAATTATTCTCAATTGAAAACATGTATAATGTTTACGGCTTATAATTTGATACAATCAAATAACATGATAGATTTTTACGACTCGACTAATATATACTTATGCTATATACACATTCATTAAAAAGGTAATTGTATTTATTTTTTATTTATATCCTTCCACTTTTTTACTCTTTTAATAACTGAAATTCACTATTTAAATCATGATGTGAAAGATATTTACCCCGCAACCTTTATTATCAGTAAATCAACTCCGTTTTACTCTTCAGAAAACTCAAATCAAAACCTTAAACTAATTTTCTTCTCTTTAAAGGTTTCACCTTTTCTTCCTTTTTTAACGATTTACATTCATAATCTTAGCGTATGAGATTCGTACGCATAATTTTAAAAGAGAAAGTAAAAAAAAATTCTTGTTACTTATCATCTGAACTACCTCTTTTAATTGATAAACTAATTTCTATTACGCTTATCTCTTGTATTTTTTTCACATATTATATAAATGATCGGATCGTATAAATATAAAAAATAAAAAAAGGATTGTTAGAAAGGGCGGTATAAAGCAACGGTATCTTTCATTCTACTCAAAAGGAAAACCCAATCCTTAAAAAAAAAAAAAAAAAAATTAAATTCATACACAAATTCCTCTATAAATTAAAATCTCTTTTTTACGTTTCAAACTAAAAAAACTTTGTAAATTCCTTTTTTTTTTCTTACTCTATATATAAATTTCATTTTTTCTCTCCATAAAAAATAATTATCAACTTTATCACTGCTCATTTTCTTCTTATACAACACAAATTTTTAATTTTTTTTTTTCGTATAGCATATGAACAGAGTTGAAGTGGAATTGAATTAAAGGTTAGTTTTTTGATGATTTTTTTCTGATTGATTTGTGATTAGTTCCTATTTTCATGATTTTTAGTTATTATTTTTTCAAGTTTGTTGATTTTTTTGCTGAATTGTTTTATGTTAAAGTTTCGAATTACTTCGTCAATAGGGAAAACGTGTAAATGGAGTAATTGGTGGTATATTGTATTTTTTTTTTTTTGTATTTTGTATGGTTTTAGTGTAATTTGTTTTATTTTTATGGATTTTGGCGGGGAGAAGGGTTGAGGAGGAGGATTTATTTATTTGTTTGTAATTAAAAAGTTAGAAATTAGGTTTAAAATATTTGTATTGTATTAGTTGGTGAAAAATGAAGAATTAGTTTGAAAGTTGAATTTTTGAAAGTCAAATGTAGAAATTAGAATTAGGGATGGCTATAAGATGGAAGAAATTTAGAACAAAAATGTTTAATGGGTGTTTTAGGGGTAAACGAAATTGAAATTTTTTTATGCGGGTTGTGGGAAAGGAATGAATTTATTTAAGTTGAGCAACGGGTTTATCGGAAATAGTATTTCTATCTTTGAGGTAGGGATAATATCTGTGTGCATCGTACCCTTCTCAAACCTCACTTTGTGGGACTACGCTAAGTATGTTGTTATTTAAGTGAAATGGATATACTTGGTAAAACATAAAATGTATTTTTTGAGAATATTTTTCATAAAGAATTGTTTTTTTTACCCCGGTAAATTTGTTGGATATAATAGTAGGTGATATTTGGTAATTGTACAAAGTGGTGGATTGGGTATGAAGATGATATTTTGGTGATATTGCTGAGTAATAAAGGTTGAAATATTAATAAAACAAGTAAATATGGAGTATGAATTAGAATATTTGCGAAGAAAAATGACTTCTACCGGGAGGTAATAGAAGTCATTTTCCCTTTTTGGTAAAAGATTATCACTTTCTGAAAGGATCTTCTATAATTCAAGGTGGGGAAAATGCTGGAAAATGATATCATCATGAGAAATTGTTTTTCGCAATACTGAACAATAACTTTTAGGTAATTAGGCTGGTGAGCCAATGACTCTAAAGGTTAAGTTGATCCTTTCGTTTCTCTTTTCATGCTATAGTTCTTTATCTAGGTAAGTTGTCGTTGGTATCGCCCAAAAATGTTTTACGAAAGTAAAATGCTTCCAAGATCAACTTTTTTAGTGGGCTATAACAGTTGGTGTTGTATAACAGCAGTGCAGGTAGGTTGCAGTGGTGCTTTGTGATAATAACAAGTAATAAGAGGAATGTTTGATATATTGGTAGGGACTGCGGTATGGAGAAGGATAGAATTTTTTTTGGCAATCGAGCTGGCGGCTATGTTGTTTAAATATAGTTCGTATTGAACAATCATTCTAGTACCATCACCAGGATTTGGGTATAAAGAAGTACAATTGCGTGATCTTCCATTCCAACTGTTAAAAAACAAAAATCAGAATTATCTTAGCCTTCTTAGCTGAGCCCTGCATTAACGTGCTCGCTCTATTCAGGTACAAGTGATTGATCCAATTTAGGGGTGAGAAGACGTTTTTGACTTTGGCAACTTTTTCTGGAAGGTATAATGTCGTGTGAGCCGGAATATGATGCTGCTCGTGGGGTTCTTAGTTTTCTCGATGTGGACCAACTTTTTAGTTCCAACTATTACGGTGACAGTACACAGCATGGCATTGAAATCTGTCATGAACAATATTCCACAGAAAACCCTTATCACCCATCATATTGCAATGTTGACAATGATGAGGTTATTGCTCATGCTCTACAAGAAGAATGGTCAGAGTTGTGCATTACAGAAGATGCTCAATCTTCACATGCAGATGACCAGTACTTGCAAGCCTCCACTGGTGTACAGCATTGGCATGGTTCTCCAAGGGAGTATTATGCCGGTATATTTCTTGTTTCCAATTTTGGGATTGTCTCTCGAGTTCAAACATTCGCTAATATGCATATGATTCACAGGGCATGATGCTGGTGTGGAAGCTAATGATGTAGGGCCTTCAAGTTCTTGCTCTAGTCCTGGAGACAGATCATACGATGGAGAAGAGTATGCTTACACATTGGAAATACAAGATGAATTTGAGATTGATGGAGAAGTAGGGAAGAGAATAAACCAGCTGAGTGCTATTCCTGTAAGTGCTGTCTGTTAGTAAATTGTAGGAGCTTTGATGAGCTTGAAATTCCCCTCTTCTTTGGGACTTTCATTGTAACTTTCTGAGTGGCTGCTTTGTGCGAGTAACTAGACAACTAATTCACTTTGTGTATGACGACTTGTATGGTGCTCTGTACCTGTGACCATTTACTTGGCACTGGATACATATATGTTTAGCTTTGTTGAATAATATCATCAGATCATTACCTTCTTAAATCAGCAGCCAACCAGCTACCCAAATATTTCTATTCATCTGGATACCGCCTGTATTATATTAAAAGATATGATAAACCATATTTGTTTTTCAAGAATAAGTACTTGATAAAAGATAGAGACTGTTAGATGAAATTGTCTTTACAGTCATATACATACTTGGTATGTTGTGAATGTACTGAAATAGGAAGCCTTTTGCTTTGACCATGTAGACTTTTTTGTGTGGATATACCTTCTTGAATGTTTCTTTAGTTTCTTATAATAATTTGTATTATTAACCGTGCAGCATGTTCCTAGAATAAACGGAGACATACCTTCAGTTGATGAAGCAACATCTGACCACCAAAGGCTGCTAGATAGGTATCTCTTGATCCATCCTACTTAGGTTTTCAAGTGAACATTTTTTTTTTGGTTTATGAAGAACTTAATGACATCTTTCCTAAAGGCAGTGCTTTGCTTAATTCTTTCCAATGTCCTGAGAAATTTTTGAGCTAATGAAATAAAACTTCACTGCGAGAAATGTAAACCTGTCTTGTGATAGCTGTCTCACGTCTCCAGAAGCTTTTCTGGGTCTTCTTTTCTTAGGCTTTTCCTTTGTTTATAAGTGGCCTTTCTAATTCCTGGTTGTTCCTACTGCCTGCTATTCGAAAAGTAACACCTAACTCCCGAAGCATTTTATGAAAAAGCGAATCAAATAGGAGAGATGGGACTTGAGACAAGCACAGGAAACAATTGGTGTGCATTGAGCAAGCTAGCCTTCTGTTGCTTTGTATACGTATGAAGCATATTCAAGTAGATATTGTGATTTCTTTGTCCATAAAGTCACAGGACACCATGAATGTGTTCTTTTCTTTTTGGTTTTACTCCACATAAGTATAATCTGAAGTTGATATTTTTTCTAATTCAATGGATTGTTAATATTATTGCTTTTAAGTTATTTCTGCTAAGCATCCTAAGCTCTGGTTTTTCTAACTTCAGATTGCAATTATTTGACTTGGTGGAGCACAAAGTGCAAGGGGATGGAAATTGTCAGGTTACCCTCTTACCTGGTTGATTTGTGTTGTAGTAATGATACTAAACTGTCTAGATGGGGCTTTCATGTGTTGATTTTAAGTTGAAGCTAAATATTTGTACTTCCGTTTCTCAAATGACTTGTAACATAGTTATCAATCATACACAAAAGAAGGCACCAGAATTGTTTTAAGTTTGTATTGAGAACTCAAATGAGATATTGTTGGGCTGCTTACCCTGCCAAATTATTAGAATTAGTCGTGAAATGTCAGTAGTTAGACAAGCGGACAAATCAAATTTTCTTAACCTTATAATACTTTTATGGGGTTTGGAAAGTTGGCCCAGCTTTCCTTCTGTGGGATTAGTCTTCTTCAGGGAATCTAAGCTTGTTGAAATAAGGTGACATCCTACATGTTTCTTTTGCAAATCTACTGACCTGTTCTCTTTTGTTTCAGTTCCGTGCTTTATCAGATCAATTCTATCGTGGTCCTGAGCACCACAAATTTGTCAGACAGCAAGTAGTCAATGAGGTGCTTGTTTAAGTGAATATGATTATCTTCTTTCTGATACTCTGCTTTTATACTTGAATTATTTCAAAAATTCGAATGCATTTTACTAAGTAGGTTTTGTAAAATCATTTGGTTTGATCAGCTTAAAGAACATCCGGAGATATATGAGGGGTATGTCCCAATGGCATATGATGAATACTTGAAGAGGATGTCCAAGTAATTAACATACCTTTGTTTCTCTATGTTGAAACTTCTTTTCTCCTTATAATCTAAATCTGCTTTTATTTTGGTCTACCCAGGAATGGGGAATGGGGAGATCATGTTACGTTGCAGGCTGCCGCTGACTCGGTATTGATTATTTCTCTTACTTTGCTTCCTTTGTTTTATTTCTCTCCATTTGATTGCGGTCTTTTGGTTTGTCACTTTACTGTGGAAATAAGAACTTTAAGCTATTGCTAGCCAGACCATAATTTGAATGTCCTGGTCCTGGTATAGAGGCATTGGATATTCAAGTAGCTTGTTAATTGCACGTTGATGGGCATTGAGGAAGTAACATGCTTCTATATAATCTTTACTCGTGGTCCCGTAGTTGTTCATGACTGCATATTAACCATTTATTTTTTAATGTGGAAGAAAATGCACGTCCGCGTCCCTCTCCATCTTGTATTTCCTTTCACTCTATTATGTGTGGTCTTGATGCATTTTTTCAAGATTTTGCTTGTGGTGATCTAAGATGAGAATGCTCCATTGGTTTGTAAATGAACTTATTTCTGTTGCACATTTGACTCTCTTTTTGCCTTGTGGGCAGTATGGCGTGAAAATTCTTGTTATAACGTCATTCAAAGACACATGTTACATTGAGATCCTTCCGAAGAATCAAAAGTCAAATAGAGGTAACTAGTTCTCAAATTTTCAATTGCTTTTACCTTTCTGTAATATATCCTCTATTTAAAGAATGTGATTGAAGAATTCTTTTACTTTTTAAAAAAAAAAAGAGAATTTGGAATTGGGAGTGATATGGCTCCTAATTCTCAATTTCCGTTCATCTTATTTACAAATTCACGATGCTGCACGTACTTCCAATTTGCAGTTAAGCATGTTTTTGGTTAGTTGACTACTCATTTTCCCTTTTTTTTCAATGAAAAAAGGTTGAGAGGGGGGGGGGGGGGGGG
>NC_028645.1:1548324-1560663 GCF_001406875.1 Solanum pennellii
GGGAGGGGGAGGGCATTGAGTCACAGGGAAAAACGAAAGAGTATTTTTTTTTGAAAAAAATAATCCTTGGACTGTAAAGTAGAACCTTGGCTTCCTGGATTAAATATTTTGTTAAGGATAGGGAGGAATGAAGAGAAACAATATTATAGTTATTTAGATGACTACGAAACAATTTCAACGCATGAGTATTCCTTTCTCTTCTTAGAGGCATAGATATGTGTTCTTGAACATATTTAGTGACAATAGAAAGCTTGAAACTTTAATAAACAGGGACAAACTTTATATTGGTTAATGCATCCTTGTGATCTATTCTACGCCATTGTATAATCAATACCTCTACTGTAAATCTGGAGATTGCTTGGAAAAGGAATTGAAGTTTGAATAAAATTTTTTGTTCACGGGCATTTTGCGGTGGGGCTGCAAACTAGATGAAAGAGTGGTGTTTGAAGTCTTGATATCTTGCTTCCGTCAAAGAAACTTAATTGCTTCTCTTTGTTCTTTTCTTCGTGCAGTCATATACTTGAGTTTCTGGGCGGAGGTGCACTACAACTCAATCTACCCTCAAGGAGGTTATTACTTTTGTACATTTTTGCCCTCTTTCCATATGATTTGTCTTAGCATTGATAAGTCGTCTATAGGAAGGAAGAAAACGAAGATCTTGAAAAGCCGGAGGGGGTACATGCACATTTTTCCTGAATTAACATATACTCCCTTCCTTCCTGTTTACGTGATACTATTTCCTTATTAGTCTATTCCAAAAGATCGACACAGTTCTATATCTAGAAACAATAAACTGTGTACTTCAATTTCACACCTAATCAGAAATTTTATCGTATGTTTCAGAAGTCTATGTCACGTAAATTGGAACGAGGGGATGAAGGGAGTATTTTTGTCACTTGCTTTCTTCATTTACATTATCCTAAATACTGTTAGTTTAATGCTGCATTCCAGACTTCCTGCCATGTGATGATTTTAAGAAGAAGAAGAAGAAGTGGAGTTTTTGGAACAAGCATTAAGAGTTCTTGACCTGTTTTATTCAAGCTAAACTTTACCTACCTGCAATGGCATCATCTCGGTTACGGTACAGAGGTTCCGGGTCACGTACTTACTTTACATTACAACAACAGCTATGCCTCAATCCCGAGCAAGTTGGGGGTCAACTAGCTTTGCATTATTTTTTCTATATGATAAATAGTACTTACTTTATATTCTTATAATTGTTCACATAATTATTAACATATAGTACTAGTTTGTTCTAAGTTGGCATACTAAGATCATATTGTTATATTCATATTTTGTTTCTCTTCAAACATTGTCCTTCACATGCACAATTTCTCCAGTTAGCAATTAGCATAATGGTATATACAAATTAAAGATTTCCCAACTCTCACCTTGTTAAATTAAAGAGTTATTAAATATAAGAAACATCCGATTTTTTTAAATATATCATTACGGTAAATATCTTATATGTTTTCCAATGGAATAAGTCGCACTGAAAGAGAAAACGGTAAATATCTTTTATGTTTTTCAATTGAATAAATCGCACTGAAAGAGAAACTATGCGTTTTTGAAAGAGAAACTATGCGTTTTTGATATCTGTGTATGCGTTATATGGTTGGACCATCTTAGCGTCTACATGACTTAGACTTGAGTCGTTGCCCTGCCACTAATAAACTGTTCGTCCTATTAAATCTAAGTAATGAATAAAAATTAAATAAAATCGAATTATGAATTCACAAATAAAGTTTGATATATCATAAGCTTTTTAATTTCAAAATACAAATTTCTTTTCTTATTTTAATATTTCATCCATTCAAAACTTGACAAAAGATTGAAACAACATTACAACATTTTGAGTAAATGTAACAACTTCCTCATCCATGAACAATAATTTTTTTACAAATACAAAAAGAGAGTTACTACTAATAAAATATATATATAAAATTTAACATTTAACCCCTAAATTAACCTATTTTTACTAAATTCACCCCAAACCCAAAAAGCTGAACCCTCTTTTGATCCTTTTACCAATCTTTTAGATATAGCAAAAAAGGACCTACAAAAGTCTAGTAACTGACACATTTAGTCCAAAAAAGCTGCCATTAGTCTATAGCACAAAAAGATAAGGATTAAAACTTATCCATATCTCTACTGTTTCTCATCTTCTTCGGCGACTTTCTCTTCGCCGTCATCGGTGGTCACCGGCTGCAAAAGCAACGCCGTGAACGGCATATGCCGATACGCATTGCCGGAAAATTCTAACGACGGTTGGCACAAATCAAGCCGGCAATTTGGCTGCGATTGTGGAGTCATAGAGAAAAATCCACCACCTACCGGAAATCCAGAAACAGGCGTAGCTCGTGTTAACGGAGCTAAAACCGACGGTTGTGACTGAGACAACGGTATGTTTTCCGACGTCGTAGTGACTTGAGTCGCCGGAACCGTACCTGTTCCTGTAGCAGCGATGATTGCTGGTTCAGCGTTACGGAGAAGCCACTCTATCGTTTCTCCGTCAGTCCTATGACCTAGTTCCTTCGTTAATTGAAAAACACGCGCCGCGCATAACGCCGGCATCCTTACGCGCCGTCCTCTACCATTGACTTTTGTATGCCTGTCTTTGCTAGATGAAACGGATAACGCATTCCTCTTCTTCGTCGGAACGACCGCGAGCGCAGTTTTGCCATTTGTTTCTGAGTTAACGCTACCGTTTCCGACGCCGGAGATTGCACCGGAAACAACTATTTCTGAACCCATTTTTAGGGTTTTTTTTTTTGAATGGAGGGAAAAGTAGTACTTTGTGCTTTAGGGATGAATTTTGATTTTTAATAGACCCCACAAAAACGGAAAAGAGTTTTTATAGGAAAAAAAAATTGATGTGAGAGTTTCTGTATCTTCTTGGGAAGTGTGCATGGACTGAAAGGGCCCATTAAGCTTCATGGGCCCAATACTATGCTGTGGGTCCCACTTCAGACAATTATTCTTTTTTTTTTTTAGTTGTTTAAAAATAGAAAACAAATTTGTTGAAATAACAACATAGTAATTTATTTTTTTTTGGTTTTGCATTTGTATGAATTAAGGGATGAGAGAAAAGAATGCATTACTTTTGTAATTTCTTATGTTTTGATTATTATTTGTCGTTTTTTTGGTACGTTGATTATTATCTTGTTATGATTACTATTTAGATTGATTTGTCAAGTTGTCTTTAGTATTTTGTGAGTACTTTTTTATTTTTGCTATTTTTTTCTCTAGATTACTTTACACTAATTTTTTTTGTGGAGTTGAGGGTCTATCTCCAAGCTAAAGATAAAATCTGCATACATTTTATCCTTTTCAAATATTATTTTATAAAATTACGTCAAATATATTGGTATTATATATTTTTTTATAGGTAATGCATAGAGCAAAAGATTAGCAATAATACAGGGTGAAAGTGTATTAACAAAGTTAATTTCCCAAAATATGAATAAAATAAACAATGTCCAAATTAGTCATTCAACTTAATTACTCCTTTGCTTGACTGAAATTAAAGGAGTAGACAATGTTGATGTTTGATATGATTTTGGTTTTAAGAAGTTTTTTGAAAGGTAAAATTAGGAAAGAATATATATTTGGATTACACTTGAGAAAAATGTGTTTGAAGAATATTTATGGTATTTTATTTTAAAAAAATATCTAGTGGGAATTTTATTGTATTTAAAATATCTTTGACTTGATTCTTTGCAAAATGATTAACCTATCCAATATATAATGAGAAATATAACTAATTTATCATATTTTGGATCTCTCAAATTTAAACTCCATTATAAATTTTACATCATCACAATTCAAATATTCAACTATTATAAAAGGGAATCAAATTTTCTTGTGTTATATAAATTATTAGATATTTATTATTACACACTAAAAGCTTATAATTATATCAAAAGGTATATAATGTACCAAAATATTTTAATTACTATTCCCTCCGTCCGGTATTATTTGTCATGTTTCTATTTTTAGAGTCAAACTATAAAAATTTTGACTAACATTTTAAAATACATTTTTTCATCATATTAATATGCAAAAATTGTAATTTATAGTACTTTTTATATAGTTTTTGAATATCTAATTTTTTTGTTTAAAATATCAAATTAATGTGATCTAATTTACCTTTGAAAATTAGTCAAATTGACTTTTGATAACACGACAAACATTTCCGGACGGAGGAGTATTGATTTATGACAATGGCATGTTTTAGAAAAAAAGTAAAAGATAGAGGGGTATTATAGTAAAGACAAGATAAAAAATCTCATCCTGTTGGGTTTTATCAAATTCTTGAGGCAAAGAACAAGTTCAAACATTTGCAAAAGCCATCACTTCCATTCATCTTCAATCTTCAAATGAAGCTTTTTTAATTCAAGAAAATACTCATGCTAGCACTAAAACCCCTCTTAATTCTGAAAAAAGATATCTTTTTTACACCCCACATACCAGAAAAATAGTGAAGAATTTCACAAGATAGCATAGCTTAAAGCTATGGAGGCTGCTGGAAGAAACCTTCTTTCTTCACCACCAACTTTTTCTCAGAAAACCCAACTCAGGAATTGTTCTTCTTCAGGTAAATTGTTGAATTTTGTCCAAATGGGATATAATAGAATAGTGAGGATTCATGTAGCTGAATTTAACTAGTTTGGATGAGGGTAATTGTTGTTTTATCAATGCATTTCTGTATTTATGGTTCTTCTAGTGTAGTAGCATTCCCATTTTATTGATATTTGTGGCTTTATTTTGTAAAGTTAATGCCCTTAGTGAGCACCCAAGGTGTGGCCTAGTGGTATATGAAGTGAGTTGAGAATGATGATGTCTTAGGTTCAACTTCCAATAAAGACAAAAAAAACACTAGATGATTACTTACCATATGCCGTAGCTGGTGGGAGGTAGCAGGTAAAAAAGTTGATGGCTTTAGTGAAATGAGGCGCCAAAGTTGCTGAATTAGCTATTTAATGTCCATTCTAGTTATGAGGATTCATGTAGCCCAATTCAACTAGTTTTGATTGAAGAGTAATTGTTATAGTACATGCGTGGAATCCCAATGTTTTCGCTTTGTTTGGTTATTCTAGCATTCCCTTTTATCAATATTTGTGGCTTTAGTTTTATAAAGTTAATGCCTTAGTGTTGAATTGTTGGAATGGACCTTGTCCAAATGGAGCAGAAATGAAGAATGGATAAAGAGGATTCATGTAGCCGAACCCAGCTAATAGATTGAAGGGTAATTGTTGTTGTAAATGTGTTCAAATTCTCATTGTTTTTCCTTCTTGTTCTTCTAGCATTCCCATTTATCAATATTTGTAGTTTTAGTTTTATAAAGTTAATGCCTTTAGTGAAATGTGTTGAATTATTGGAATGAACTTGTCCAAATGGAGCAGAAATGAAGAATGGATAATGACAATTCATTTAGCCAAATCCAACTAGATTAAATTGAAGCATGATTATTGTTGTAATTGCGTTGAAGTCCCGTTGGTTTTGCCTTCTTGATTTTTCTAGCATTCCCAATCATCGATATTTGCAACTTTAATTTAATAATGTTAATGTGTTTTATGAAATGTGTTGAATTTTGAAATGAAACTTGTTCAAATGGAGAAGGAAAGCAGAACAGATAGTGAGGATTCATACAGCTGAATTCTGTTAGTTTAGATTGAAGCATAATTGTTGTTGTAAATGTTGAATTCCCACTGTTTTTGGCTTGGTTTTTCTAGCAGTCCAGTTATACATGTTTGAAACTTTAGTTTTATAAAGTTAATGCCTTAAGTGAAATGTGGCATTAACTTGATTTAATGTGCTTCTAGATCACTTCATTGTTATGATATTGATGCTAGATTGTTGCTTACTCAGTTGATAGAGAAGACCATTAATTCTATATTAAGTGATCAGTGTTGGTGGAAGACTGTTGTCTCATTTTATGGTCTTGGGCAATCCTTGACTCATGAGCTTGCTTTTTGAGTTGAGTTATACTTTTTTTGAATTATCTTAAAGGTTTTTCTTACCGGGATTCAATTATGCTGTTCTGTTAACAAAATGTTTCCATCTCCCACTATATTTCTATTCTCTCCTTATCATTATTTTATCAGAATGATAGAGAAATGTCATTATTTGGTCAAAAGTCACACATTCTTTTGTGTTATGCTATGATGGTCAGACTATCCTAGTCTTTTACACAATATGATGACCGTCACCAGCCACAGATTGAAGGTTCAATATTGAAATGGTCGATAATAGACATAAGAATTTAAGTATATTTAACTAAAATTTTCTTCTTTAGGATTGATAATTGTAGATGCCATAAGAATTATTTTCTTAATCAGATGTCTTTAGTTTCATCTTTCATGTAACCACTTCTTACTACAGAAGAAACAATGAGTTTCTAGTTTTAATAGCTTATGGGATTGTCCATTACGAAAGACGTGTATAAAATAGTAGGCTAGAATCCTGAATCCGATGTGAAATATTAACCTGTCTGCTAAGAGGGCTAACTATCTGAGATACCAGAAATATGCCAAAGTTGGCTAGGATGAATGATTGTTAGAAGGATAATCCCAAGAAACTCGGTGCAGTTTAGTGCTACGTATTGCCATTTCAAAAAATAATACCACAGTATTGCTTCCTTAGAGGTGTTTTTTAATATTTATAAAGTAGGAACCATTGACATATCTTCTTCCGCTTTTATGGCTGTAGCTTTCAATCGTTAATGCAAATAATCCTGTTCTTTAAGGATATATGTTTAATTTTACATTATGAAACTTGCAGTTCTGATGCTTCATGAGCATGCTGCTCCTGTGCTTTCTTCAGTGCCCCATACTTATTTGGGTCGATATGTTCCTGCATCAGCTATCGGTCCGGAGCAGCAGTTTGAGAATCGGCTGCAATTGCACCTAGTAAAGGAAGAGAAAACATCCCTGGTGAGACTCTTAGTTTTTTTGACTTAGAATTTAAAAACATTCGATGTTGTTTCATTGTATTATGGTTCTTAGGTAGGTGGTAGCGACATTATGTGCATACAACATTCTGTCTTCTTCTGATCACTAATTTAAAGTGGCTCTGATTTTTCTTGCTGAAGGCAACAATAGATAGGAGGCTTGTGGAAGCTGCATCCTCAGAATTGGAAGAGAATGATGCTGTTGATTCAGAGCAAAATATAAATGCTTTGCAAGTGCAGCTACTTCATTGGCCTGGTCCATCATATTCGTAAGATGAAGTGATTACATCTGTTGATTTTAGTATTTGTGTAAATAGCATTCTTTCTAGTGCAGTCATTTCATTAGTTCACTTTGTGGTTTTGCTGTTAGGTTTCCCCCGTATTATCTGAAGGGAAAAGGACCATTATCTCCAAATAAGGAACCTCTTCACAGTAAGGGAGATAAATTAATGAACTTTGAACCACACAGTGTGGTTGCTCTTGCCAGAAAAGCTTTGTTGGCATCAAAAGAGGCAGCTTTATTAGCTGAAGACTCCAAATTACTTGATGATTCTCATTTTCCAAAGTATGTTCCTTTGTCCGTCTTGATAATATCCTTGTTTATTTTCACACCTGCTAGTAGTATTAGTATTATTTTCGGTATTTTTATTATTTTACTATTTCCGTATTTCTCAATCTTAAGTTTTCTATTGCTACTTGCTGTCTCTTATGCCTCTATTTTCTTACTATCGTGTTTTTGATACTGCTCATGTCTTCATAAATGTTGTGTTTTTGCATTCTTTGAGCTGAGGGTCTCTCTACGTGACAAGGTAGTGGTAAGGTCCATACACTCTACCCTCCCCAGATCCTGCTTGTGTTTTTGCTTATGTTTTCATTTTGACAGTTATCTTCAATCTTCATAACTTATCTCCTGTCTGATTGATTTTCAGTTTCCTATCCACGAATTTGGTTGATGATAAACTGAAAGAGCAACGTACAGTAAGATCAACACGTTTTATAGAGAGGCAGTCTAGAAAAAGGGGAGCTCCAAAGCCAATACAAGAAGTTCAGGAGACAAATAATCGTTCAGGCAGGCCAGATGTGCGGAGAAAAGTGAACGAATCTATTGATCTAAATGATCCTCTTCGAATGTTCCTATGGGGTCCCGAAACTAAACAACTTTTAACCGCCAAAGAGGAGTCTGAATTGATTGTCAAGATACAGGTATTTTGCTCTTCTTGTCTCTGTTCCTGTAGAAATTGTTTTTTCACAAAGAAAAAAGGAGTTAAATCAATATCCGGTCATGTTTCAGATCTCCATGAAATTACAAGAAGTAAAGCATCAGCTTCAGATTCAGTTTGCTCGTGAACCAACATCGCTTGAGTGGGCCGAAGCTGCAGGGATTACTTCTCGAGAATTGAAATCACAACTTCTTTCCGGCAAGAGCAGCCGTGAGAAATTAATTAATGCCAATTTGCGGATGGTGGTTCATATTGCTAAGCAATATCAAGGACGTGGTCTCAACCTTCAGGATCTATTGCAGGTGAATGGATATTTATGTACATAAGATACTCATCGTTTGTCCACTATTCTAAGTCTTAAGATATGTTTGTATAGCTATGTTATGTCAAGGGTGTTCTCTAGCCTTCAGGATCTTGCATGTTTATGAACATAAGATTTACATTCTTTGTCCCCATTTTGAGTTAGAATCCGGCGTTAGATAAAATGAGAGAAGATTTGTTGAGATGGTATGGTCATGTCCTGCGTCGATCACTGGATGCACTAATCCGTAGATGTGAAACCATTGCGAGTGAAGGCGTTAAAAGAGGGAGGTAGACCTAAAATCAATTGGAGGAAGTTCTCTCAAAGGATCTACAATTTCTTCGGATTCATGCTCTGACTTAGCAAAAGATGGGGCAAAATTGAAGGAAAATTTTTATGCAGGAGATACCTATTCGTTGAGAATATGTTTTAATCGGCTTTTATTTATTATCCTACGTTTTTCTAGGAGTTGTTTAGCCTTTCAGAGGTATATCCGCATATATTGTTGTGTTAGAATCCCGAAGTGTTTGGTTACACATTTGATTCTACAATCAAAGTGTCAGAGATATTTTTCGAAAGTGTTGTGTGTGTGTAGGGTGGGGGGGCTGTGCAGCTTGCTTAATCACTTCTAACATTAAGAAGATGCAGTTTTATTATATTGAGGTTTACCAGCTGATGGATTGGGTGGTTGCAGGAGGGAAGCATGGGACTTATGAAAAGTGTCGAGAAGTTCAAACCTCAAGCTGGTTGTCGATTTCCTACCTATGCATACTGGTGGATAAGGCAATCAGTTAGGAAGGCCATATTTCAACACTCTAGGACAATCCGTTTGCCCGTAAGGATCTCTTTTTCTCCCATCAAAATGGCCTCTTATTGAAGCACATTCTATATCTGTTATCTAAGTAGCTGATCTGCACAAACTGGAATTGCAGGAAAATGTGTATGCGCTTCTGTCTAAAGTAAAAGATGCCAAAAGAGAATGCATTCAACAAGGCAATCGTCATCCAACCAAAGAAGACATTGCATCATGTGCTGGAATGAGTGTGGAAAGGTTGCAGAATCTGCTTTCAAATGTTAGAACACCACTTTCAATGCAACAGTCAGTGTGGTCAGATCAAGATACTACTTTCCAGGTGATGATTCGTTGCACCACTTCATGCTTTTTGAGGAACTTACTAAGTAAATCACAATCAGGATGATTTCTTTTCATTCGTCCAAGCCTTTTTTGACTTGCATGTCATACTGGTAGTCCAAGGGGATATAAAATCTGGTAGAAAATAGGTCTATTGCCAGAGGACTTAATAATTAGCAAGTGTTTTCCGTGTTTATGACTTTTCTTTGCTGTCTGCAACCCTTTCTTAGAAACTCTTCCCTAGAACTACTCCGCGCTTTTGACTATGTGCTATTGAATGTTATCTTGCTTTCCTGTGAGGTAGGATAGGTGGGAGTATTCGGGTACCTACTCTCTTACTAATAGTATTAGCACTATTCTCGTTGTTTATTGTTTTTTGATTTGTTGTTATCATCTGTGATTTCTATGCTTCGGTTATTGCACTAGTTCATGTTGTTATTGTTCTTTCTCTGTAGCGCTATATTTTTAGTTGCTATTACTGCATTTCATTTCTGCATTCTCCTTAGAAATTACTTTGAGATGCTTTAGCCTTTACTTGAGCAGAGGGTCTATTGGAAATAACTTCTCTATCTCTAGTACACTTCAACTTTTCCCAAACCCCACTCGGATACTCCGCTTGTCAGATTACTTCGATCATGTTTTGGCGATTGCTAAAGAGAGGATATCATTTTTCTCAATCCAGGAAATCACTGCTGACAATGCAATTGAAGCACCAGAACTGAGTGTATCAAAACAACTTATGAGGCGTCACATACGCGGCCTCCTAAATGTCCTGAGCCCAAAGGAAAGGAAAATAATCCGACTTAGATTTGGCATTGGAGATGGCAAACCAAAGTCTCTATCCGAAATAGGCACTGTTTTTGGACTGTCAAAGGAACGAGTACGACAACTAGAGACCCGAGCACTATACAAGCTAAAGCAGAATCTTAACAAGCATGGCCTCGATGCATATTCCGATTTGCTCTTTTAGATCACAGTCTCTTCAATTTACATAAAACGACTCGAGTTGTTACTGTGGCTGATGTAGCAGATGTTACTTTGAAATCAACAGTAGATACAAGTTGCTAACATCCGTGTAAGTATGGAGCAAACATTCAAATTCCAGCGGAGACAAAAATACCAGGTGATTCTTCCCATCTATCTTAGCCTTGATCGACAAAGTTGCATGTCATATACCTATTGCTGATGGGAGTTGATAGGTATCCCGTAGAGTCAGTCGAGGTGCGTGAAAGCTGACCTGGACGTCCGGAAAAAAATATGAGATAAATGTTCAGCTGTTTTTAGTTTTGCTTTACAAAGTACTTGTGAACATGTTATTCCTGTTCTTACCTTTTTTATCTTGTAAAGTATCAAGTTGTAAATCTTTTTTTTCATCCTGACATTTATTTAAATACAAGTTTTTTTTTTCGAAAAGTTGAGTGAGCAAACACATGAAATAAAGCTAATTAATTCATACGCAATTATTATCCTTATCTTATGTATCGAACGATTTCTATATTAGTACTTATAGCAATCATTAATCATGAAAAAAAGACACATCATTTTTCAAATAAACAAAAATAGAACTTCTAAAAAAGAGAAGAACCTCAAAAGAGTCAAACAACTAACCCAATAATGTCCATTTTTCAATAAATTAATTAATGGAATCAGACAGCTGGGCACACTTTTGTTTACTAACCACAATAATAGATATTACCAATCTTATGAAAAATAGTTTTATACATTTTTTAAGTGTAAAATTATTCGCGTGTGAAATTTGATATTATAAAATTTATAAAATAATATTTGAAAATTTTCCATTATTAAATTCTATAAAACATTATATTATCTTACATACAAGATTACATAATAACGAGAATTAATAATAAAGAAAAATGTAAATTATAACATCTTATCATTTATCCTTCAATCAATCGTTTTTAATTTGATTTTATAATTTTTCCTTTTACTTCTGAAAGTATTACTATTTGATATTTTTGAAAAATTAGATGAACATCAACATGAGATATTAAATTTTTCAATAAATAAATTAACTTATTTGTACCAATAAACATTTATAACAATAACTTTATAGAAGCACAAACAACAAAATTTAAAATATGTACTCAAAAACAAACAATTAATATTCATAAGTATATAATAATAACAATATAAAAAAATATACCAGGATCTATAACAATAAAATGAAACAGAAAGGAAAAAATTAAGTTCATTTGATGCACAATATCACTTTAAGAAAAATTATTTTCCTCTAGTACCCAATGTTTAAAGAAATAGATCCTCTCGAGATAGAACGATTCTATTCACAAGTATATTAATACAAAATCAATAGTGTCAGTGAGCCATTCAACAGAAGCAAAGTACACAAATATTTAATTGTACAAAAGAAGAAGAAAAAGAAGTTCAGAATTTTTATTGTTTTAAAATGAGAGAAAATCCCTTTATTTATAAAAGGATAATGTCAACAAATATTTATTGTGCCTTATTAGAAATGTCACAACTCTTCGAAAAAATTACAATCTAGCCACCTTGATACAAGAGGGTTCATTCAAACCCCATTTAACGAAAAATTTACTATTTATACATAATTAAAATAATATTTTATATGTATATATATAATAGATGTGAAACCCCTTTGACTATTACGTGTGTCTATTTCTACGAATTTCAAACCTCCTTATTAAAATCTTGACTCCGCCACTATCCGAAGAGGTAGGCAAATAATTGACCCACC
>NC_028645.1:1561310-1563943 GCF_001406875.1 Solanum pennellii
CCACCCACCCCCTTCCCCTACCCCTACTCTTGAAGATAAGTAAACATCTAGTTCTAGAATCAAAGTTCACCAATCAATCAACCAAAAAAAATGGCAAAAAAGCTTCATCCTCATGCGTTGGTAATTCCATGCCCATATCAAGGTCATATAAACCCAACAATTCATCTAGCCTTAAAACTTGCTTCAAAAGGATTCATTATAACTTTTATCAACACACAATTTATTCATTCCCAAATAACAAAAGCCCATTCACCTTCCTCCGGGCTCGAAAATATCTTCTCTAAAGCCTGTGAATCTGGGCTTGATATACGTTATTTAACTATTTCCGATGGATTTCCGTTGGAATTCGATCGGAATATGAATTCGTTGCCATTTTTGGAAGGTTTAATAAATGGGTTTTCGAATTATGTTGATAAACTAGTTGGGGAATTAGTGAAAGAGGATTGTGTTGATCCAATTAATTGTTTGATTGCTGATACATTCTTTGTTTGGCCATCGATTATCGCAAAAACATATGAGATTGTTCATGTTTCATTCTTCACTGAGCCAGCTTTGGTTTTTGCTCTGTATTATCACTTGGATTTGCTTGAAGAAAATGGTCACTCTGGCTCTCATGGTGAGTTTTTCTTCTCGCTCTTTTGTGGTTTTTGACTCGAAGATTTATCAGAAACAGTCTCATACTATTGTATTGCTTATTTTTAGCTTAGCATCATAAGATTCAAAATATTTATTTATATATCAAAAGGAAAAAAGATAAAAATATAGCTCGAATTATCATAACTGATATATAGATATTTATGTCGTATTTTTGAGATATTGTGTTTATGCAGTCTAAAAACTAGAACATATATATCTATAATAGATCTGGGGTTTGAAACTGATACTCCTTCATTCAAGTGGAAAGGCATAGTTTTTGTCAAGAATGAGCAACTTTAAATATATATCTTTTAGACGTAGAATTTGATATATATATATACAACGTAATTTTTCTGACGAAGTATATCCACCCTACATTGCTGTATATTCTTTATATTAACGGACATACATGTGTCATAATTTTATCCATCAATTTGATATTTGTAGAATATCGGATCAACAGATAAGATTGTGTCAGGTGTCTCTATTTATTTAGTGTTTCGCTAGAGTGAGTGACATATATACTTTAATTTTTGAACGATAACGCCACTAATATCTCAAAAATATAACAGAGATATCTACGTATCAGTTATTCAAAAAAAACTAAGGGTTTTATTTTTGTATCTTCGTCTTCCTACATAATCTGTTATACTGATTAGAAAAGAATAGTAGTCTCTTCTATTTATTTGTGACATATGATCTCCATATTTTTAATTTGAAACTTCCATGAATTAGTAAAATTAAATACTTTTGTATGTACAGTATCACTGTGTGATGCCATCTTACTAATCTTGTTAGAATATAGAAATATATTAAACTGATAATTTTCTTAAAATCATTTTTATACAGAAAATAGGAAAGATATTGTTGATTATATTCCTGGAGTTAAATCAATCAAATCAAGTGACTTGCCATCCTTGTACCAAAATTCGGTGGTGCACCAATTAATCTACAAGGCATTTCAAGATGTTCGAAAAGCCGATATAATAATAGCCAACACCGTTCAGGAGCTCGAACCTGAAACCATCACATCGATTCAAGAAAAGCACAAGTTCTACGCCATTGGTCCAATTGTGTCCGCGAATTTCACTGAACTAACTATTTCGAGTAGCCTATGGTCCGAGCACGATTGCACCCAATGGCTCGATGCCAAGCCTCGTGGTTCGGTCTTATACGTCTCGTTTGGGAGTGTGGCTCTTGTTAACAAAGAGGATATTCTTGAATTAGCTCATGGACTTATGCTTAGTGAAGTGAATTTCATTTGGGTACTTAGGTTTAATGTTTTAGGTCAAGACGAAGATGATATTTTGCCCGTTGGATATAAAGAAAAAGTGAAGGATCGAGGGTTGATCGTGCCATGGTGCAACCAAACGAGGGTGATTTCACATTCAGCAGTTGGAGGTTTCTTGAGTCACTGTGGATGGAATTCTGTAGTGGAGAGTATTTGGTGTGGGGTGCCGTTGATTTGTTCTCCGCTTGTCACCGATCAACTCGCTAATCGGAAATTAGTGGTTTATGATTGGAAAGTTGGAATTAATCTTCGTGACGAGGAATCGATCACGAGAGAGGAAGTACGCAGTAAGATTAAATATTTGATGAACGAAGAGACTTCGAATAATTTAAGGAAGAATGTTGCACAAGTGAAAGAGACATTTCATAATACATTAGCTACGAATGGATCATCAAATGTTAATTTTAATAAGTTTGTTGAAGAGTTGAAGATAAAGATTAGTTTAGCTTGAGATGATCTAGTCTTAAACCACTGTATTCACGTGAATTTAATAAATTTTATTTAAGTTGTTTAATTGGATTTATAGTCAACTACTACGAATTAGTATATTAGCAGATTCTTTTCTTAATCAATTTCCAAACAATTTTTCTAACTTCTTTCCAAAGCATAGAGTTTTCTGGACGTAGATAATGATATCTATAGAGATGGATCTTTTATTAAACGAGAATATATATATATATATATATATATATATATATATATATAA
>NC_028645.1:1563959-1573936 GCF_001406875.1 Solanum pennellii
TATATATATATATATATATATATATATAAAACTCAATATCAATCATTATGAGTTCAATCGAATCAACAAAACCATTCTAGATCTGCTTCAATAATCATGGAATATGCCCAATGGAGATGATCATATATAAAAGAATATTCTGCCATAGAGGCAGCTGGTCCATGATGTCTTTGAAACTTAAAAGTTCACAATTCGTTCGATCTCAATTCATGTAATACTCTTTACTTTAATTTCTTTTAAATAATATATAATGTTGTGTTTGTATGTTGTATAGTTGAAAATAACTTAGCTTAATTTTTTTTAAAAATTATAAATGAAATATTAATAACCAGACAAATATCAAAAAACTATTTAAAGATGAGCATTATTTTACACTTTTTTTCGAGATAACTTCTTATATACCTAAAATCAACAAACTTTATGAGTAGTCGAACAAATGAGAGGTTGTTGATGAATGTTTTGAATAAGATCCCTTTGACCTCGTTCGCCTAGTAGTTTGCTTGTACTATCATTCACCTATATATCTGATATGCTTTTTAGCTAGCTTATTTTAATGAAAAACGCTAGTATCCTAACCCAACTACCGTTACATCTTTCTAACTTCATCTAAATTGTCTTTCAATACTTCATAATTATCATCTCTATGATAAATATAATAGCAAGTAAATTTAAACCATAAATTAAATACCGTATCGAATCAAACGATTTCAATATATAAAAAATATTAAATATGATCTATAAACAAGAGACATGGTTGGTCTTAAAATATGCAAGTTGGAAACATATTATAAAAAATAAATAAATAATTAACCCATACTCTTACTATCATTGTCACACAGTCCAAGTCTCAACATTACTGATACTCTGATGAAGCCCATAGGGAAAGGTTAAACAAAAAAAAAGATTTTTTAGGAAAAGAAAATTAGAAAAAAGATTTTCATCCTTCAACTTGTTACTATTTCAACTATTTTTTATTACTTAATAATATTTTCCTCCTAATTTATGTAAATGTCCATAAGCTCGTCAATGATCAGAAGTGTTTAAAAATATTATTTTGATCAAATAAAAATGTATGAAAAACTCTCTAAAAAAATATAAGAATCGAGATGATATATCGAAATAAAGTAAAAAAAAATACTCTAGATCATTTTGTCTAATTTTTTTTTTTAGAGTTTCCTATTTATTTTAATTTTAATATCATAATGTAGAACATATGTCCCCATTTTACAAAACCTCATATGGTCCACTTCCTCTGAGCCACCAATTTCATCCTTTCTTAGGTCACTTTCAAAAAAAAAATTAATTTGATTACTTTTTCATTAATGCTTTACATATGCATATTCTAAAGTATTGCTTTATAATGTATTTTATTATATTATGTTGTGTTATTTTAATGATAAAATGCAACAACTTTATTATTAACACACACTGAATCTAAAGTGCAACAACCTGTAATTTGCTTGTAGAATTTCAAATAGAGTAACACAAAATTTAAATTCTAACATGGGAAACCTATTTGTATATGTGTTTCCCTTAAATGGTCTAGCCTACACACATCGGTCTGTTAACGTCAGGCGTGGCCAAGCGTATCCCCTGTGGCCTGCACATTTTAATCAGACGACGTTGGACTTGGCTACCAGCATCATTTGTGAGTCTCTATATATGAATTATTTGTGTTGTGTTAGAAGATCAAAAAGAAATATTAAATAGATGAAATTATATGTCCAAGGAACCTCTCATGAGGTATGAGAATTCTATAGAGCTATATATATATATATATATATATATATTCTATTAATTTTACTAATTTATGTGATACTCAAAACTTTCTCTTTTAAAAACTACTTGAATATCATATCAATCTTCAGTTCTTCACTTCTACATCGGCCACTTGAGTTGTATAACTGAACTTGAACACTATATACTCTAACTCTATCTTATTCCCACTCAACCTAATCCCTTTAAAGACCACGATCCATATATATTTTTTATATTAGATAATTTTTTTATTTTAAATTCAAAAATCTCATTTTAAACAAGAAAAATAATTACAATATAAAAAAAAAAGGATATCATCACATTTAAAATATGAGGAAAAATCATCAATAATTCTTGATGAAAAGTTAAAAAGATGACATTTGAATAGTCAATATCTATTGACTTAAAAACTATATTATATATGGTCTATTTATCCTAGGGCTGTTCAAAACTGAACCGAAACCGATAAGCTGAACCGATAAAAAAGTTATTGGTTTATAGTATTGGGTTATTGGTTTAGTGCTTTTGATAATGATTTTGATTTTTTTTGTTATCGGGTTGTTGGTTCTTAACGGTTTAAAATTTTTTCTTAATGGGTTAATCGATAACTCGATAGTAAATTAAATAATTATATTTATACCATTTTGTATATAAAGTCCTCGACTAGGAGTTTAATTTCCTACTATTATTTTTTGTTGTCTCAAACACTTGATTATTCTACAATGTAAAAGTGTTTGTTTTTGAGCAAGATGTAACTTGTGAACTCAATTGCATGGTTTATTTGGTTTGTCACCTTGTTTCTAAGTGATTTTCAATGTTTTTCCTTTTGTGTCAAATCTTAACGGTTAAACCGATAATGATCAAAAACCGATAAACCAATAATCGATAAGCCAATATCTTAATGGTTCTTTAACGGTTTAGCATCTCTACAAACCGATAACCAATAAGCCAACCCGATAAACTTCAAAACCGAATCGAACCGGCCGATGCATAGCCCTAATTTATCCCTTTCCTATATTAAAATAAATTATTTTTAGTTTAATTACTCAAATTATAATTTTACAAATATTAATTCCCTTTCCTTGTAATTTCCCATTTTCCCCTCCTTTAATTCATTTCCCCTCCTTTTCCCTTCATTTATGGAACACAAATAAATACCCACAAATTCTCAACAAATTCATCTTCTCCAAATACCTTTGAAAAAAAAAATCCAAAAAAAAAAAAAATTAAAAAAAATTCATCATCTTCATCATCATCATCATCAACAATGGCGAATCATCACCAAAAACCTCATGCTATTATGATTCCATATCCATATCAAGGTCACATTACTCCTTTTGTGTATTTAGCTATAAAATTAGCTTCACATGGTTTCACAATCACTTTTGTAAACACTCATTATATACATTCTAAGATTTCCAATTCACAATCTAGAGAAAATTCTCAAATGAAAAACAAAGATGATTTGTTTGCTAGAGCTCGTGAATCTGGGCTTGATATTCGTTATGCAACGGTGAATGATGGGTTTCCTTTAGGGTTTGATAGGTCATTGAATCATGACCAATTTGTTGAGGGTTTGTTGCACGTTTTTTCAGCGCATTTTGATGAATTGGTTGGGGATTTGGTGAAATCCGATCCGCCGGTGACGTGTTTGATCGCTGATACGTTTTATGTATGGCCGGCGATGATCGCCGAGAAGTATAATTTGGTTTATGTTTCGTTTTGGACGGAACCTGCTCTGGTTTTTAATCTGTATTATCATATGGAATTGCTCAAAAAAAATGGACATTTTGCTTCTCAAGGTTCGTTTTCCCCTTCTCAGTTATTTTCGTTTTATCTCTAGGCACGAATTCGAGCTAAAAAATTTTATATTTATTAATATTTGCATTATTATGTTAAATTATCTATGTCACATAATGTGAGATGCTTTTATGATTATAGAAGTTGATTCTGTCTCAATTTTTATGACACGACTACTTTTGTCTCGATAATGAAATGATAATTTACTTGAATATAATATAGCTCTTGGCGATCCATACTACTTTTTAGGAAAAAGTGCCACTTGATATGGAATCGATTAAAATATAAATGTATGTATTTGAAAAATATATATGTGACTGACTCCCCGTAGAATAAATATCAATCAGAAAGTGAAGTCTCAAAGCCAACTAATAGTCTTTGTTTAAAAAATATAATGTATTATCATGTTTTCGGTTAGTTTACATCTCGACTAATTCTATAGAATACATGTTGCCTCCTTAGCAACAGATATTTTAAACTCAGCTTGACATATAGGAAAAATGTATAATATTTTTGCCCTCGTTGGAATTTGAATCTAGAACCTTATGATTCTCGACTCACTTTATTGATCAACAAAGACACAACCAACACTTGTAAATTGGATTGTGACCATGTACCAACATAATTGGTGTAAAATGTTGGTTAGGCCAGTGGGTCTCTCTCCTTCCTTCTTTTTGTTTTTGTCCTGTTTTAGGTTGTGGGATCCAATGAAAGCTGGTGGTAATAATGGTGGTTAGTTGAGATACCACTTCACCACTAATAACTAGTAATTTGATTTTCAGAACAAACAACTTATTTTCTAAAAATAGTTTATATCTTAATTAAAACAAAACATGTTTTTGTTTTTTTTAATTTTGAAAACATTTATGGTTGATGGTTGAGAGATGCCTACAAGAAAAAAGGTTTTTGTATGTAACAAGAGTTTTCACATTATCAGAGAGGAATTAGTCAAATTGGTCTAGTGGTGTCTTTAATTTGATCTTTTGTCTGTTATTGCATGTGCACATTATAATAAAATAGGTGTTCACACTTGGAGATATATCTTAAGAATTAAAAATTAGGATGTTTTTACACTGCACAACAGCTCTACAAAATAATCATAATTACTATCTTTTTATAAGTTTTAACCAGTATACAGTATGTAACTAATGTATAATATGTGTTTATATTGATTAAGGTCGAAGGGTAGTAGATAGTTGTGTATTCTAAACCTCTTTCTTTCTTATAAGTAATAGTAGTATTTACTATCATAGGTTCTTGTGTGGTGGTATTACACATAGTATGTTGTTGTTATACTTCATCATGTTTTTCTTATCTTTTTGCTATGGCTTCTGCAATTTCGATTCTTTTTCTTGAATCGACGGTCTATCAAAAAGAAAAAACCTAGCCTGTGCATATTTGGTGGATTAAAGATATTCATTTTACTATTTGAATAGCTGCCTTCTTTGACCTCCTAACAAGGCCTTGGCCCCCACTTGGTTGTCACATCTGTATCATATTAGAAAAAAAAGGTTTATTAACAAGTTTGTACATGTAATATTTAAAAACTGGACTATAGGGTTGGAGCATAAATTTTTAATTGAAATTTTAAAAAAGGTAGCTATGCTAATCAGTGTTATATTGAGAATCTAGCATTGATTCCTTTCCTAACTAATTATTGGTCCTGAGTGGGATTGGTGAGTCTACTTGAAATTATTTTATGTTAGTGATGTGACTTTTCAGCTTCTGAGTAGGCCTCTTTGTCTCAATATGTGCTACAAGTACCTCAACAGACAACAACCCATTATATGTAAAAAAATTTTGTGGGGTCTAAAACTATGGTAATGACTAATGAATCCTATCATACTCATTGCGCTGTGCTTGTATGAACTAGTCTTCCAAATGCCAACGTTAAGATGAGAGTTGCCCTTCTTTAGTGGTTCTCGTGCCATCACAATGGCATGACGTTGAAAGAGCAATTGGAACATGTTCCTGGTCAGCTCGTTAGTTTTGCATCTTGATGCTGGTAGGCTCCTTCCTCTTAAACATATAGTAAGATTATTGTGAGTCTAACTAGTCCTATCACATTCCTAGTGTCGTACTTGGATGCACTAGTCTTTCACATGTCTGTGATGAGATGAAAGTTGTCCCTGTTTGATAGTTCTTGTGTCACCACAATGGCATCACATCTAACGAATGACAAGAACCTGCCACTCATCCTGTTGTTGGTAGGCACATCGTGGCATCAAAAGCAAGTCTTTTTCTTGTGCTGCTGTCTGTGAAATCTCTTCTTTCTTTCTAAATATTGTGTCTTATCAGTAGATAATTTGATTAAATTATATTCTTATTTTTCAGATAACCGAAAGGACACTATAGACTACATACCAGGAGTTAAAGCTATTGAACCAAGAGACTTGATGTCTTATCTCCAAGCAACTGATATTTGGACTGTGGTTCATAGGGTAATCTACAAGGCCTTTACAGATATTAAAAAGGCTGATATCATCATTTGTAACACAGTCCAAGAACTTGAATTTGATACTCTCTCAGCCCTAAACAAAAACCAGCCCACATATGCTATTGGTCCCATTTTCCCATCTGGTAATTTCACTAAGGCCCCATTCAGTATTAGCCTATGGTCTGAGTCTGATTGCTCTCAATGGCTCAACAACAAGCCCAATTCCTCAGTCTTGTATGTCTCATTTGGGAGCTATGCTCACACTAGTAAAGAAGACTTATTGGAGATAGCCCATGGGCTTCAACTTAGTGGGGTGAACTTCATTTGGGTCCTAAGGCCTGATATCGTTAGCTCAGACGAGACAGATTTCCTGCCTGTGGGGTTCGAGGAAAGTATAAAAGATCGAGGGCTGATCGTGCCATGGTGTAGACAGATTGAAGTGATATCACACCCTGCGACTGGTGGATTCCTGACTCACTGTGGATGGAACTCGACGTTGGAAAGCATATGGTGTGGTATACCATTGATTTGTTTTCCCTTGCTGACTGATCAATTCACTAACCGAAAACTAGTTGTAAATGATTGGAAGATCGGAATCAACCTTTGTGACAAAGAACGCGTTACACACGAGGAAGTATCCGAAAAGGTTAGCCATTTTATGTGTGGGAGTAGTGCTCAAGAGTTGAGGAAAGCAGTGAAGGAAGTGAGGAAGACATTAGAGAATGCATTAGGACAAGATGGATCATCTGAGAAGAATTTTCATCAATTTATGGAAAACATAAAAGTCAATGCAAGGAAACGGGCCGGGCTTTCGAATGGGCATGTTAGTCCATTACACCAAAATGGTAATGGGCTGGTCCATTGAAACCTTTGAAATCTAGTGATAATTGTAAGCATATAGGCTAAAAGGCCTAAGTTGTAGAAATAGCCACTTCTCAACCTTGTTTTTAGAAAGTTAGTCATTGTTACAGAGTTTCAAATTCGACAAGTGAAACTTCAAGATATTATCGTGACGTTTTCCTTGTACATTTTGGAACTCTAGGCTATTGGCTATTTCTTAGTTACAAAGACTGAAAAGTTGGCTATTTTTGAATTTTAGTTTGGCCTATGTTAGGTGTAGGTATGGTTCTTCTCTCTTTTGGCAATGTTGTGTTTTTATCTTTGAATTTAATTTTTGCTTTAGATAAATCAAGCCCTTGAATGTAAAAATTGTTTGTTCAAAATAAATACTGTAGTTTAGTTTATTTTGAAATTTTGAGATGGTATTATTTTGAAAATGTTATGAAATTATTATTATTCAGGTGTGCGTAAGGCCGTAAGCTGATTTTGAACACCATCATCACAACAGTAAGAACTATGCCTCAATCTCAAACAAGTCGGAATTAATAACGTGTTCTCACTTCTTTATTTAAGTTCAGTTTATATCACAATTATTAAAAATAATAATTAAAAATTTTTGATGGTTAGTAAAGAGTTGCAGGTAGTTGTGGACTTCATAATTTGATGATTCCAAGAAAAATATAATACTATTTTGAAATATCTACCAAGCTAATGCAATACAAGCAAAGGTGTCTTAAATTCTTAACTTAGGTTCCAAAACAATAAATAATTGACAAATAATTTTAAAGTATAGAGTTAGAAAAAGATTATTTGCATTCGATATTTACTCGGATTCTCTATTAACTCGATAGTTTATTGAAAAAAAATTTTACTACGTAAAGATAGAAATACAGTTTGCAATTAATTTATCCTCGCAAATTTTATTCTATAGGAAAAATTTATTTCCATATTATATTGTATGGTATTTATTAGTCAACCTCTATAAAGGAAAACACACATTTATCACTTTATCATGGTTAAATTCTCACTTGAATTTCTACTTGGCTATGATAATTTAAAATTAATTACAGGGAATTTGGGTCTAGAATTGATTGGAATGTTCTAGAATTTCTAATTTTTAAAGAGGTTTTGAATTTGCTAAATTAATTTAGATAGGATAGATTAATGGAGGAGAGTCACTTTTTTTAAAATCAAAACTAAGAATTGTTTATCTCATTAAAAGCCAAAAGTAAATCAATTTGGTGTCTAATTAGGAGATTATTAAGCAAGTTTTTAGAAAACTGAGTTTTGATATACTTAGCTTTGACGTTTTTATTAATTAATTATTTCTAAACATAATAGTGTTTGTTTAAACTGTTTTTTACACATAATTTCTAAGTTTTACAAAAATAATTACCATCATTAGTTACATATCGAACTAACTCAACTTACTATCGTTATATAATTTAAATATTTTTTATTGTAAATTATATACCTTAATTAATCGTAGTTAACTTATTTAAGTATATATACTAACACTCATTAAACATCTATTTGCTTCCCTCCCACTCGCAAACGATAGGTCTCGAATATTTTATCGTTGAAATTAAATTACTAACGACTTCTTTATAACGAACAAATAAGGAAATGCCACGATAGCAAAATGTTGACATGGCGTGCTATAATTGGTTGATTATTCCCTCAAAAACGGATTAAAAGAATTCCAAATATAACCAAAACAAGGAAATATAATTCTTTAAAAAAATTAATATCAACATCAATTATAGTTTTTTGGTGTATAAAAGGGGAAAAAAATAATAAAAAAAGGAAAAAAATGTTTTTTTATAAAAAAAAAAGTATTTTTTTTTCCTAACAAGAAACGGACTACTAATAAGCTTTTATAAATAGCCCTTTACATGGCCAAAACCAAAAAAAACAAAAACTGAAAACTGTTTGAACTCTGCAAAAAAAAAAAATCAACTTTTTTCAAAAAAATCATGAGTAACAAAGCTGAATCATCTGATTCGTAAGTACCCATTGTGATTCTTTTGTGGAAAAAATTGTTGGTGTAGTTGGATTTTGATTCTTGATTATAAAAAAAAGTTTGAATTTTTATGGTTTTGTTTTGTGATGTTTGTAGGAAGGGGACTAAGAAGGATTTTAGTACAGCAATTTTGGAGAGGAAGAAATCACCTAATCGTCTTGTCATTGATGAAGCAATCAATGATGATAATTCTGTTGTTTCACTTCATCCTGATACCATGCAAAAGCTCCAGTTTTTTCGTGGTGACACAATTTTGATAAAGGTTGGATTTTTACTCATGTTTTCTTGAAATTTCATGTGTTTAGTTTGGAGTTTTGGTAGATTATTATGGTGGGGTGGTGGTTAAAGTTCACCTATGGGACAAGGGTTGTAATGGGGTTGTGATTACTGATTAGTGTTTAACAGAGGGGTTTATGGGAGTTGAAGTTTATGAGTTCAGAATTTGCCACAGAAAAAATAGCTCAACTTAGTGTAGGATTAAGGATGCAAAAAGTAAGGTACATGAATATTTAGCTATATGGGTAAGTTTGGTGTCCCATGTGCTTTACTTGAGCAAGGGATCTTCTGAAAACAACCTCTCTATCTAGTGGTGAGGCAGAGGTAAGGTCTGCGTAAACCTATTGGGTTACACTAAGTTTGATGCCCTTGCTTCTTGTTTGCTGGAAATCAGTTGTGCAGGTGAAATAAGCATAAGGACAATGAGTTTTGATATATAAGCTAAAAAGGCCGGGGCTTGGCCATTCGTCCTTAAGTTCTTAGCTTTGTATTGTTCTGTGTCAATTTGTCTAGCTCGAATATGTTGTAGTGCCTTATGAAACCATGAAGAATGGTGATTAGTGTTTGGTTCCGTTTGATGGTCTATTTTATTAGTAACTTTTTCATGTATTCTGTTTTTAGTTTGAAAATAATGAGTAGATGTAGTTTATCAAAAAAATAAAAATAATGAGTAGGGTGTAGCTAGTTCTAATGATTGTACCTTGTTTGGGAAATGCTGGTGCAAACTTTGAGGAATTGGTATTAGCTGTAGCTTCTTCACATTATGGTGATGTAAGAATTGTGATGAAATACTGGCACACACAAACACACAATATGTGTATAATATATATATATATATATATA
>NC_028645.1:1574774-1590738 GCF_001406875.1 Solanum pennellii
TATATATATATATATATATAAGATTTTGAGTTCTGAACTATGTATTTTGTCGTATAGGGAAAGAAAAGAAAAGATACTATCTGCATTGCCATTGTTGATGACAAGTGTGATGAGTCAAAGATTAGGATGAACAAGGTTGTCAGAAATAACCTTAGGGTTCGTCTTGGTGATGTTGTCTCTGTTCATCAATGCCCTGATGTCAAATATGGTAAACGTGTGCACATTCTTCCAATTGATGACAGCATTGAGGGAGTTACCGGAAATCTGTTTGACGCTTACTTGAAACGTAAGTGTTCTACTATCAATTTGATTATTGCTTGTTAGAATTTTTGGATAAGTGATGTTATTTATTGTTCTTCTGTTAAGAGTTTTTGATTTACTTAGCTGATGGTATTCTTCTGATAAGCATTATATCTGCGAATGCTTTGTGCCAATATCCTGCTTTTGAAACTTTATGTTGTTTGTTAAGTTTCATTGTCTAACTTAAACTCTGGTGTGACTTGTGTTGTTGCAAGTTTGCATCAAGTGGATTCACAAGGTTTCCTCTTGCCCTATGGGGTTTATCGTTATAATATTTTCTGAATGAGTCTATCAAATTCTTGGTCATTGTTTACGTTTAAAAAAATATTCCTAGTCATCGTTAAAGTTATTGGTTTAAAATCTTCAAAGAGCTATGTCGTTTGTAGTGAAGTGAGAGATTTGGATAACCATTGTCATTCTTATTGACAAAGAGATGACGTATTCGAACCTAATTATTTGCAATTACTGATCCTTCTTGTCTCCCCTGTGTTATTTCTCCGCAGCCTATTTCGTTGAAGCATATCGACCAGTGAGGAAGGGTGATCTATTTCTTGTAAGAGGAGGAATGAGAAGTGTAGAATTCAAGGTTATTGAAACTGATCCAGCTGAATATTGTGTTGTCGCCCCAGATACTGAGATATTCTGTGAGGGTGAACCTGTGAACAGAGAAGATGAGAATCGGTTAGATGAGGTTGGTTATGATGACGTTGGTGGCGTGCGTAAACAAATGGCTCAGATCCGCGAGCTTGTTGAGCTTCCGTTGAGGCATCCACAACTGTTCAAATCTATTGGTGTGAAACCTCCCAAAGGAATTCTCTTGTATGGACCTCCTGGATCAGGGAAGACATTGATAGCTCGAGCAGTTGCTAATGAGACTGGTGCGTTCTTCTTTTGTATTAATGGACCAGAGATCATGTCCAAATTGGCAGGAGAAAGTGAAAGCAATCTCAGGAAAGCATTTGAGGAAGCTGAGAAGAATGCACCTTCAATTATTTTTATTGATGAAATTGATTCAATAGCTCCTAAACGTGAGAAGACTCATGGAGAGGTCGAGAGGAGGATTGTTTCTCAGCTCTTGACTCTCATGGATGGTCTCAAATCACGTGCCCACGTAATTGTCATGGGTGCCTCTAATCGCCCAAATAGTATTGACCCCGCCCTAAGAAGGTTTGGCAGATTCGATAGGGAGATCGATATTGGTGTCCCGGATGAAGTCGGGCGTCTTGAGGTGCTTCGTATCCATACAAAGAACATGAAGCTCGCTGAAGATGTAATTCCATATCCTCAAACTTTTTAGTATTCTGACTTCTAAAAAGATTGCAGTTTGGTAATATGTTGATCTTTGTTTGCAGGTTGATTTGGAAAGGATTTGCAAAGAAACACATGGTTATGTTGGTGCGGATTTGGCAGCTTTGTGTACTGAGGCTGCACTTCAGTGCATCAGAGAGAAGATGGATGTGATTGATTTGGAAGATGAATCTATCGACGCTGAGATATTAAATTCAATGGCTGTGACCAACGAGCACTTCTCAACTGCTCTTGGGACAAGCAATCCATCTGCCCTGCGTGAAACTGTAAGTCTACATTTCTTTTCGTTCAAGGCTTCTCCTACTACATATCTTCCACTCGTTTCCTAATTATGACGTATGGCGGAACAGGTTGTTGAAGTTCCTAATGTCTCCTGGGAGGACATTGGAGGCCTTGAGAATGTCAAGCGTGAGCTTCAAGAGGTACATATATACTAAACTTATAATGATGAATATTATGATCTGCTAACCTGTTAACCTTGTTGATTTACATGACCTAATCTTTTATTTGTTTTGTAGACTGTTCAATATCCTGTGGAACATCCCGAGAAGTTCGAGAAGTTTGGTATGTCTCCTTCTAAGGGTGTTCTCTTCTATGGGCCACCTGGATGCGGAAAAACTTTGTTGGCGAAGGCTATTGCAAACGAATGCCAGGCCAATTTTATTAGTATCAAGGGTCCAGAATTGCTTACCAAGTGGTTTGGAGAGAGCGAAGCCAATGTTAGAGAAATATTCGACAAGGCTCGAGGGTCTGCTCCTTGTGTCCTGTTTTTTGATGAGTTGGACTCGATTGCTACTCAGGTGCTGCTCCTCATTCTCATGTTCCCATTGAACTGTTTACTTCAAGGTTTTACCGGGTTTTTTTTTCCAGATTAGTTGCTTCTGTTGCTAAATATGACACTCTTTTGCAGAGAGGCGGTAGCAGAGGAGATGCCGGGGGAGCTGCTGATAGAGTTTTGAATCAACTCCTCACCGAGATGGATGGCATGAATGCCAAGAAAACGGTTTTCATCATCGGTGCCACCAACAGGCCTGACATTATTGATCCTGCACTTCTACGTCCCGGTCGTCTTGACCAATTGATTTACATTCCTCTTCCTGACGAGGACTCCCGCCATCAAATTTTCAAGGCATGCCTGCGGAAATCACCCCTTTCTAAGGATATCGATCTCAGAGCTCTTGCAAAATATACGCAAGGGTTCAGCGGAGCTGACATTACAGAGATCTGTCAACGTGCATGCAAATACGCTATCCGAGAGAACATTGAGAAAGTAAGTTTTCTATCTCCAATTCTCCATGTCTTATCAGCTGATAATATTTGAGGCAATAGATATTAGTTTCTACACTGATAGACTTGGGATGGAGTCAAGACTTGAAGTTTATGAATTCGGGATTTAATTTATACAAATACTAAATGAATTTTATCAGACAAAATACGAATTACTGAGTTCTGTCAAACCTGCTTCCTATACTCTAGCTCCGCCCCTTCCTAAAGTAGAAAACTAATGTTTGCAGGATGTTGAGAGGGAGAGAAGGAGAAGGGATAATCCGGAAGCTATGGAGGAAGACGTTAACGATGAAGTATCTGAGATCAAGCCTGCTCACTTTGAGGAATCAATGAAGTACGCTCGAAGGAGTGTGAGTGATGGTGATATCCGCAAGTACCACGCGTTTGCTCAGACGTTGCAGCAGTCCCGAGGGTTTGGTTCTGAGTTCCGGTTTGCAGGTCCCACCACCGGGACTACTGATCCCTTTGCAACTTCTGCTGGTGGTGCAGCAGATGAAGATGAACTGTATAACTAGACTGTCTTCAGCTTATTTTTCATATCTTATGTTTTACCATTTACAACTTTGCTAATATTAGTAATTATTTTTAAGAAACTTTGAAAGTTAGTAACTATTTCCATTCATTGTCTTGAGTTTGTAATTTTATTGATTTTTCTAAGCTTTACATAAATAATACTCTGTAGCTATTATTTTGTCTACTTAAAAAGTTTTAGATTTTATTTGGCTAAATGTTTAAAGGTACAGAACTTATATTTTTGCATGTAATTATTTTTGTTTAACTCGTTTCCAACAAAGATAATTATGTATCCAATAAGAATTGAATTCGAGATGTCAGATTAAACACGAAGAAATATCTATTATCGTCATCATAAATTTTGTGAAATGTTACATAGGACCCTTGAGGTGAAATATTATATATTATTTATAATATTTTATTTTATGATGATCTAAATTATTATTTTTACGGTTTACATATACATGTAATACACAATAAATACTTACTGACACAATGCTGTTACAAAAATTATATATACAAATACATGCTATAGATCTGTTGGACGTAAAAACTCGATACGAGTATATTTCCACTTAATTATTTATAGTTAAATCGATGTCCAAAAGGGGTACCATGTAGGTGTACTAAGGTGATTATAGGCCATTCTTTTAGAAGCAAAATTCTTACTTTCTTTCTTTTTATTGAGGGAACAATGATATGATGGATCAACAACAAATGCTAAATATCATTGTCAAACTCAAATTATTATTTCACTATTTTTACAATTTACTACTACTTATATTCAATAGTTATATATAAACAGATCTTCGATCAAATTTATTTTTATCAATCTTCTACATCTTGCTTAATTTCTTGTTCTGTAAATCAGTGATTGAGTTAATCAAATTTCGAACGCTTTAAGAGCCCAATCATGGAGTAATGCATGGGACCATCTTGGTTGATCGATCATTTTGTTTTTAATTAATTTTACAAGGATTTACATGAATTTAATAGCTTAATATATACGAGGCATAATAGATGATAAATGGTGGGAGTGGGGTGGGTGGGGTGGAGGGGTCTAAAATAATTTTTTTTATTAATTTATGATAAACCTAATATTTACAGCATTTCTATGTATTTGAATAAACTCTTTTATTGTTGTACTATATATATATAATATGATATGATCAAAGCAATATATTAATGTGGTACCTTTGAATTATTACAAGACCTCATTATTAAATATGTTTTGACCCTTAGAAAGAACATGTATGTCTCATTTAAATGTGTTATTAAAAAAAACACTAAAATAAAATAAAATAACAAAAATTAGCTATAAAATTTATCGTTAATTAGATTCACTAACCCAATTTCCCAATTTAATTCGATAGGATCCCTTCATTCACATTTACTTCCATCAAAAATGTTTTCTTAATCTTTTTGACCTCTGAATTTTGAATTATCGTACTTTCACACAATTCATAAGTCGTCAAGTAGCCCGTAGCTACTAGGATTTTTAAATAATTCATTGATAATTTTCCGTGAGATAGGATTAACGATAGTTTTTTGTAGTTTAGAAACAAAAATTGTCCATTTTAACTTCTAGATTTTGGAGTAATATCCTACTTTCACGCGATTCATTTCCTGCCAAATAGCCCATAACTATTAGGATTTTCAACCTATTTCATATCATAGGATCATCGATAGATACATAAGTTATCCATCGCTAATTTCTGTTATTATATTGAGTGAATAAAAAACACAAAAAGAACATAGAGCAAGCAAGTCCACATGAATATGCTAATACATGTCCTAGTCCAATGAAACTCTTAGCCCTTTCCCTATTCATATATTGACCTATTTTTTCTGACTACCTCTCATGGGATTTTCTCCTACTTTTATAATATATATATATATATATATAATGGTGTCAAATCTAATCAAAAAACTTTTAAATCATTTTTTCTTGTGGAAAAAAGAGAAATTAATGTTGTACTATATTATGTAGCTATAGCTAGCACCAACCATGTTACACTTGGTCTTGACATGATGTGATGCAGTATTGGAAGTATAGTATATTACATACACCAAAGTGTCCCTTCATAGTTTATATTTAATCTCTCTATATATATTATAAATTTTTTTTATAAAGTATGTTCGAAGAATAACCACATTTCAACATACGTAAAATGTTTGTGTTGAGGTTATAGATTCAAGTCTTGGAATCGTAAACCATTTGGGGTTTGGGGAGGGGGGCGGAGGGGGAGAGTGATCGAATGATGGTTTCATTTTCTTTTCTTTTTGTCTTGAATGACTATTTTAAAGTCAATTGTAATAGAGCTATAAATACTTATTTCTATTAAAATGAAAAGCAGCTAGCAGAACTTGAAATAAACTCGAACACTTTTTGGCTTGAACTATGGATTCTTGTGCAAAAATATTTTAAATTAAAATATGCATATCGAATAAAATCACATTTTAGGGCAATATGAGAAATTACATTGCCCATTTATATAAAAATAAAAACTTGCAACAATGCTATAAACATGGTCGTCTTATTGTCAAACAGTTTGTCCGCTCATAGAAATTAAAGTAAATACATGCCTTTACAATACTATATCAAGTGTAACACCATAAGTAGGTTCTGAGAAGGTAGTATATACGCAAATTTTCTCCTACTCTTTGAAGACGTACAGATCGAGAGATTGTTAATGGTAGACCCTCGACTAAAGTAAAACATAAAAAATAAGTATGTACAGCAAATATAACGACGAATACGTCATGTTGGAAAACAATGAAGAAGAGAACAATAGCAACAACAAATAACACAATATTGTGATTGCGATCTTAGGTGATTACGCAATCAGATGATATGTTTCCTTCGATATATATATATAAATCAGAATATATGTAATTAGTTGTAAAGATACGTTTCCTTAGTTATATAGCTGGTACAACTTGTAATATAACATTGAGATGTATTATCAAGGCTAATCTTACTTTACAATAACTAAAACAAAGGAAACAACATATAATAATACTAAAATTGAGAAAATATATAGTAAGAGAGTAATAAAAATATTGAAAAGGAAACTAAAACTACTACTTTCTACCCTAATTCTCGATCTACATATCTCTCATCTACAGACATATCCTCGATAAGCTACATATAAGCTATAATATGTCTAATCACCTCTTAACAATGCTTTTTCTACCCTAATTCTCGACCTACATATCTCTCAATTTACAGACATATCCTCGATAAGCTACATATAAGCTATAACATGTCTAATCACCTCTTATCAATACTTTTTCTAACCCTAATTCTCGACCTACATATCTCTCAATTTACAGACATATCCTCGATAAGCTACATATAAGCTATAACATGTCTAATCACCTCTTATCAATGCTTCTTCAGCGATCTAATTAGGAAATGCATGCCTTTAAGTGGTAATTTTACAACACATGTTGATCACAATTAGTTATATATTGGCTTGCAAGCACATGAATATAAGAGCCTATATAAAGGTATTACAGTTACAAAAACATCAAATCAAAATGAAGCTAGCTATATAGGGTTTGTGTGCTAAGAAAAGAAAAGAGGGAAACACAGCTTGGGCCTTGACATATACATCCATCATGTCTAAAGGGTGCATCTTCTACCCTACCACACTATCCCTTCTGTCACTTTGCCTCTCATCATGTACCTAAATTCAAGTTAAACTATACTATATAATAATAATAATTATTTTTTAATATTATCAGAGTATATATATCCTTTACCAATAATAACGATAACATATTCAGTAGAGCGCGATGGATACACATACCCCTTAATTTATTTTATGATGATAGAGAGATTGTTTCAAGTGCATATATACTCAAATGCGATGTACAAAATCTTTTTCGTACAATGTCTACATACGTTGATTATTATAGAGCATATCCTTTATATCGGATCAATTCAACCTCGGATCGTTGATGAGGAATATTACGAAAGTAAGCTATCAATGTATACACTCAAATGCAACATATATATCTATGTATGTTGATTATTATAGTGCCCCGATCAATATTGATTTAGATTAAAATTCTTGTATTGAAGCAATTCAACATCGAATTATTGATGAGAAATATTACAAAATATCCACAAAGAACTAAACAAACTTTATAACGTTAGAAAAAAGTATGAGACATATATATAATTAACACAAAAAATTGTGTCATGTTTACTCATCAATTAATGGGATAATATGTCTCAAACGTGAAATATACTTTTTTTTTTATGTACAATCAATTAATTATTCTGAAAATAATTAGAAATAAAATAAAATAAAATGAAAAAAATAGGAATAAAAATGGAATGGATCACCATGCATGTTATTTTTTTTTTCTCTGACTGATAATAAAGAGGCCTTCGTGCGTAGAGTCAGAAAAAAGTGCAATAATTTCTACAACCAAAGATCAAGAAAATCCAGATTTATATGGGACATCCACCTGACAAATGTTATGGTAAAAAAAAAAATATTCATCGATATAATTGAAGAGTTCAAATTTTACGTGTGAAAAATATTTATAGGATTAAGTTTATTTAAATATGTGCTTTAATTTAGTCTCATTGATCGATAGTTATGTTCTTTATTTTTAGATGTGCACAGAAATAAATTTGGTACTGATTTTGATTTTGTCATGCCCTAACGCGATTCTTTTTAAATTAACTAGAGCCTACGAGTATTTCTTCTTCTTTTTTCTAGAATTCCGAGAAAAATTTGTCGTCGCTATTATATATATTACGTTCTTAAGTAATTATTTATAAAACATATTTGAACATCTCATGTTCGAAAACCTTGCAGTATAACCTATCGGCCCATCGGAGCCCAAATAACAATAGGCAATTCTGACGCTACAAATCCGGCTTATAAGACATTGATAGGAAAACTCACTCATCACTTTACGAGATCACACTTATTGTATTTACTTAGTCATTTTTACGATAAACTCAACTAAAAAAAGATACAAACAAGTGAATTCAATTACTAATCTTTTTTTATAAAATATCGCTTGTTGTACCAACTCTCGGTTAACTCGGAGTAATTTGATAGTATAATATTTGAAGTGAGCAAGTTAAAAAGGTACAAGTACGTTTTTTCTTACTTTGTGTGCATACGTGCATTTCCACGTAAAAAGTTATTAACATAAAAGTATAGCAAATCGAAAAAAAAAAGTGAATTTCAAACTTGTCAGAGATTTTCACGTGCAAAAATATTTTTAAATTTTACCATATGAGATAAATTATACATTTTTACCAATTTTTATTTGGACTTTGACCTTCCAACTACTACTACCAGTACTAGTCGTGCAATTGTTTTTTTTCTAACTTTTATATTTTGAATTTTATTAATTTAAATTTGTGTCGTAAATCGTTATTAACATGGTGGATAGGTAGTTAGAATTTTAAAAAAATATTATTTTAACTTATACAAGTCATAATTTACATTTTAAAATTTATTAGAATATTTTATTTATATATTTTAATTAAGTTTTGTTTTAATCAAACATCTAAATTTTTAATAAAATGCTTCAATTATATATCTTCTACTCGTATGTTGAATTTTTCTTTTGTATGTGTTTCTAAGTTATATATTCGTCTCAATAAGTTATAAAATTATAAACATTTTTTAATTTAAAATCGATGCATACAATTAAGAAAAAAATATATTATATTTTATGTAATTAACTTATTATCTAATAAACTAATAAAAATACATGTACGCTTCTTTTTTTTTTTTTTTTGATAATAGATTTCTAGCTCAACGTCCCTATTATTAACAGTAAAAGTAGTCTCCTGTATGATATTTACAAAATAATTAAATGTAATTTAATTAAAAAATTATATTTAATTAAATATCTATTTATAGAAAATAGAAGTGGTTATTTTTATATTTATTGATTTTTAACTTATATAAACATGTTTTTACTTCAAAATCAACTAGTCAATATCTCTTCTCCACTTATTTATACTTTAGTTTTATTTATTTCAGTTATTATATTATTTATTATTGTTATGATATAATATTATTTATTTATTCTATTTCATATGACTTATTTTTTCTTTTCAATCAGTTTTTATATAACAATAATTTGATTATAAAATATCTATTTTATCTTTAATAAAATAATTTATCTATCATATAAATATTTATGAGTTTTTTTTTTGTTACAAGTTAGAAAATCTTTTTTTTTTAAACTCTATGTCAAGATAAATTAACTCGTATAACTTAGGACATAGCGTTCTTTTTTCAAGTAAGATTTCTTCATTGTTTTATGTTTTTTAGGGACCGTGATACATTTTTTGGTCAAGAATCTTTCGAAACACTATTTTATCTTCAACAAAGTAGGATATAATGTCGATGTACTTATCATCTTCTTTATTTCATCGATAAAATTACACTGAATATATTATTATCGGTATTATCTATTCTCCATAGGCACATTCCTCTAAGGATTCTTGTTGTCGGTTTAATTACTCCATATCTCTAGCTTTTCACATCTTCTATTCTCATATTCACACTATATACCAAAAAAAGAAATTTAAAATTAATGTTTTCATGTAGCACTTTCATGATTTAGCATATTTTTACTATTTTAATGTTTTTTTTTGGAATAAATTAAAATAAAAGTATAACATACATCGAGGAAGTGGTATATACATTGGAATAATGGTTTGTTCAAAAAAACAATAAAATAAGTAAGTGAAATCTCATAGTGGAGAACAATTAGTACTAGGATTCACCTTAAACGATATTAATATTATTATTTTTAAAAGCACTAATTAACTATGCAACTCTCCACTATATTACTTTTAAATGTATTTTTTTTATTATTACAATTTAATAATATATAAACAATTTCATATTCTTTATTTGTTGAAAATATATATATATAGCGAGGGTACTCCCTCTATGACATTTACGTATAAGCAGTATATATTTAATTTATAATGGATTTTATCAAATGTAAAAAAAAAAAGATTTTTAATACGTCAAAAATAATCTTAAAAAATCAAATTTATAATCTAAAATATTATATAATATTATATAGTTCTAAAACATGTGATAAGTAGTATAAAATACAAAAGTTCAAAATTTTCAAATATAATTATGTTATTTGTTATAAATATCGTTATATAAAATGAAACGATAGAATATTGATCTAATAGTTGCACAATTTAGAGCGTAAGAATGAATTTTTTTTTCTATTTATTATTTAGTAATTATTTATGATATAGTAAGTGTGATCAATAAAATGAAGGATAATTAAATTCTTTTTAGATATTTACTTAATTGGTAGGTTGATAAGAGATATATTCAATCAAATTAATTGAAGTACATATAAATTGACTCGATAAATATCGAAATAATTTTCTTTTTGTGGTAGGGATGAGAAGTTGTCTTTCAATAGATATGAAAAAAAAAAAAGATAAAAGAAATATACTTTTAACTTTCCAATTGATTTAACACTAAATAATGCCAATTATTTCCACATCATGCTCGTGTGAGTTTGTAACTTCGAGACTGTAAAAAGAGAATATTGTAAACATAAAATAAACTTTTATATTCCCTAAAAATGGAATATTTTTATTCGCCAAAATAAGTATCGTTTTAATAAAATAATTTTTTTTCCGAACAAGTATTATTTTATCGAGTTATATGTTAGCATATCAATATAATTGTTGTTTTTACAAATTCAAGATAATAAATTGTAATAATTACTATATACATTTATATCTTTGTATTATATAATTATTTTTTTATATTATCTAATTTTCAAAAAACGTCAATCTAGTATAAATAGGATAACTTAATAAACTATATCTTTTTTATGGATATGAAATGAGTTAAAACGATACTTTTTCTTAAACGAAAAGAGTAGGATAAAAGTTGCACATATTCTTTCATGGAGAATTTTAAAAATTAAATAAACCTCTATATTTCATTTTAAAAATATTTTGGCCCTCATAGATAATAATTATAATAGTAATTGAAAGGACTTGAAGCATTATTGATTTGCTTTTATTTGTTACCAAAAATAATAATTGTGGGACAGACAATCTAAAGCAAATAGTTTAAATGATTCTTGGGCCTGTCTAGTTTTATGTTAACAAAAAATAATTCAAGATTGATTAGAATGTCTGAATTACAAAAACATTTTTAGTTGGTGTTTGGGAAACAAATAATTACAAAGTTACAAAAAAATTCATCATAATAATTGTTTTACACAAGTTAATTAATCCAATGGTTAATTAATTTAAGTACCTTATACCCTTCATAGTTTCCATTGCAAAAGACCAAAAAATAAAAAAAACAATTTTACATATATATTAAGAAATAAAAAGAGAGAAGAAGAAGAGGGGTTTATCAAATGTTCAAGGAAATGTGAATGAGAAACGACAGTTCAGTGCACGAAGCATTCTGCATTCTTGTATTTAGAGAAAGCCGTATAGAAATATGAAATAGACAATCTATATATAAACTAACACAATCATTAGTTATTGATTCCACGACTCAAAATTTTAACATATAGATAATGATGAATCAAATATTGAAGAGTACTAAAGTAAAAACCAAGAAAGCTTCAATATCAATATAATCAAGCAAATTAGAAATACAATTTTTTTTTTATAAAGAAAAAAAAGAATGAGCTATAAATTCCAACTTTTTTTTGAGAAAATAAATAATATATATATATATATATCAACATACTCTTAAATAATGATATCTCTAAGTACACCTTCTCTACAAATCTTCAAAATCTTCAAAACATTATTTCATTCTTTCCTCTCATGCCAACACACAAGCATAGCAATACATCTTCTTACAATATAAAACTTAGCCCTTTGCTTCTTTGCTATATGACTACATTTTTTTCCAAATGATTTTGTTGAGTTTTGTGATGATGAATTATTAACGTTAGAGTTGTGCTCTTCATCACTTTCTCTAATTGGTTCCATATGAATAATATGAAACAAAAACAAAAAACTATTTATATATAGTAGTGGTACTAATACTTCTGCAAACTGCAAATTTGCAGCTTGTGGCAGTGGATATATATATATAAATATAAATATAAATATAAATATAATATATAATATATTATATTATATGGTTGATGCTTAAGGTTACTTTATTTTATACTATTGTTGATTTGAGTTACCCTTTTGTTTTAGTCTTTTTACTATTTTTCATATAGTACTAGTATATTTGGATTGATCTACAATGTGTACAAATTTATATATTGCAATATATTATGCTAGATAAAAATGGTTATTTTTTATTTCACTATTATATATTCTCTTGGTCCCGTTTGATATGCAAACTGTGTTTGACTGTTTAAGAAAAAAAAATGATTTTGAAACTTTTGCAATAAAATCGAAATTTAGGGTTGAATTGTTTTTAGGATTAATAACATTTTAGATCCTTTGGATTTGGTAAATTATGATTTGTTCATTATAGTTATATTTGTCTAATTAAGCGTAAATTACTCCTGTGTTATGTTAAAGCTTGTATTGTTTCTTTAAATATGAAATAAATTTACCTTTAAATAGTCAAAATATAATATATTTCATACTTAAATGAACCAAAAGCACACATTTTAATTTATTGAAGGTTAATTAATTATGTTTTTTTTACCCGATCTAAAATGAGAATTTATCGATAATTGACACTATTAAAATGGGGTTTTCTTTTACGAATATAATCAAATTTAAAGGACTATCGACTAAATGAAACCCTTTATCTTTTAGTAGTACAAGGGACTAAAAGTGCTATTATCCCTTATTTCGAAATATAAAAACTTGTTCGGTTTTTTTAAAACTAAAAATAAAAGTATATCATATAAATACAATAATAATAAGTAATATTATTTTTAAATTTTGGTGGTATCTTTTCTTGGTCAAGTTTCTTGAAGTCTAAATTAATTTATACATTTTCACACATGATGAGTTAATATGGAAGGGTTAATTTTTTATTAATATAGCAAGGCCCAAAAGAATGGTAGGTAAATAGGACTATAATATTAAGTCAGGGCTAATTGGTACCATTGATTTTATAAACAGACAACATCTGTAAACAGTACTACAAGTACCCCATTTTGACTGATTTAATATTCTGACCGTTTCAATTTATTCGTCTTATTTATTTTTAAAATTATTTTAAAAAATATATGACTTTATGAATAGATGTTATTCGTTTTAACATAGTAACATTCACAACGTAGTCACAAGGGCTCTGAGAGTTTTGTCTTGTTTTGGGGGGATTAACGATACGTTATGATCACTTGTATGAATCTCTTTATATTTTGAGTGAGGTTATCTCTTTCTATACTTTGTATAATCATATTTATACAGTGGATTGTCTGTCTTCTTTGCGGAATGTAGATCGATTAACCAAATCACGTTAAATTTTCGTGTTTTATGGTATATATCTCGTTTGTCTTCTTACTCGTGGTCTTTCGAGGTTTTGCTTTGTTAGCTTCCGTGGGACACTTAATTATTTTGGTTCTAACTTTCTACATTATAATATTTTACGTATTTTTAGTTTTAAAATCACAAGATTCAGAAGTTTTTTTTTTTCAAACTTCGTTTTGGATTATTATGAGCTTATATAATTAGTTAATTGGTTAGTCGTCTGAACTTTTACCTTATTGATAAGAATTTGATTTTCCACTTTATAATATTTTAATTGTATCAAATTAAAATCAAATAAATAAATTAAATAGCGTATTAATTATGGTTTTGGCCTTATTTATTGCTGTGAAAAAGTTGATGCCAAAGCTGCAACTTGCAAAGATTTTTGTTTACTACTTTATTTTGTCATGGTCTTTTAACTGTTAACTATCATAAATGTGTGTTGCAAAATTCTCCAACGTTTATTGCCTTAGTAAAATTATGTTTAAATTATATTTGATAAAGATAACTGGTTATTATTGGTAGGGAGCGTTTTCTCTTTAATAAATTTTTTTGTAACATAAATATTGTATATTAGTTGGGTTAGTGTGTAGGTTTTTATAATAATAATAATGATAACAACTTACTCAATATAATTCGTCTAGTAAAATCTGAATGAAATGATAAAAATATACGCAAATTATGTCATTATCTTTGCGAGATAGGAAGGCAAGCGGAACGTACTTAAAAAAACATAAAAAAATGTGGTATGGATGAATTTCATCCCTCCTTAAGCATAATTCGAATTCTGAAAATAAAGAAATTCATATATATTAGGAAATATTTCATTCTTAATGAAATCTTCTCGGTATCCATTTATATTAATCGAGCCGATAAATTTTAAATATCGTATAATTTTAAAAAATGAAAAATAGTTAAAAATTTTATTTTAATTAAATAATAATTGTAGATTCAGTCAAACTCACTCCATTTTGACCAAACTCATCTATATGTATATTTTAAATTAAAAGAACCTAACAATTAATTTATTTATTTTTTTAAAAAAATATATTACCTTTTACATTTTCTTTGCTTTTAATTAGCAAAATATCACATGAAAAAGATTAGTTTACGGGACTCATTATATGATGATTAACTTATTAAACTAAGCAAATCTTGAATAAATTGAAATTAAATCAATTTACTAATTCAATTTCAATTCAACTCATTCATATATTATCTCAAAATAATTATATAAAATAAATAAAAAGAAAAAAAAATGTTGAAATAGGTGAATTAGAGGCATGTTCATGTGTACAATCTGTAAGACCATATTTAATATCTATCCTTTTTTGTTGACCAAATTAAATACTTTTCAAACTTCACAGTACACGTGCTATATTATTAAAGAAAAAAAAACTCTTAACTAAAAATATGTTAATTTATTTTTATTTGTCAATAATAATTTTTTTTGTATATTTCTTAAGAAATAATACATAAATATATTTCTTCCTTTCTCAATTTATGTATATTTTTCACTTTTCGGGGATCAAATAAGTTTAGATTAATTAAAAAATTTGTGCATGAAATCTTTAATTTTTTTAAAAATAAAATTTATATATTTTTTTAACTAAATAAAAAGTATTTTAACATATAATAATTCATAATTCAAACTTCACAGTACACGTGCTATATTATTAAAGAAAACAAAAACTCTTAATTAAATATATGTTAGTTTATTTTTACTTGTCAAACAATAATTTTTTTATATATTTCTTAAGAAATAATACATAAATATATTTCTTTCTTTCTCAATTTATGTACATTTTTCACTTTTCGGGGATCAAATGATTTTAGTTTGACTAAAAATTTGTGCGTGAAATTTTTAATCTTTTTTTGAAATGAAATTTATATATTTATAAACTAAGTAAAAAATATAAAATAATTCATAATTCAAAATTTTTAAAAGATCTATTATAAAAACTTACAAACAAAATAAATTCATTTAAATATTAAAATTTAAAAAATATCACGTAAACGCAAACAAAAAAATTCTTAATAAATAAAGATTTGGAAAGATTTGTCAAACAAAACTATTTTCAAGAAAGACTATTGTGTACTGTGCCG
>NC_028645.1:1591087-1601426 GCF_001406875.1 Solanum pennellii
GTGTGGGGTGGGGTGGGTGGGGGCATAAAAATGGGGAAATGAAAATAAAAGCTAAAATCTAATAAAGGATAAGTTTAGTACGAAGAAAAATATTTTTAATATGTACCATTGAAAAATATATAATTACATTTAATATTAAAAAAATATTTATATTGCATAAATAAATAAAAATGGTAAGTATATAAAAATAAATGAAATAGTCTATATATAATAGGAAAACAGTAAAATTTTCAATTAAAAAAAATTCAAAGAAATAAAAATGATCTATATATGAAAAAAAAATTAAAAAAACAAACATATATAGGAAAACAGTGAAGTTGTCAATTAAAAAAATAAAATAAATTTATGGGGTAAATCTGTAATTTATCATTTTAATGCATGTATAACTAATACCACATAACTTATTTCATCTTCTATGTAGCATAATTTTATACATAAATTCCCTCACAAGTTATGTTGGTATTAATTATGTAAGACTATAAAAAATGCAATCAAACACCGTATATATTAATACATGAATAACTTTTATACAATATTTAAATTCTTACCAACCAAACATAGTATAAGTTATGTTAACTTTTATATCTAATACAAAACTTCTATCAAACATAATAAAACTAATATAACTTTTAATACATATATAAGATGTTTCTTATACAATAACTAAACGGCTCCTTAGTGAAACTTATATAAAATGTTTGTCAATATTACTCATATATATTATTACCCATTCATGATCTAATAGTTAGTCCATCTGACCAACATATATTAGGTTGAAAAGTTAGACCAAAAAGGCTTTAAGGCTCAAGCCCAATTTCGGCCCATATATCGATTTCACACATATGTGATATGTTCCTCTACGAGTAAATTACATAAATAGTAAACATAAAAATTATATTAGCGTTCTATAGCTATAATCCTGTTATTTGTGCTCTATAGTAAACATAGTTTCATAAAAATTTTAATTCGTTAAAAAAATAATCTTTAGAACGTGGTGTTGAAGAGAGGAAAAGGACGATTAATCAGTAAAATTAAGAACATAACACACATGTTACGATAGAAAAGTCAAGTGATTTATGAGTTTCTCCTTGCAAAAATGAATTTTCGGCCATCCACGACTTGAATAATTACTTATTGTCTCGAATACTCACGAGGAAGTCTAGGTGATGCAAAGTAATACTCTATGCAAATTCTATATCCGTCATATTATGATGGCAAAAATTTGTTATCTTTTATCTCCATAATGATGTATTTATACGTTATAAGTATGTTTACGAGAAAAATAATCTATTAAATTATATGGTCGACCCAACAGCTCTTTCTATGTTATGCCCCCCCTCCCCCCCAAAAAAAACATGTAATATAAATTACTGGGCCATAAGTCGGTAATCAACTACCTGAATCACCATAAAAAATGGTGGACTATATCACACGAAAATCAATAAAATGGGAGGTTACCTACTTCGGGGCTCGTTTGACCTTGTAAATGGGTCGTTTCAGCTGTTAGGGCCAACTGGCTCCAGAGCTAAGGTCATAACGGACATCCATGAAAAATTTTGACAAAAATGACATTGAAATTTCGGATCACCATAAAAGATGATAGCACATGAAAATCAGCAAAATGGGGGTTTACGTGCTTCGGGGCTCGTTTGACCTTGTAAATGGGTCGTTTTGGCCGTTAGTGCGAACTAGCTCTATAGCTAAGGTCTTAAAGGAGGTCCATGAAAAATTTCAGCAAAAATGATGTCGGAATACCGCATTACCAAACAAGATGATGGACTATATCAAACGAAAATTGGTAAAATGGGGGGGGGGGGGTTTAATGTGTTCCTAAGCTCATTTGACCTTGAAAACTGACTCCATAAATAAGGTCTTAATGGACGTTCATGAAAAAAATCAGCAAAAATGACGTAGAAATTCTGGATAACCATAATAGAAGGTGGACAATAGCATACAAAAATCAAAAAATGGGAAATTTATCCGCTTCGGGGCTCATTTGACCTTGTAAATGGGTCATTATGCCCGTTAAGGACAACTGACTCCATAGCTGAAGTTATAACGGACGTCCATGAATAATTTTGGCAAAAATAACGTCGAAATTCTGGATCACCATAAAAGTTGATAGATTATAACACACGAAAATTGGCAAAATTAAGGGTTTACCTACTCTCAGACTCATTTGACCTTGTTAATGGACCGTTTTGGCCAATAGGGCCAACTAGCTCTATAGTTAAGGTCTTAACAATGTCAATGAAAAATTTTGGCAAAAATAACATTGAAATCCCGAATCACCAAAAATCTATGGACTATAGCACATGAAAATTGGCAAAATAGGGGGTTTACCTGCTACGGGTCTCGTTTTACCTTTAAAATGGATCGTTTTGGCCGTGGTGACCAACTGACTCGATAACTAAGGTCTTAACGGACATCCATGTAAATTTTTGGCATATATGACGTTGAAAATCTTGATCATTAAAAATCTCATGGACTATAGCACATGATAATGGCAAAATGGGAATTACTTGCTCTATGGCTCGTTTGACCTTTATAATGGATTGTTTTGGCCGTGGTGACCAACTTGATCAATAACTAAGGTCTTAACGAACGTCCACTAAATTTTTGGCAACAGTGACGTCGGAGTTTCGGACCACCGAAAATCCCATGGACTATAGCACATCAAAATCAGAAAATTGGGAGTTTACCTGCTTAGTGGCTCGTTTTACCTTGGAAATGAATCGTTTTGGCCATGGTGACCAACTGGCTCCATATCTAAGGTTTTAACAAATGTCCATGTAAATTTTTTGGAAAAATTAACGTCAAAATTCTAGATCACCATAAAAGGAGGTGGACTATAACACACGACAATCGGTATATTGAACGGGTTAACGTGCCCCGGGGCTCATTTGACCTTGAAAATAGGTCGTTTTGACTATCAGGACCGACTGACTCCATAGATAAGGTCTTAACGGAAGTCCATGAAAAAATTTGAAAAAGATGACGTAGAAATTCTGGATCACCATAATAGATGGTGGACTGTAGAACACAAAATCAGCAAATAGAGGGGGAATTTACCTGCTCCGAGGCTCATTTGACCTTGTAAATGGCTCGTTGTGGCCCTTAGGATCAACTGGCTTCATAGCTAAGGTCTTAACGGACATGCATAAAATATTTCGGTAAAAATAACGTTAAAATTTTGGGTCACCATAAAATATGATAGAGTATAGCACACAAAAATTGGTAAAATGGGGATTTACCTACTCTCGGGCTCATTTGACCTTGTAAATGGATCGTTTTGGCCAATAGGACCAACAGATTCCAAAGCTAAAGTCTTAACAACGTCAATGAAAATTTTTTTGCAAAAATTATGTTAGAATTCTGGATCCATAGCTAAGGTCTTAACATGCGTCCATGTAAATTTTGAGAAAAAATGACGTCAAAATTTTAAATCACCAAAATTTCATGGACTATAGCACATGAAAATTGGCAAATTGGGGGTTTACCTTCTCTAGGTCATTTGACCTTCAAAATAGGTCGGTTTGATCGTGGTGAACAACTTTCTCCAAAGCTAAGGTATTAACGAAGTCCATATAAAATTCTGGTAAAAAATGACCTCGAAATTCGGGATCACCGAAAATTCGTGGAATATAGCACATGAAAATTGGAAAATGGGGGGTTTACCTGATTTAGGATCGTTTGACCTTGAAAATGGGTCGTTTTGGCCGTGGTGACAAACTAGCTCCATTGCTAAGGTCTTAACGAACGTTCATGTAAATTTTTGGTAAGAAATAACGTTGGAATTTTGGATCACCAAAAATTCTATGGACGATAGCATACGAATATTGACAAAATGAGGGTTTATGTGCTCCGCGACTCGTTTGACCTTGAAAACGGGCCATTTTAGCCGTCAGGTTCAACTGACTCCATAGATAAGGGCTTAACGGATGTCCATGAAAAATTTTGACAAAAATAACGTCGAAATTCTGGACCACCTTAAAAGATGGTGGACTATAGCATACGAAAATCAACAAAATTGGAGGTTTACCAGATCTAGGACTCGTTTGACTTTATAAATGAGTCGTTTTGGTCGTTAGGGCTAACTGACTCCATATCTAAAATCTTAACGTACTTCCATGAAATATTTCGGTAAAAATGATGTTGAAATTCTGAATAACCATAAAAGATGGTGGACAACACATGAAAATCGGCAATATGAGGATTTACTTTTTTCGAGACTCTTTTGACTTTGTAAATGGATCGCTTTGGCTGTTAGGGCCAACTAGATTCATAGCTATGGTTTTAACGGACGTCTATGAAAAATATCGGCAAAATTGATGTTGATATTTCGGATCACCAAAAAAATGATGGACTATAACACATGAAAATCGGTAAAATGGGGAGTTTACTCGCTACAAGGCTCGTTTGACCTGGATCACCATAGCTAAGGTCTTAAAGGATGTCCACAAAAATATATGGCAAGAATGACATCGGAATCCTAATTACCAAAAAAGATGGTGGAGCATAGCACACGAAAATTGACAAAAGGGGGTTTTACCTGCTGTGGGGCTCGTTTGACCTTAAAAATGGGTTGTTTTGGTGGTGGTAACCAACTGCTCTATAGCTAAGGTCATAACTGATGTCCATATAAATTTTTGATAAAAATGACTTTGGAATTCCGGATCATTAAGAATTCTATGGGCTATATCACATAAAACGATAAAATTGGGGGTTTACCTTCTCAAGGTTCGTTTGACCTTTATAATGAGTAGTTTTTTGGCCGTTGTGACCATAGCTAAGGTTTTAACGACGTCCATGTATAATTTTGGCAAAAATGACACCCGAATTCTAGATCACCAAAAATTCATGGACTATAGCACACAAAAACTGGCAAATGAGGTGTTTACCTGCTCTAGGGCTCGTTTGACCTTAAAAATGGATCGATTTAGTCGTCAGGGTCAACTAAGGTCTTAACAGATGTCCATAAAAGAAATTCAGCAAAAGTGACGTCTGAATTTTGGATTACCAAAAAATATGGTGGACTATAGTAAAAGAAAGTTGGAAAAATGGGAGGTTTATCTACTCTTGGGCTCGTTTGACCTTTAAAATGGCCCGTTTTGACCGTGGTGACCAACTGACTCCATAGTTATGGTCTTAACAGATGTACATGTTAAATTTTGGCAAAAATGATGTTGAAAATCTGGATCACCAAAAATTCATGGACTATAGCACGCAAAAATCGACAAAATTGTGGGTTTACCTTCTCTAGGCTCGTTTGACCTTCAAAATGGGTCGTTTTGGGCGTGTTGACCAAGTGTCTCCATATCTAAGGTATTAACGACGTCCATATAAAATTTTGGAAAAACGACGTCTAAATTACGAATCACCAAAAATTCATGTACTATAGCACACAAAAATCTGCAAATAGAGGTTTATCTGCTCTGAGCTAGTTTGACCTTGAAAATGGGTCGTTTTGGTTGTGGTAACCAACTGACTCCATATATAAGGTCTTAATAAACGTCCATGTTAATTTTTGGTAAAATGACATCAGAATTTCGTATCACCAAAAATCTATAGACTATAGCACACGAAAATTGATAAAATGCGGGATTTACTTGCTTTGGACTCGTTTGACCTTGAAAATGGTCCGTTTTGGCTGTGGGTGACCAACCAATTTCATAGTAAGGTCTTAGCGGACATCCATGTAAATTTTTGGCAAAAATATCGTCGAAATTTCGGATCACCAAAAATCCATGGACTATAACACACGAAAATAATCAGCAAAATGGAGAGATTACCTACTTTGGGACTCGTTTGACCTTGAAAATGGATCGTTTTGGCCGTGGTGACCAACTAGCTTCATAGCTAAGGTCTTAACAGACGTCCATGTAAATCTTTTGCAAAAATGACGTCGAAAATCCAGATCATGAAAAATCTCATGGACTATATAGCACATGAAAATCTGTAAAATTGGGGGATTACCTGCTCTGGTGTTCGTTTGACCTTGAAAATGGGTTGTGTTGGCCGTGGTGACCGACTGACTTCATATCTAAGGTCTTAAGGAACGTCCCTGTAAATTTTGGCAAAAATGACATTGAAATTTCGGATCACCATAAAAGATGGTGGACCATAGCACACGAAAATTGACAAAATGAAAAAATTTACGTGCTCCAGGACTCGTTTGAAAATGGATCGTTTTAGCCGTCAGGACCAACTAGTTCCATAGATAAGATTTTAATGGACGTCCATGAAAAAATTTAACAAAAATGACGATAAAATTCTGGTCAATCAAAATTAAGTATTAATCTTGTTGGTCAATATTTTGGTTGCTATTGTAAAATAGTTACTTTGAATTATGATCTCTCAATGAATTAATATTATCTGTATATGTTTTGATATGTAAGATCTCAATCTAGATTTTGTTCTTTTGAAATATATAATTAAATAAATAAATAAAGATGTATTATCTAATATAGAGGTTTTTCAGTTTCAAACATTTATTTTAAAAAAATGTCATAAAAAGATTTTGTTTAAGATATAATTCAGTAAATAAAAATATTTTCTGTAGCACTTCTCTATTAACTATCAAAAGGAAAAACACTTCATGCTTTATATTTCAGATATCTATCGATAATCAAATTTGACTCGATCATAATGAATCAAACGTACCATCTTTAATTAAGAAAAGTGAAGTATGATTGCAATTTTTTTTAATAATTATATAAAAGAAGATGCTTCACGCATTGTACTTGAATAAAATAATTTGTTATTCATCATCCTCTTACCAAAATCAGATAACAAATTTTAATTTTTAAAGAGCAAAAATATCCGTTAGAACACATCGTTTTCGAAACCTTATGGTCAATGAGACCAAAAAAATAAAATAAAGTTTTAGTATTTAAATATTTAAAAAATATTGTTTTCTTCTCAATATTTGTCAATTTCTTCCTTATCCAGAACGTAACCAATAATTCAAATTTTGTTGGCCAACTACTAAACAATAAATTAAGCCAATAGTTTTCTTTTTTTTTTTCGTCAACACTGATGCGTAATGATATTTGTCTTGAACCTCGATTAGATTTAAATTCATATATTAAAAAATTCATTTTTGGGATGATGTTGTAATTTTTTTTTCTTTTTAAGAGGTCCGAACCTGAAAATCTCTGATTAAAAATAGAGAAATTATAACTATACCATTAAAATTGATTTGGTAAATTAAATGGATAATCATGTCTTTTTAACTTTGGTTCATTGGTTTTAGCTCAACGTAAGATACAATTATAATGTGGGAATTAATAAATATGAATAAAATGACGTTTTTTTTTATTATAATTCTTGAATTGTTATTATTATATTATATTATTATTCGTATGACGTTGAACTACAAACAAAAATTCATTATTGGTTGATTAAAAAAAGAAGTTGCATATAAAACTTTTTTCATGTTAATTTGAGGAGAAAATATACTTTTTAATTAAATGCTAGTCAAAATTCATAAAATTCGATTTTCGAAAAAACAAATAATGACAACTAATATGTAACAAAAATACTATTACTTATATGAAAGCAACATGTTGATTAATTAAATTAAAAAACTTGCTTAATCCACCAACCAAACAAGCACTAATCTTGTTTATTTCTTAATCCACCAACCAAATATCAATCAATCTCTAATCTTGTTTATATATATCTTTTCCACATACATGTAAGTCTTGTTCATTTATCCAAACAAAAAAAAAATTATCCAAAAAAAAAAAAAGTCAACAAAATTCTCTCAAAATTTTCCAAGATGATAAACATAGCAACAGAACAAAAATTCATAGTAAAAGTTGAATCTCCAACATCTGAATTTCTTGTTGAAATAAAAGGAAGTGACAAAGTTGAAGAGTTAATCAAAATTGTGAAAAAAGCATGGGGAAGTGATTATATGTTATTAAGGCATAATTCTGTTGAAATGAAAGTTGATGAGAGTTTATCAAAATATGATGTTAAAGATGGTTCAATTATCAGAGTCAGTGTGTTTGCTGAAGCTCCTTGATAAAAAAAAATAATTATAATTTGTAAGTGATATGTATTTATTATCCGTTTTAATTTGTGAGATGTGAATAATAGATGTTGTTACGTGTGAGTTCAATCAGTTGAATTTGTTGTTTTTAGTTTGATATGTAGATACAACGTTATCTCTTGTTTGTTGAATTTACTAGTTATAAGTTTTTCGATTCATTTTTATGTGTTAGTTGAGAATTTTATGTTGTTATTATGTCATACGAATATAGACAGATTCAAGATCGAAGCTCAAATTTTATTCTTTTAGAGTTTGTGACTATTAGACAAAGATATATGTTTCTAAGGAACAATTTTGTTGAAATAAAAGTGGATAAGATTTCATCTACAATATTAAAGATAATATTTGTTATTGAAATCAAAGTCTTTGTTAAAGTTTCTTGAAAAATTATTATTTGTAAGTTGTAATTTATTAGGTATAATTTGTTTTAATTTTAGGGCTTAATTTGTGGTGATGATTAAAAAATTTCCGATTTAATTAGAGATTTATTTGAGGAGTGTTAGTAGTGATGGATTTATTATGGGTGTATTTGATTTGATACTTATGGAGTATTGGTAATAGTGAATTTAGGTTGCACTCGATTCGATTAAATTTATTATTTTTGGCTCAAATCATAAGTTTATATGTAAAAATAGAATTATGATTATGGTTTATGCGATTTTATATTAGTTTAAATTTAATTTTAACGGTTTATGTATTTAAGAGTCACCTTTAAGAGTAAGAGTACACAAATTTCATGACAAATTCATTATTCTTTGTTGAAATTAATATTAGTTGAAAGTTTTTTAAAATTATTAAAATATTCATGATAGTAAATGAAAAAAGTTCAATCAAAACTTATAAGTTTCTTATATGCTTTCTAATTGACTTTTAAAAATTAAAATTTTGAGTTATTGTCTATTCAATTAATACGACTTAACATGAAAAAGAAAAATATTATAAATTTATATGAAGCCAGGTTCATACGAAGCGAATTTATACATGTGGAGCGAGTTAAAAATGAAAAAAAATCTAATGTAAGTGAATTAATTTACGAATTAAACTCAATTTGCCCAACATCACCCAATTACCATCTCTAAGTAGAGCGGATTCATCTAATCTAATTTATTTTGATCAAAACAAATTTTAAATAAATTTATATTTGAATTTAACTCGTTCAATTATCATCTCAAAAATCATGTGAAAAGAATATCTCTTTGATAATAAATATTCTAAAGCAAAAGATAAAAACAAAATTAAACTAAAAATGATGTGGCAGATAACATTTGATTGGTTGAAATAGATCTTTGAAGTTTGAACATTTTGAATACTTAGCTTGTTATTATCATACTTTATTATTATTATAACTTAAATTTCACGTCAAACTATCACATATAAAAAATAAAATGACAAAAATAAATATTATTTTTTTTAAAACATCAAATATTTTTAAAGAAAACTAATTTTATTGAAATTGTGATAGTCCTCATAAGGTAGGATTACAAAATTAGTATTCCCTCTATTTTAAATTTTTAATATATATGAATTTTTTTGTGTGTACCTCAAAAGGCTGATATTTTTTCAAATCCAAAAACAAATTTAATTTATACTTCTTAATAGAAATTCTATTCTTAGTGTACTGTAATTGTCCTAAAAATATTTATGAAATATTTTAGATTCTTAGAACTCGTTTAATAAGTTGAATAAAATAAAATATTTTGGAATTATTTGTATTATTTTTAATATAATTTGTAGTGTCAAACAAACGTAATATAAAATTTTATTATTTTTATTTGTTCATTATTTAAAGAGTAACTACTTTTCTAGTTTAATTATAAAATGATTTGATCCCATGTTCATTCAAATAAAATTGTAAAAGCAACTTATTCCAATAGTATATTGTTATTCTCTCCGTTCACTTATATTTATTATAATTTAACTTTAATTTTTATATTTGATAAGAAAATAATTATTGATATAGGTATTTTATCAAACTATTCCCATTAAATGTTGTCTTGAAAACTAATTTAAAAAATAAATATTTAATGTTAAGGGTAAAACATGAATTTCTTTTTTATCTTTTCTTGATATGTCAAAAATAATAATTTAAAATAAAAATCTATTTTAAAAATAAGTGAGAAGTAAAAGTGAACACTAAACAGAGTAAACAATTTTGTCCCACATTAAAAATAAAATATAATAACAACGATCCTAAAGTAACTTATTCTCTCCTAATAAAATTTCGCGTCCAATCAAATACGCGTAAATTGAGAGGGGGGTTTTTGGGGGGGGGGGGGGGGG
>NC_028645.1:1601810-1681795 GCF_001406875.1 Solanum pennellii
AATTAATAAAGTAACCTAACTTATAAGACCAAAAAAAAAGAGGGTTAAGTTAGGTAGTAACAAAATTTTATTTTTTTATAAAAAAAAATGTTTTCTTCTTCTTCATCATCATCATCAAATCCATCTCTCCGGGTGAAAATTCCGGTGACCGGAGAAGGAAAATTGAGGATAAATGTGAAATCTCCGACGTCGGAGATGTATACAGAGGTTAAAGAATCAGATAAAGTGAAAGATTTGGAGAAATTGATTAAAAAAGCATGGGGAGATAATGATAATTATATATCACTTTATTATAATTCAATTAAAATGAATAGTGATTATTTATTATCTTTTTATAATTTGAGAGATGGCTCTATTATTACCGTATCTCTTCTTGCTGAACCACCTCATCATCATCATCATCGTCTTCATCATCAGTCGGTACGTTTACTTCTGACTTTCTTTTCGTTCGAGCTCATTTTTTGAGATAATTGCATTTTTAGTCCTTCAATTATGAAATTATTTTATTTTGATCCTTATAACTGAGTTATCTTGTTAAAGTCATTGTTAGGATGATTTGTCTTATATGTGGTATTTTATCACGATCGTTTTCATTTACGTTATTGCCTTTTATTTTGAGTCGAGAATCTGTTCAAAACAGCTTTTCTGTCGCTGATTAGTGATATAAACTCAGCATAGATTCTATCTTTTTCATATCTTATTTCGAAATATTATACCAAATTTATTGATATTGTTATTGTTATATTGAATTGTATTGTCTTAATTAAATAGTGAAATAGTTGATAATTATGCTAAATTTTGTGAATATTTATGAGGAAAGTGATGAAAAACATATTTTAAGTAATTAAAATTGAATATATTTAATAAGATATGATAATATTCAAAACTAAAATTTATTAGTAAATGAGGGACCAAAAATGTTATTAACCATTTTCTTTTAAAAAAAATTGCATCTTTGGTTCTCTTAATTATTCATGATTTTTTATTGTAGTTTTTGTGATATTTGAGAAAATATATTTGGTGTGCTATTAATTGAAACACGTGTTTTTAGTTATTTTATATAAAAAAATATGTTATATTTGCACTATTTAATTATTTTACCATAAAACATGGAGTAATAATATATATGAAAAACTAAATAGTAGAATAGTTGATAATTTTGATAAATTGGGTAGATATTGCATCAATAAGAAATCAAAATCAATACATTTTAAATAATAGAATGTTAAATATTCTTAATCATACATCACAATTACTGAAAATATATTTTATGAATAATTGAGATACTAAAAATAATATTACCTTTTTTTTTTAATTTGTAAAATCTTGAATTCCTTTTACTTTTAGTTAATTGTCATTTTACCAAATTTGTTGAAAATTTAATTTTTCAATTTTCAGAAATTAATTGATAAAATTCAAAAGATAAATTGACAGTTGAATAGATTGCAGCATGTGACCTACTTATCTTATCTTATCCAATTAATTAATTAGTTGCTTTTTATTTCTTTTCCTTATTTTGTCTTCACATATTAATTTCCAATATATTTTTTAAAATTATTAAAAGTGCAAATTATCTTGATTTTGACATTAAGCCTTATGTATATGAGATTTATAGTTGATTGAAATAATAAGAATTTTTTTTCCATACCCAAGGAACAAAATCTCTAAGTAGATGATAAATAATTTAATGAATATCGATTCTTTTTAATTACAATTCATGATTTATGTTATTTGTCTTTTTAAAATTAACATAAGAATGTATAATTACTTAAAATTTAATATATTTTTTAAAAATTTAACACTAATACAATGATATTTTTTAAAGAATCAAAACAATATTGAACTTCGCAATTTTTAATTGAGAAATTTGGAAATAATATTTAATTTAGGAGTTGCTTAGTTTTCGAATTTCTCATCTTTGGAATTTGGAAATTTGACCAAATGTACTTTGACTAAATCAAACTATTAGCCCTTTTTAGATGTATTTTTATTAAAAAAATATATACCACTTTATATTTTCGCGTATTTAGATATTTTGAAACTATAGATAAAACATCGATATTCTAAAACTATAGGTAAAGTATTCTATTTGTTTAATAATATTTGTTTATTATTGATTTTGTGTATTTTTAAAAAAATTATAAATAAAATATAATATCTTGAATAATGTAAATAAATGATTATAATTAATGATGAGGGAAAATTAGGAACTAAGTGTAAAATTACTTATTGATTTCATAAAATGTACAAATATTGTTGAATATTCCAAAATAATATAGTAGATAACTATTACTGAACCGAAAAAGTAAATAAATACAAGCAATTAAATCTCTTGAAATTATCGCAAAAAAGATGTAAATAAAGGATAAAAATGAAAAAAAAAATTCCAACAACTCTCTTGGGGAATATTACTTTAGCTCATTAAGAAAAGTTGTAATAATTAATTACTAAATTATTTCTATTTATTTTATATCGTAAATTAAGCAATATTAATGAAAATATTCTCTTAATATTGTAAACAATTTTTCTGTCACGAATTTTTAAAGCGATATACATTTCGATGAATAAATATCTGTCGTTAAAATAATATTTATTTTGAAATAAAGAAAGTACCACATGTTTATTTTATTTTTTTTAAGAAAATATTTATTTAATGTTGGAAATGCAGAAATCTTCATGTGAAACCAAGAAAAATGTCAAATTTCAAGAGGAGACAAACAGCACCTCCAATGGTGAAATTAATGGTTGTCAAAGCTTTTTAATTCATATGGCAAAGATGTCATCTCAATTTTGCTCTTCCATATTTTCAAGACATTAAATTATGTATCTAAGAAAAGTGGAAGGAGTTCGAAAGACGATTCGTCATCAAAAATGTCAATAAAATCGAGCTAATATATCATTATTATCGATATTTATTAACTAAACATTCTAAGATTAAGTTTTAAAAAATAGCCATTTTTGTTTTAGCCATTACATCCTCAACAAACAAATCAAAGTTTTTCTCTGAACTTCCATTGGCTAATAATGCAATTTCCATAGTTTTCTTCACTTCCTTTATAACCTTCCTCAAATCTTTTGAATTTTCTTCACTCATAAGAAAATTAATCTTTTTTGCTATTTCCTCCTTTGTAATAATTAATTTATTATTAATATCATAATTATCACAAAGATTAATCCCAACTTTCCAATCATCAACCACCAACTTTCTATTAGTTTGTTGATCAACACTTATAGGATGACATATCATTGGTACACTTGCCCATAAGCTCTCCAGAATTGAGTTCCATCCACAGTGCGTCAAAAACCCTTCGATCGCCGGATGCGACAGTATTGTTCGTTGATCGCACCACGGTACGATCAACCCTCGATCTACGTTTTCTCGAAATTCAGCTGGTAAATAATTATCCGTTTCGCCCGTAACCGCCAAATTAGGTCTAAGTACCCAAATAAAATATTCCACTTTGCTAAGCAATATTCCTTGAGCAAATTCCATAACATCTTCTTTGCTTGGACTACACAAGCTACCAAGTGAAAAATATAATACTGAGGATTTAGGTTTAGTGTTTAGCCATTCCAAACAATTTGACTCTGGCAAAAAACTATTGGAAAATTTGACATTTTTTGATGAGTTGACTTGATGATCATGAAAAATTGGACCAATAGCAAAAAAGGGTTTTTTTGTTTTTTCTTGGAATATTGAAATTACTTTGGATTCAAGTTCTTGTATTGTGTTACAAATTATAATGTCTGATTTCTTGGCTTCTTCAAAACCTTTGTAGATAATTTGATGAAGAATAGTTGATGTCTCTTTTGTTTGTAAATATGAAGGTAAATCACTTGGATCAATTGCTGAAATTCCTGGTATATAATATATGGTATCCTTTCTATTATCTAAAATAAAAATTAAAAAAAAAGTAGCAAAAGTTAGCCTAGTAATCAACATCATTAAAAAAAAAAAAAAGCAAAAGTTAGCCTAGTAATCAAGATCACAATGAATTTAATGAAACATAACTAATGTGAGTTTTTTTTTTTCATATATAATAATTATAGGGGTATTCGGAATGGAAAAATCTTTTTGGCCAGAAAATTTGGTCAAAATGTTTTTAATGTAATTTTACTTTTTAAAAACATTTTTACCCTTTTATCTTTAATACATTTTACTAAAAAAATGAAAAAAAAAGATCGATTTTTTTTTAAAATAAAAAAAGATATTATAGTTTTTAAAATTTTCTGGCCAAATTTTCTGGTCATTTAGCACTTCTCAACTAATTGAGATTCGATCCACGTAGACCCTAATAAAGGGGAAACCAATGTCCCTTTTAAGTGTTTTTACACTAGATCTTTAGTCAAGGACGTAGAAAGTTCATATATCTTAATCTTACTCATACCTCTGCGTAGTGTAAAGTATTTTTACACGATCAGTGTATTCTAACGTGTTATAGCAAAGGTGGATTGTTCAAATTTTTGGTTTTACTTAATCAAATTTATTGTAAGAAATTTTTACACTACACAATAATCCAACAAAAAATTTCCGGTACATAAATGGTGTTATTGTTAGAAAAAAAAAAGAAGTGAAATTACTAATATCTTATAAGTTAGTTGATCATACAAGTAAATAATTTTGCATGAACATGTGATATATGTCACTCTTCGTACTCTCGAAAAATATCGAAGGGTGTGTATCAGATCTTTCAAAGCCAATCTAGTATAGAGGATCATATCAGACACAAATAAGATAACATTTTTTACGAGTCTGAACAATAGAGAGACAAAGTGGTAGAATGAAACTTTACCAATTGAGCCAAAATGACCATTCTTGAGCAAAAGGTCAAGATGATAGTCTATAGTAAACACCAAGGCAGGTTGAGTGAAAAATGAAACACCAACAAGTCCATACTTATTAGCAATTGTTGTCCCCCAACCATAGAAAGTGTCAACAATCAAACAAGTTGGCCTTGGACTATCCAATTCTACTAACTTCCCAACAATTTCATCAACATGAAAAGGGTAATTTAGTAAGAATCCTTCCCAAAACTTCTCGGTATTCGACCCCGAAAATCGATCGAATTCTAAGGGAAAACCATCACAAACTGTTTGATAATGTATGTCAAGGCCAAGTTCTTGAAATTTTGCAAATATGTTATGAGTTTGGTCTAATTTTTGTGATTTGGTTATTTGGGCATGGCTATACTTTGTGTTGATAAATGTTATGGTAAAGCCTTTTGTTGCAAGTTTTAGTGAAAGGTGAATACTAGGGTTTATGTGGCCTTGAAATGGGCATGGAATTACTATTGCATGAGGTTTTTGGTTGCTTTTTGCCATTCTTGTTTTTTTTTTATTCTTCTTCAGATAATGCTACTCTTATATATAGATCCCGTTTGAATTGACTTAAAAAAAGTTATTTTTAAGTCAAAATAAAAGATCAAACTGAAATGATTTTTAAGTCGAAAAATAAAAAGTAGGAGGAGATCTACTCTTGGTATCTGACATATTTTAAGTTATTTTTTACCTGGTCAAACACTTCGTTACTTATTTTAAGTCATTTTCTACTTAGTTTAAGTTGCTTTTTATATTTGTCAATCACTTTCAAAAGTCCAAGACTGACTCAAAAGTAGGTTTGACTGACTTTTAATTCAACTCAAAACGGGCTCATAATCTCTCTTTCATTACAAATAATAAGGGTGCAAAAGAATATACTTTATCTGCTATGCATTCAATTGAACTCAATATATTCTAAAGAACACTAAGATTTATTTCTAAAAAAATGTGATGAGATGAATGAGATTTCTATAAAGACTATACTCACTGCTTAAAAAATAATCTTTAGCAGTGATAATTAACATGTTTTATAAATGTATCTAAAGCCTATAGTGACAGTAAATCAAATGGCAATAAAGATTTTAATATTTTTTGTTAATGTAGACATTTATTATCATTAAAAGCTATTCTTGTTATAATAACTCTTAACCAACGGTCTATAGTTCGAGCCTTGAATTTGATCCCAATCATAAATTCCTACTCTAGAAGAAAACCTAATTTCATTTTGGACACTATTGATTTGTAGTCACATGCTCTAATCTTTTGAGATATCGACCCCATCTAGTGTATCCTCCATATAAAAAAATCAAAATTTCTGATGAGAAGCAATTTTTAATTGAATCAATTAATTTTAAATATGAAATGTTTAAATAAAAAATTAATAAAATTTAATAAGCATTATGTTTTAAAATATATAATTTTTGAAATATAATATATTTAATATTACAAATTGTTAAGGTCGAACTCAATCAAATTTAAATTTTGAATAGATGCACACCTAATTCTAGTTGATTGAGTCTGAGGGATTGCTAAAAGTATATAATAAAAAAAATAAAATGTAACTTTCTGGTAGATAATAAATGGGAAACTTACATAAATATACTATATTAAAAAAATATTTACCATTTATAGCAATAATATTTTTATTTCACTTGATCACTTTTAATTCATTTATAATACAAGTTTAATACATATTACAAAAAATAATTTATTATTCACATATAATACAAATTTTATTGATGAATAATACATTTATCACACATTTTAATACACTTATAATACAATGTGACAATTTTTTCCAAACAAACATGATATATTTCAAAAAAACAATTATAATTCATATATATTGCATACATAATTCACTTTTAATACATATTACAGATTTAACAAAACATTGCTATAAATGGTAATAAACAAAAAGTATCGCTAAAATCAGTAATTATTTTTTAAAATGTATTAATTTATGTAATTTTTCCATAATAAATTGACACCTGCCGGCTAATTATTGTCTTTTATTATTTCAGAGAAAAAATAAACTTTAGGCAGTTGAATATTATCTCAACATCAAATTTGTCAAGGGGTAAAATATTATCCCATTAGTAAAAAAAAATATGTATTTTTTCATGAAATTTAATTACCTAAAAAAAATTAAATTTAGTTAATGAAAGATCGTGAACGCGTCATATTTTGTCTCATCATAAAAAAGTTATAACTTGTTCAATACGAAAAAAATGTTGATGTCTTTATGAAACGATCTCGACCTTAACGTGAAAAAGTGTTATTCAAATTATATTCTTCCTCTTGTAACTGTTCTAAACGAATTTTAACCATATCTTGCTAAATATTGCACTTAAATAGACTATTTTTAAAATTAAGAATCAAATTTGCCTTACCCTTGCAATATTTGTAATTTTTTTAACAACACTATATTGTTAAACAACTTTTATAAGTTTATATTAAATAATCCTATATTGCTAAAGTGATATTCCAAACCACATTGTTTTAAAATTGGGAAATTGAAAGACATATGATATATGTAATAAAAAGAAAAGACTTTTGAAACTGACTAAAAAGGAAAAATGATTACGCAAACTAAAATAGAATGAATATCACTTAATCTTTTTTTCGTGTATATTATTTTTTTCTCAAAATCTAAAAATTTAAACTAAATAGATTTGAGACTTTTTCTCTAAATTCCGACTCTGCATCTATGGAAGGTAAATATCCTCATTAAACCCAACTAATCTAAATTCATGTCGCATAGAACCCACTAGAGAAAAGCATACCCTACTAAAAAAAATTGTATCTGAGATTCGAAAGCAAAACCTTTGCACAAGGAACCATTGCATCATATCCTTTGACGGTAATGTATGGGGTTTATAAACATTATATGGAGTATAGACCTCTACGAAAAGAACAGTCAAAATTGAAGTATCCATTTATAAACTTTCACATTGTGTTGGTTGTCGATTATATAATATCAATATCAAACCTTGTTATGCCAAAGTTGAGAATTTTGCAACATTTATGAGTTTTAAAAAAAAACAAAAATAATTTGGCATTTTTACGTGCTGCACATAAAATTCTACACAATGTACACATTCAGAGACACCTGAAGTACTCTCAAGAGTTATATTTTGTACATTAGAGAGGGAACCTTTGTCCCATTTCAACCTTTTTTTCTCTTTTCAAGTGCTATGCATACTTGCGCGTTGCACACATGCACGAAATTTTGGACTTGAGATTGTTGAGACATACCTATAAAGTTAGCCGAACTAAGTTTTTTAGTCGAGAAGCTTAGACTTCAGCACCGATCTTTAAATCTGAAGTCTTTACAGGTTCAACAGTAGATCCAGGCTCTGTTTTGTCCAACCCAAAGAACGAGCAATTTTGGAATGCATCTAGACTGTTAACTATGAGGCGGTTAAAACCACCAAGACTGTCACTCAGAGTTATGTCTTCACTATGATATCTACATGAAGGGGCGTCCAGTTCTAGCGGTCCTAAAGAGTCTGTCTGCAGAGTTGAAAGAGATGAACTCGGTAAACGCATGCCCTTGAAGCTGACATACTATATGGCTGTATATATAAATGATGCAAGCATCACTAATAGCAGAAAGACAGGAAAGATTTACCCAATATATGCCAGAGAGCCCATTAAGATCCTTTGAAGAACCATCCAACGCCTGTGCATCCGATTGACACTCATCCACTGCGTCATCAAGAGCAGGTTCACCGTTAAAGGACTCCATGTTCCCAGGCAAATCCTGCAAAAGAAATAAAAAATGATGAATATGCTCCATATCGAACTAGCACAAAGTGATTCTTCATGAGATTCTACCTTGATTACTGCATCCAATACCAGGGAAGATGACTGAGCAATCCGCTGGGAATTCTCTGCACCAACATTGCTGGATGAACACTGCGATTTGTCACTGAAAGCAACATTTTTCTTAAATGCAAAAGCATCACATGTATCTTCAGCATTCCAAATGGAAGATGCTTGAGGTGGAAGAGCCATCTGAGAATCAGCTTTGCTTTGATGTTTATATATATGAGCAGCAATCGCTGCATCAAACGAGTCACAGCTTAATGGCATCTGTGAGAGAAAATGAGAGCTTCCGCACAAAGCTGAGTCAATACAGTCTGTCTCCTCATCATCAGGTGCATCAAAGAGAAGATCTCCGACACTTATGTTGGTAAGGCTATCTTCCCAATCCCCTGCCGACAAAGCACTGGCCTTGTTTCCCTGCATATCATGCTAATAGGAATCAAGTAAAAATTCAGGAATAGAATAATGAGCAACTCGCAGCTAATTCATTGATATGCAATCCAACATCCTTCCAAAACATCCCTTCAACACAAACCCCAAAAGAAAAAAGAATCAAACAGGGAGAACCTCAAAATCCATTTGCTTCAACTTGAACATTTGAAGATAGGACTTCAGTTTCTCCCCAACAAGTAAAAACATGTTTTACACAATCATTGTATTGGCATGAATTGGAAACTGATAGCTTTATTTACCGATCAGACACAAAAGAGCTAAGTGAAGAATGTATTACAATATCCCTTGAGTTTCACTAAATCGGGTACTGAGTACTCAGTTCTTTAATAGCTGATCTGAAGGGGATAATTTCTTATTATCTAATAGTGCTCCTTCTGCAATGGGTAATTTTACAGTAGGGATTTTACTGATCATTTTAGAGATATCGGATCAACTACTCAGGCTTTTAGCCTTTGGGCAATCTTTCGAATAAATTAGACTGTAAAAATTAACTCAAATATTTTTCACGGGACAAACTTCTCAAGACAGCAGCAGAGGATCAGTCCAGTCTAAATTGGGAATAACACTTGGTTCCCTAGATCCCCTCAATCACTCCCTCTAGAGCAGTGAGCTTAAAGTAGGCTTGTTTTCTACTTGGACCAATTTTGTCAATAATTTGCTCCCTGATCATATCAACATATCTTCATGATCAGTGCCCTCCTTTATAAGTGACCTCTCCTGGGATGCAACCTCAAATAGGTGGTTTCTTCCTATGGAAGTCCTTATCCTCTTCCACACGATTTTCCAGCAGATTTTACTTTGATTCCTACCTTAGACAAAATCGCCAACCATCTCTTTAAAAATTTGTACCTAAAATTGTTTCCTTAATAAGCTATTGCATCATCAAGATGAGGTGGTCTTCAACATATCTCACCTATAAAGCTGACAATCAAGTTGGCTGAAGTTCATCATGTAAAAGGACAACTCAGTAAGTTTCAGAAAGGTGTGTTATGACCCTTCTTAAAAAAAATTGGTAACGTTGAAAGGAGTGCTATGACTTTATTCATCACTCAAAAATGCAGACAATAAAAGCAAACATAAGGATAAGCTGAAAGTAAAAGAGCCAAAAGTAATGCAACTGAATTGCCAGTTCTCTGAGTTTCTATAAAGCAAATGAAGCCAGAATGAGAATGGAACTAAAGAAAAAAAATACCATCTCAGCTTGTTCTGCTGTGGTTGCATCCCCGTTCTCCCTTCTATTCAACGGCAGAGTTCCATCATGATCATAAGTGTAGGTATTTAGACCCATGCTTGCTTGCAAGTTTGACTCACCAGACAGCTTGATTGAGGAGGATGTCACAGTCATTCTTGGGTTAGAAGCTAGTGGTTCTTTAGAAAATCGTACAAGTTTACCAGGGGATGATGCTAGTATTTCCGCATTATTTTCATTTGTGATGTTAGGGTTAATATTTTGCATAAACGGAATGGCAGATGACAATAGTTCAAGAGGTGTTCCAAGCTCAGCATTTGGAAACCAACCATATCTAAAAGAAGGATAAATAAATCAGTCCCACGACTATTTTAGAAATAATATTCTGAAAGATAAAAAAGAAAACGTAAAACATGGACCTGAGACGGAAAACTGGAGGGCTTCCGATCAGATTATGCACATCAGCCGCACTTTGTGTAGTATCTTTGGTCCATCTCAGGGATTGCACCAGGTTTTCCATCTGTACATGATAAGGAAAAAGCACCAGTTCTCCAGTTGCTATGCTCGAACTTCCCCATTTACGATTGAGATGCTCCAAAACGGATGACATCTTTTTTCGATTACTTAGAGTGAGCTCCAAGTAAGGGTTATGATTATCCTGACACAGAATGGAAAGAGAAGTGATGGCAAATAAGTTTTACATCAGATGTTATAACCAGTTAATGACAGAACAGCAAAGAGATTTACTTAACGTACCATTTCCAGGGCTCTTCTAGTTCCTTCATCAACAGGAAACAGCTGGAGCTTGAGTTTCATACAACTCTGTAAATTAGTCTCATTTAACAGATTTTGGGATAAAGTCGGCAAAAAATGCACATTTTTGCCAACATGTTCAAAACCATTTATACCTGCAAGTTATTCATATAAAGGATAGCTGCAAGTTAGATGCATTTGACGGAATCAACAACCCTTAATGGGAACAAGAAAGCTTCAATTAACTACCCACCCTGCGAATTCTGGACCAGTCCGACATCTTTATCAATAGTTGCTCGTTCCAAATGCTCTGCTGCATCAGCTACCAATGAAACTCCAGCAATTGCAGCCTTCTCCCACCTTTTGTATGCAGCTGTTGATGCAGAACCTGCAACCCAGAGACAATACAACAGAGGATTGAGCTCAGAGATAGCTTTGTTATTTAAGAAAATGAATAGCAAAAGAACAACTAACAGAAAAAGAGCCAAAACAGTAAGGCAGACTATATCAGTCATAGAAATATCACTAATAACACTCCTCTAAACATCTCTATTAAGGTATGGAGGGTGGGAGGAAGACAATGGGTTGGCTTGCCACTGCAATGACATGTAGGTCAAATATTTTTATGATGCCATATAGCCATCTAGAAGTAGTGTAAGGAGAACAAAACAAATACTCCAATGTAAAAGTAAAACATCTATACTCATTGTTATATAATAGTCCATACCATAAATAATTCTTCCTACATGTAAGAGAATCTGAGTAACCACCTCAAAACATATGGAGTGAGAGTAGTAGCCTAAGACCTTTAAAATCCACTTATACCCAAACATATCCAATATGAAGCAATGTATATCTCTAACATATGCTTTGTAAAAGGATGCAGGGAAAGCATAAAAGCCAAAGAAGCAACAAATGTAATTCATTCATGAACTTTATAAACAACAAACCTGTCCTTCGGCGATGTCTAGCATTTTTCACAGAAGAGTCTACTTTTGCATTGCTTCTATTGACACCCATGACATGGCGTTTTATAGAAGAGCCTTTTCCAGATCCAAATTTCTGTACATCCTGGTTGTCAAGAAGAACCACTTTAACTGTCCGACTATCATTAGTTGACACTCTGCCATGACTTGAAGGAGATCCAGCAGCTGTAGCACTACTTTCTCCTTGAGAAGGACGCCTTCTTACATTCTTTTTCCGGTCTTTCAACAGCTGACTCTCCTTTATGACAATATAATGTACTTCAGTCCCAGCTAAAAATATAAGAAATCATGCTGAAACATGGAGTGTTATAAAGGACGAAAAGTTGAGCTTTTGACTGACCAAAGTTTCAATAAATATTTTAAACCTCCGTGGTTTCAAATGAAGCTTCGAAGCTTTACAGCTATATTTTTCCAGTAAAGACCACCTACAGACAAAGTCAAATTTAGCTATATCATTAGAAGGAGCTACTAACATGAACAAGTGTCACAAGTAAGCTACATTTTGCTCCAAGTTTACAAAATAGATTTTGTTGTGAATAGGACAAAGTTCGTGGTTTACTCCTCCAAACCAGCAAATAGGATATATTGCTGGTTTACTTCACCTTAGGAAAGACGTACAAGTATAGCATGCGTCTAATGCATAATTGTCACAGAAAAAACACTACATTTTAAAAGCTTAAAAAAGGACAGCACTGATCTCATAACTTCATTTCTTCACACACAACACCATCCTTACATTTAATGCAAACCCTGCTTCTATGTCATAAAAAATGGACCAAAAGAGGATCGTGCTGCTAATGAAATAGCACAAAAAATTTCAAGCCAATAGTTTCATCAGTTTGAAACAACCGTGAGAGAGATCAATGACTAGGTAACGGCTACCACATACCATCGCAACATTGCAGCATTAGTATCCTTGGAATTTTTGGCATCAAGACAAAGTTCTGGACCCAACAACTTGTTCATACGCCTCACTAGACGATAATAATAATGTCTGACCTGCCAAATCAAAGGAATAGATATGTTAAAAAAAAAAAAGGATAAGTGAAGCAAAAAGCGTAGAAGAAAAGATATGTGGATAAGTAAATAAATAAATACATCTTGCCATATATCACCTGATCCTTGTTTTTGCTCTGCACGCGACTAGTAATTTTCTCAAAATTCTGAAAAAGAAAGTGCCGCAACCACAGTAAGTATTGATCCCACAAGAAAAATAAAACAAAAGAGGAAGCCAGCTTTATGCCTGTATAAAACACCAAAATAGTGAATTACCTTCCCAACTTGTCGCAGTGCAGAGAAAAAACTTTCTTCCTCCTGACGTGTCCATGCAGCCCATTGACGTGGCTGTCTTTTGGCTGCATTAGTAATTAATATCCCAGCAGAAAAAATGACAAGTTAACCTTCCACAACTAGAGAACGATTAAGTGTAAAACAGCCAAGATATAGCATTTATTTCTATTTCTATGACGTACCTGGCAGCTGAAGCATAACCTGGTCTTGGGAGGATGGTACCAGCTGTGTCACCGCATGATCATGTGTCAGCACAGACTGCTGTGAAGCAAGATGATCATTTGAGGGTATTACTGACAGTGCCACTGCAGGATGTTGTGTTACACCAGAAAGCCCATCCTTGCCCATAAAAGTCTCGGGATGGAGGCATGTGTCACGCTCTAAGGAGACCTGTTGTACCATTTGCATGTTGAAGTCATCCGAAGTATTAGCTTTGCATTCTATTTTCAACTGCAAACACCAGAAGGTACTTCTCAAACCTCCAACAGATAAAAAAGTACCTAGAAAAGCAAATAAAAAACTACAGAATATTCAAACAGAGAAATTTAAGATTGATTGTCACGTATAGTCAGACTTGCAGAAAAGGAAATGACATCGACTCTTATATATCAAAATACTACTCTGTAAAGATCCATGCATTAGCACATGCTCACAAGCACCACCATTATTAAAGAACCTGCATGGGATACAATACTATAGAAACTTACAAAAAAACTGAAGCAACTAAAAATAATTTGGAAATACAATATAATAGAGATCTACAAAAGTTTATCATGCATGAAAAAAGAGTACCAAATGACAAATACCCACAAGTTTTTCTTTTAATTGTCCTCCATCATACATATTGAATACTTCAACAACCTATCAGAAGTGTTCCTTAAAATATTCAAGAAACATTCACAAATCTACAATGCATACTGGGACAATTTGCAACAAAGTTTAAATCATATTGGTTCATAACCTAATCTTTATACATATGTATGTCAGTATGTGCATATGTGTCCTTACAAAATATCTATATGTGCATGTGTGCATGCAGACATGAGCACAGAAAAAGATCTCTAGAGAAGAGCAAGTAAAACTAAAATTGCTTTTATTTAGAAAACTAGTTCATTATGAGAATAAAAGCTCGACTGCATAAAGGACTAGAAGGAAAGGTAGCAACAAAGTAACAAATTATTTATATCATTGTTATGCCAAGTTAAGTCACAAATTATTTATAGAAACTAACAGAGGTGCCGTTTTCATTTTTATTTTTTTGAGAAGAAGGTAACATTTGTATATATTGACGACTCAATACATGTGTTGCACTGAAACCATATTTACAACAAAATTTGAAAACTGAAAAACTGACTCACAATCCTAACAAGATCCTAGGATGTCTATAATTGAGTCAGTATCCTCTAAGTATGTTTGCTTGCACCAGAAACAAAAAAGTCTAATGCAATTTAGTTTGACCATTTGTAGATCACAATTTTCTCTCTCAAAACATCTTGAATTCCTTTCCTTCCATATTGTCCACTAGATGCAAGCAGGGACAATTCTCCATCTGTCTCTGTTTGCAGCTCCTACTCTTGCTTCCTCCCAACAATATAACAAGTGAGTTATTTTGTTAGGCACGACCCACCTAGTGCCCCTAAGGCTACGAGAAATCCTCCATAGTTGTGTAGTTATCCTGCATTTTAGAAATAGATGACGAACTATCTCAACATCTTCACCTCAGAGGTAACATCTGGAACATAATTAGAATTTCCTCTTCCTGAGTTTCTCTTGTGTCAAAACAACCTCTCTTGCCAATAACCAAGTAAAACAGACAACTTTGAAGGGGATTTTGGTCTTCCATATATGCTTCCATGGTGTCTGTTGGTTTCCTTGGTTCAAAAACTTGTAAGCAAAGTCACCTTGAATATGCCCTTGCTATCTAATTTCCATCACAATCTATCTGCTTCTTCACTAGTACCTTTAAACTACTCCAACATTCCGAAAAACTCAATGACAAAATCAATTTCCCAGTCAATGAAGTTCCTCCTGAATTGAATGTCCCATCCTTGTTGTGTCCAGATGTCAGCCACTCTCACTTACGATTGTACTGCCATACCAGCCAATTCAGCGAACAAACCCTTTTAAACTATCTGATCTCAGCCACTTATCCTCCCAAAGAAATGCTTTGTAACCATTTCCTACTTTAAAATCGGTGTGGTTCTTCGTAAAAGACCAGAGTACTCTAATTGATCTCCACACACTAACCCCATAATATGTACCAAGATGAAGCCAAAAGATTACATGGTAACACATACTGTGTTGACTCGAATCTATGTGTAACGATCCATGGTTAGGATCTCCTACGAACCGAAAGCCAAAGCCTCTAAGCATACTTCATTAGCTCATGACACCTAGGCCTAATTCAACCTCAAAAGCTAGCTCATGATTCATGAGGGAGGGGATGGCCAAGTCCATGTAAGAGAACACCATTCCATTCCCCAACCAATGTGAAACTTTTACCCATATAACACCCCCCCCCCACGCCGACCTAACTCCAATACCCTGTAAAGATATGACGCCTAGGCCTAACTCAACCCCAAAAGCTAGCTCATGAAGGGAGGATTGCCCAAATCCATATAAGGAGACCACAGTTCATTCCCCAATCAATGTGGGACTTCTACCCACTCGTAACACTTTCAAAGCAATAGCAATGTCATGGTCCTTTTGTTCTGCCAGAACATGCCTTCACGGAAAAAGAAACATCTAAGATTACTTTTCCGCCTCATGGAATGAAGCCTTGCAACCATTTCTCCTCCCAATTTCCTCATAGATGAATTAAACTGTCATATTTCCACTCATAACAGTTATTTGATGTCCAATATGGTTATTTAGCACTGTTTAGCTTCAGAACATGAAGCAAAGTTGAAAGAGTTAGGAACTATTCCCACAAACAGTGAGATCAAGTTATTGATGGTGCGAAAAACTTGTATCTACAGACCATCCCCATATTTCAACATATATAATTCTTTTAATTTCCTCCCAAAACATTTAAAATATCTTTCCAATGCTCCACCCTACAAGTAGAGAAACAATTTTAGTGCACCAGTGATCTTCTATGACAACTTTGCATTTGCAACCTTTTCCCACAAAACGATCTTCTTAGTGGTTAAACCTCTATAGCCATTTCTACAGAAGACTTCTATTTTGAATCTTCATATGCATGATCCTTTATTACAAATGCCTCATTTTTCAACTATCTTACCACTTCATCCCTTTTATCAAATGGTATTGATGTTTCCAGCTATTGACTTCTCCAACTTCCTTCAAATTTTGTCTAACTGCTTTTTGACCTTGGAGCACTAGACAAATTATCTTTCCTCGAGACCTAAGAAGTTTTGGATCACTTCATATCTGAGGCTTATATGTCATTTGTTTTTTTCTAAGTAAGAATTGTTGATTAAAAGCACCTAAGAAGATTCTGGTATTTACAATACCAAGATTTGCAAAGGGACCGCATTCCCCTACATTTCATGAAAAGATTACAGGAACCAATACTGTAAAAGGCTCATTTAAGCATGCTCAAATTCTGAAGCTAGATGAATTTAGGTTATACGCTCCACTTCACTTAGCCAGCACCTAAGTGTAGGTATCAAGGCGCAGAGGGCTAAGGCATACGCATCATCACATGTGTCTCTATTCTAGGAGGGTGACAATGTGGAAAGAAAGGAAAACAAGATGTTCAAAGAGAAGTAGATGTTATATAGAAGATCAGATAGAAATGTTCATGACTTCTAGTGTAACCTTTTTAAACGATATTTAGTTGTCATTCCATAAGTCCTATTCGCTCCTAGATTATTTGAGGAATGAATCTCAACAGGGTCTCATCTGCCCATCTTTGAATATGTAAGGAAGATATGCAGCTGGCTTATGGCTTTTAAAGGGATCTCTACTTCCTTCTCAATACCCTCTAACGCTTGAAAAAGACTGTGAGACACCTCATTAGCGATAAAAAATAGAAGGAAAGAATGGGTTATCTTAATACATAATTTTGGGGCAGGTGGCTTTTCTAAAGAAACCGTTTAGTGGCCGCTCTCTTCCCCATCATTTTGGGGAGTCTCTATTCGGGTTCTTGATTGTTCCATTGTTCTCTCATTAATTGGTTATGGTTATTATTCTTCTCCGTTTGTATCTCTTTTACCAATTTCGTTCACAAGATTAAACCAAATCCTCGATTCAATTTTTTTAGAAAACAACAAACACAATTGGAAAATAAATTAATTGTTGAGGGAACATTATTTATGAATTTCCTACATTTTAGGACAAAATATTTAGCGATCAATACTAGTAATAGTAATTGAATTAGAAACTGGACTGCAATTCTGTATCAAAATCAAAATTTTAAATTGGTTTTTGAACTTAATTTGCAAGATCTTTACTTCACTAATTTCACTTAAATATAATTTAATTACATCTTTTAAGAAGCTTTAGGTACTTGATTTTTATGTTACTTTTAATGACGGCGATGTCTAATTAAGCATGTGTGCACCTCAAAATTCTACCAGCTACTTGTTTCCTCCCACCAGCACAAGAACCGACCATCTGGGCAGTTGGGCCAATTGTCAGACATTGACATCTATGGAGGGATGAGTTGTTTGTCTCCTTATACTCACCTCATAAGCTAGCTTTTAAGGTTGATCACCTAACACGTGTTGGATGACACTGTGATCAATAACGCTTTGAGCTTATCATAACTAATTCCTCTGTTAGGAACTTGTCATCTCAAGGATGCGATGACACTTTTCTGGCTATAAGTCATTAAGCATAAAATGGAAAGTTCAAAACTAAATTGTTTCTAAAAATAAAAAAGTACCATTATATGGAACAAACTAAAAAAAAAAGTCACGCGCAATGGAACAAAGGGAGTAATTGCGTCCAGCCTTCCACGTTAGAAGATTGTAAAGTTACTATTCTTTATCCGTCTTAATTCATTGCTCAAATAGACAAGTTTTCAATCCCACTAGACGTCATAACGGGATGTGTAGTGAGAGAATCCAAGGCAAAAGGTTTTTGGAGTTATTACTATAGTCCACGCCAAATTCATGAGATTCAAGGGGGAATATCAAATAGCTATTACTTTCTCGTGCTCGGTTTTAAGAAAAACTAAAGCTCCACGAGATTCTCATCCATATGTCATGCTTATAGTTCTCTAATTACACACTTCCCTAATACACTTTCGTCCAAAAACTAAAAGATTGGCAGCATATTCAGTTTAATTTAATATTTTTTATGCTTACAATAGCTAGATTTATTGGTTCTTCCATTACATTGTACTTTGTAGTCTTGGTTATATGATTATATCCATCAAAAATCAAGCAAATTTTATCATTAACACATCAGCTCATAAAATGGACAATAAATCAACACAAAAAAAAGATCTGAAGTACTAAAACTAACCAGATATGATGCTCCAATTACTAAAATTGAATATAGAAAATGTCTAAAATCACCAATTTCGAATTTCTATGGACCACATACAAGCTTCCTGAGGAAGAATGCACTATATAATTCTATATCCATAGCAATCAGCAACATATAATCAAACTAAACCTCTTAAATCCAAATATTGAACAAACAAAACAAGAAAAATTAGAGAAAAATCGCGAAATTCAGGTCGGTTTCCGAGTACGGAAAGTTAGATAGTTACCGTGAATCAACCGGAGAAGTTGACGGAGAAGAACACCGTCGGAAATCCAAACGGCAAGTCGGCACCGGCAGGAAGCAGCAGGTGGAAAGAGGAAAGTAGATTGGAATTACGAATGGATTCAATTGGTCAGAGAGGAAATTGAAAAGGAAAGGAAAAAGAGAGGAACAAAAAGTACAATATGAGGAAAATTACACATGAAAATCTCCCCTTCAATTGTGATTACGGTATTTTTATTAGGTCCGACTAATTCAAAATTTAAGTCAAAAAATAAATATATTTATAAAATATTTTATAATTTATTGTATTATATTATTTTGATGATTATAATGTTACGAATAGATTGAATCTACTCTATTGTTTCATCGTGATATTTTTAATGATTATAATGTTTGAATAGATTGTATCGTATTCGATCATTTCATAATGTTACTCATATATAATTTAAGCAAAATTTGATATGAGATAAAGTTACTATAAAAAAATAAATAAAGGATAAAACAAAATTATTAAATAATAATAGTTTTCTCAATCTAATTTCATGTGGAACCCATTTGACTTGGCATGGTGTATAAAATAAAGAAAACCTATTGAAACTTGTAATTTAAAACAATCTATAAATATTTGTGTCACTGTGTGGTTGAAAATATTTTATTAAAGGTAAAAGAATATTTTTAAGTTAAATTGTTTATAATTAGAAAAGTGACATTCTTTTTTGGGATGGATTCAAAAGAAAAGGGTGTCACATAAAATGAAACAGAGGAAATACTCGGATAACAACGTGATCATAGTGGAGGTTGGGAGTATCTCAATTCTCAACTGTGAATAAGAAGTCGAAGAAGCCCTAGATACGCCTCTTACTTGCCTACCTTTCCCTAGTCTGGACGAAGCGTTAGTAAGAATAGGATTGTTAGATTTCCTGTATTGGAGAAAGAAGCTGAGTCAGTATAAAGGAATAGTTTCTATGCTTTTCTCAAATAATGCAGATAAATAGTGAAGTTATTGCACCTAAGGCGAAAGACTCTGTCCAATCGTTACACAAATTAAACATTTTTGACGTATCATAACATATGATATGATATCAATCTTTTGATATTGGAGATGTGATAGAAAAATTGTTGAGTAGGTTGGAATATATTCTTGCAATATATATATATGTGTGATAATATGTCATATCCTTGTAATTTAATATGAATAAATAATCTCATAATTATTTTCTTTTCCATTTTTTCTTTGTTTTAGATTTGTTGGGAAATTACTTGTGTGTGTTTATGATGGTGAACACAACGATTTGTTTTAAGAAAATTTTGCTTAGTTATTTCATATTGTCATGTTGCACTAAAAAAAGGAAGATTTTTATGGTGAAATACAAATATTTGATACTAACATGATGATAATATCAGCGGTTTTGTGGTAATGTCATGGAAAAGAAATAACTGAAATTTGACATGATATCTGATATGACAGTGAGATGGCATCAATATGCCGTAAGTGGAATATACATTTCATTGTGAGAGTTTACTATACATTCCAAGTAGTAAATAAATTCATTTTTTATAGTAAAAGTATATAATAACTCATCAGTGCGTAACTAACTTTTCGATACATATTCGAAGATATGCCTTTTCCTATTAGTGAAAGTAATCAGGCCTTCTACAATATATTCATACAAGTAAACAATCAACATTACAAAACTTAAAATTCTTCGTGAAACATTTAGAGAAGACAAATATAATATTTTATATTGGAAAGAATAGTGAATGGATTTAGTGTAACATGAATAAACTGTGTACACATTATAGAAGAATGAAATTCTATTGTTACCAACATAACACATTCTAAATTGTTACATATATAAGAACACAAACTTATTTTAGTAAAGTCACAAAATAAATATTTTTACTAGTCAAATAACTGTATACTCTTCTTTTTATTTCTATAAAGAATCTATCATGATTAAAAAAATGGACGTGATTACACTTATTTATTCTCATAGAAAAAAATGAGACTCAAACTTAATGAAACGAAGAAATGCAGAAAGTAAAATAAAAATAAGATAAAAGTAGAGAACTTATTCATTTTAAAATAACCCTAAAATTTGATTGTCATATGTACAAGTGACTTATATAATAATATCGAATTCAAAAGATAATAACAAGTCTTAAAGTCTTTGTTTCTCGGATAGAACAAAACGTAAAGTAAATAGAACAAGAAGCCCACCTGCCTCTCAAAGTCCTTTGACAAGTCCCAATAATAGAAGAAGAAGATCACATGGGTCTGAACTAGGAATATACGCAAGTGTAGAAGCAAAGAATGAATACCAAACAATACGGTCAGAAAACAACCTACTAAACAAAGCAAAAGTAGATAGAAATTAAGCACTCTTTTCGTCCCAATTGAACATTCTCCAATCACAACCTGCATAGAATTCAGCCCGATCTAACAGTGCTACAATACACAAGGTCATGTGACCCGACCCCTTGTAAACGCGACAATGGCTTCACTTACGCGAGCCATTGCTCATTAAAGCGGTGCACACATACACCAAAAAAAGCAATCACCATCGCTTGTTAAAGTGGTGCATACATACACTAGAAAAATAGTCAATTCAAAACTCATCGAAAAGATCTTCGGGATTCTTTCATAACCCCGTACACACAAATCATAAATGGCAATTGATTATACTCGACGTTCTAGACTTAATAGAATTATCGAAACAACTTTTCAGTCTTCTTGATCTGAGATTCGTGAAAGTCACAAGAAATAAACATAACGCCTAAAAAGGTCAAATCAAACTCAGAATCTCTGAAAATTTAATAAAGGCCTCACTCTAGACTAAAATCATCCAACAGATTCTCAAAATTTTGATTCAAACATCTAAATTATGAATATTGACCTAAGTCAACCCAAAGACTAAAATCTCAACAATTTCCAACTTAGAACCTCAAATACTCAAAAAGACTCTGAATATGAAATCAACAATTTATGTAGATCAATTTTTACATTTCGGGACTGATGAAATCGACAAAATTTTATGTCGACACTCAAAACTTCAAAAGACATAAAATATCACTTTTAAACAACTTTAGCCTTTTCAAATTCAAGCCTTACAAAATTCACAACTTTTTACTCAAATCTCGAAATAAACTTCCAAAACTTAATCAGAAATGACTCAAGATCAACATCAAAAGGGGTAAAACTATAAATTTTTGAAAATCTCCAAAAATAACCAACTAGATCATTATAGATACGCAATCTAAACATAATAGAATTGAGTGATGAAACTATGATAGTAATTAAATAGTATAAGTTTGCTTAACCGCGTAATTTCTCAAAAAATAATTCAATGTTATATCCTCTTTTGAAAAACAAAGTTAGAGCAACTATGCAAAAGTTTGAAAAATACTCATAAAAAAGTTATTTTTTAGAACTAAAAACTTGATCATATGATTAACCATATGCAATATATAAATTAAAAATTAAAAATACCTTTAACAGTATACATATATAAAAAAATGGAAAAATAACTTAAATAAACAACTATAAGTTTTATATTCTCTAATTTTCCCTTCTTTTTTTAAATATTACATAATTCCCTTTTTTTTTAATTTTAGTAGAAGTGTATAGATACATAACATTCTCTCTCCTATAATACACAATTACCCAATATAATGCCTATTTTTTCTCCATTAAAACACTCAATCTTCTAAATCAGTTTTTGGATTTTGAATTATTAATTTTAATTAAAACACCCAATTTTGAAATTTTGAATTTCAAAATTCAAAAAAATTGAAATTTCAAAAATCTGGACAATTTCTCTTTCTTGCTTCATCACGTTTCCAGTTCTTCTTTCTCCATCATCGTCTTTCTTCTTCTTAACCCAGCATCTTTTATTGGTTTCTTCTTATTCTTCTTAATCCATCATCGTCTTTCTTCTTCTTAACCCAGCATCTTTTATTGGTTTCTTCTTTTTCTTCTTAATCCATCATCAGTTCTTCTTTTCTTCCCTTTTTTGTTTTGGTTAATTGTTCTATTACATTATAGTAATGGATCCGTTAATTAATAGAAGGATATATGATTCCGACGATGAAAATTGGAAAGAAAATAGAAAAAAGTCTTTGCATGATCCTATGAATCTTCAGAAGGATTCAAACAAAGACTCTGGCGAAACATCAAAATCAAAGGTTGTCAAAATACAACAAAAAAAGAAAAAAGAAGCAGCAAACATTGTTGTTAGGCCTACATTGTTTCGGGTTTGTATTTTTGTACTTAAAACTGTTGTTGAAATTATTAAAAATTTTAAGGAATCCAATATGTATCAAAAAATCATGAAAATTATTATCATGTATCAGGCAATAGGTTTAATACATGAGTACTAAGTGGATTATAATGTTTAGTCTATGCTTTGACACATGAACTAGATGTGTATCATATGATTTTCCTATATATCAAGGGTTTTTTAAATTTTTTATCATGTATCAGTGATTAATTTCAATAAATGCGCCATCAAGTGTGCTTGCTGATACATTTTGAATCAGTGTATATAGTGTTTTAGATGATGCATTGATACATGAATTTGTTGTGTATCATAATATTTTCTATGTATCATGAGGTTTTGAAAATTGTTATAATGTATCATTCACTAAGTTTAATAACTGCGTCATCAACTGTGCTTGATGATACATATAGAATCAGTGTGTATAGTGTTTAGTCGATGATATAATCTTTGATTTTCAAAATTTGAAATTAATATCCAATTACGTGCTGATTTAATGCTGATTAATGATCTGTTACCGTAAATTGAGCTGTTTTAGTTAACAAGATTAAATGTACCGTTTTTTCCCCATTTTTTTCTTAACAGTTTAAAATTACCATGTATCATTTACCATGTATCACTAGAGTATAAAGTATCACGGCACAACAATTTTAAGGGATTTTTAGTAAATACTAAATTTGTCGGGACAGAGTGTAATTATTGAATTACACTATGGGATTCCTTAAATTTTTACTAAAAAAATTCTATAAAATAAGAAGTATATATATATAAAAGATGAAAGTGTTTTATGATGGAGGGACTTAATTTAACATAAAAGTTTTACTTAATATCATATATATTCATCGTTAATTTTTATTGGTATATCAATAAAATAATACTAATAAAAATATGAAATATTTTATTTTTTTTGAGTTGAAGTAAGATAAACATTTCTTTATTAATAATGCTTTGAAACTTTAAATTTGACTATTACTGTTTTAATTTAGCCGTTATTTAATATTACATATATATAAAAATAAAAAAGATATAAGAAATTCTTTTTGATTTCATTGATTGGATAAGTAAATGAAAACAAACTAATTTTAAAATAAGGGTCAAATAATATAGACTTCGAACGCTAAGGCATTTTCAATTATCTATAAAAATAAACAAGTTTTGATTGGTGTTGACGAAGTAGGACATAAATTACAATTTAAAATCTAAAAAATGTAATTAAAGTTAATTATTTTTTATTTCATACCTCAAAATATATTTATATTGTTATCAAAATATCATTCTCTGCTATTTTTACTTGTGTAAATACATATTAAAAGTTTAATTATTATTTAATAAAAATTATGCCCTTGTTTAAAACAAAGGCTTTGCGGCTCCTTATGGATTCAACTCTTCATCTTGTTGTTCATAATAGTGAACAAAGTTTCCACCTTTTGTTTGTAAAACTTGACATTAACAAGTTTTGGAACTAATCTTGAGATATGCCTTCAATGGCTGCTAACAATTTTTCAAGAAACACTCATCAAAATCAAACAAAAGGGGACTTTGTTTCCAGGTAATTTTAAAAAAACAAACTTTTTAGCATACCCCATTTGTTGAATTTACTTTTATCTCTTGTTGGTTCAATCCAGTAAGCTAAAGGCGTCCTTTTTGTGGGTATTTAACTATGTTTATGTTCAAAGATTTGATCTTTTTTGCCAGATTGTTGCTTTTTAGTATACCCTTGTTTAGTTTTAGTTTTATACTTTCTTGGTTCAATCCTAGAAGCTAAAAAATTCTTTCTTTTGTGGGTATATTACTATGTAGATGCACGCCTTTTTGTTCAATGGTTTGATATTTTTTTTTGGCAGGAAGCAAAAGATTGAGCAACAGAGAAAAAATTTACCAATTGCTGCAGGTATTGATTTCGTTTTTCAATTTGAACTCTTCAGTCTAATGTGCTTTTTTTTTTCAATCCTGTTCTGAGTATTTTAGTGTGAGTTGTTTTTCAGCTTACTGATTGTTTTATAATAAGTACTAGGCTGGGAGTTGGCATTTTTTAGTGAAGTAGTGTATGGCCTGTGGGAAAATTATTTTTTCTGATGGTTACAGCTGATTTTATCGAGAGTCTAGAGTGTTGTGGTTTCTCCGCATGTGCCAGCTTCTTTACATTGTTGGTCGTAACCCCGGAAAAAGGAGGAGGGTTACGGTAGGCTGACAGCTAGCATAAACTTGCTGATTCATGATGAATCATCATATATCTTCAATACGCATGAATGCTGCATATAATTTCTTGAGAAGACGGTGCTTGCATTGATTTTTCATACTAACATCATACTGTTATTTCATTTTCATCTGTTCTGTTTTTTTAGTTTGCTGTATTCTGTAGATTTTCATCTTACACATGTTATTTGATTAATTCTAGTTGAAAGGAGACTAGTGGAGGAGGTGCGGAACAATGACACTCTGATAATTGTTGGAGAAACTGGAAGTGGAAAGACAACTCGTAAGTACTATTTGCTACATGTCCTCTTAGACTGACTGACATGCATGTGACGCAGATCCATTTACATTGCAATACTTTAGATTATACTTCAATGATGGTGGTCATTTATGATGTTGCACAGTGCCAGTTCTAAGGCCTTCCACGTCCTCAGTTAGTAAAAAGGATAAAAGACTCATGCATATTGTATCTTTCTTCTTTATCTGTTTGTTTATGTGTTGTGTGTGGCTTATCAATCTTTACCGAGGTGTATAAAGGTGTCTTTCTGTCTGTTTGTGCAAGTCACACATTATAGAACTGGTGAAATTTTGATGATCGGACATATGGTTCGTTGATTATTTGGTGAAAATGTAAAGGGTGATGTACATGTGGATTTAGTAATCACAACACTAAATAATTTCTTAGGAGTCTTTTTCTTTTGTAGTGAGGGGTTGAGGTGGCTGTTAAAATGAGGTATAGCTCTCTCGGCAAAGCAAAGTCGATCTGGAATTTTGTTAAGGAAGCCATCTACGCACTATAAACTTATACTTCCTAAGCGGGGGTTGAACCCAACAATTTATTGTTTTTCATGTTTGCTTATTCTTTTAGCATTCGACTCTTTTTAGACGAATTAGGATATCTCTCACATTTTGGTTGATGAGTGTGTTTGAGGATGAGAGATATGCGAGGATTGACAGCAGGAAGGATAATGAATTAGGACAGGAGACCATATGAAAATTTCGGTTAAGTCTAAGTAACCCTCACTAACTTGGTGTAGCCATAAACTGAGGAACTCCTGTGGTGGTTAGTGAACGTTTGTGATTGGTCATAACTGCTTGAGTTGTGCACCTGAAAGTATTGGCTGAATTGTCGTCTGACAGCTCATTCTGTTTTGTCGGTTCCATTTTTTGAGTGTGTCAAAATCATTCATCCTGATATAATGAACTTATATATATTGTCCTATGATTTTCAAGATTATCCTTGGATACTCTCTTTCGCTAATTTTCCTTAATCTATCTCTCTCAAAACTTCCAAGTAACAAAATTTGTTATTCAATCTATAGGAATAAATACACTTATACAGTAGAATACTCTAAAAAATTAAACAATGCATCTTTTGTATTATTCATCAGATACAAATAGGTCTGTGTTGCATGGTTTAGCTGCTATGTTGACATTCCTCAGCTTTATTCTAGTGGGCCTATATCTTTGCAGAAATACCTCAGTATCTTTACAAATGGGGATTTTGCCGTGATGGTGGTATCATTGGGATAACTCAACCTAGACGTGTGGCTGCTATCACTGTTGCTAAACGTGTTGCTGAGGAATGTGGCGTTCCATTGGGTCAAAAGGTTGGATACGCTATTAGATTTGAAGATGTAACTTCTGGCCAAACAAAGATCAAATATATGACAGATGGTTTGCTTCTGAGGTAATAAGGAAAAAAAAGGTTTGATGCATTACATGTATGAGTCTCACTTTTCTGAAAGAAAAAAAAGAGTAATATAGCCATGATTATGGACTTAATTGTTGCATATACGGGCATGTGTGGAGAGATTGTTCATGTGCCACGGAGAGTTTACTTCACATTTGACATCACATGATAGAGCTATTTATGATTATCTAAAGCTGTATGCCTGTATCTGGAAAAAATCAATTTACAAATGGTGAATGACATGCCACTAATCACTACTACAGGGAAGCATTATTGGATCCATACCTCTCCAAGTATTCTGTTATTATTGTTGATGAGGCGCACGAGCGGACTATCCACACTGATGTATTGCTTGGACTGTTAAAGAATGTACAGAAAGCAAGGTCAAAATCTATCAACGGAGTGGTAAATACTGATCATAATAATTCTAATATCGGGCATGCCCTGGAGGAAAGGATTGACAATCAGAATGACGGTATTTTGAAGTCATGTCAAGTGAAAAAGCACAACCCATTGAAATTGATCATCATGTCCGCCAGTATGGATGCACGAGTTTTCTCAGAGTACTTTGGTGGTGCAAAAGCTGTTCATGTTCAGGGACGGCAGTTTCCTGTCGATATATTCTACACCCATAAGCCTGAGACAGATTGCATAGATGCAGCTTTGATTACTATATTTCAGGTTTTTACATTTATCTTGTTGCTTCACAAATAAAAGTTTGAACTGATTGACAGTGTCATTAAATTTTCACAAAGGCACAGCAGCTTTGTGCCTTTGTTGTTGCTTTCTTGTAGTATCTTATTTATCAGCTCCTAGATGGATTTGTTACTATATTGGCCTTTTACATAGCTAAGTTTAATGTTTCAAGTAGCATTGACGGTTCGATTAGTCAAGTTTATAGTTTGTGATGTTGTTGAATGTCTTATGTTCTGTTCATTCCTCCAACTTGTTTTGCTAGATACATCTAGAGGAGGGACCTGGTGATGTGCTTGTATTCCTTACTGGTCAAGAGGAGATTGAATCCGTTGAGAGGCTTATCCATGAACGTCTCCGACAATTACCCGAATGCAGTAGGAAACTCTTAACTTTTCCCATATTCTCATCACTTCCCTCTGAGAAGCAAATGAGGGTTTTCATGCCTTCACCAGCTGGATATCGTAAGGTTGATTTGTTTCTTTGGATAGCTTATTTTTTGAACTTTTGAGATGGATCATGGATGTACTTACCTTTTGTCTATATCTGGGGTTGCATTTAGGTCTGTGTGTAAAGCATGACTTATATGAACTCCATTGAATTGTTTATAGGATAATATAATAATTGTGTGTGACATCCTCTGTGAAAAAAAAGTTACTATAAACTTTGAATTTATCTTGCATCATCTGTCTGAAAAAAGACAAAGCTGAGTTGCAGTGTTTTTCAAAGGAATAAGCCACTTGCCAAAATGTTGTGACTACGGAATTGAAATGATTCTTGAAAACTAGGTTAATTAATTCCATTCCATAAAGGAAAACAAGTTCCATTTCTACCACTTCATGAAACTTTATAGCTCTAATTGATATTCGGCCAGTTGTTTTATGAATTCCTTCCATTACTTTTGCATAACGTAGTACATATGAGTATATCATTGTCCTAGAAATATCTGCATTCCACGTAGATGCCATGTTTTGGCTTGTACGGTTATGTTCAGCGGGTGTCACTTTGGTGTGTGGGTATTTCACGTGAATTCTCCAAATACACCACAAAAACTGCAAGTACCCTTCCGAGGTGCCGGATCCTTGCACTTGTATGTCAGTTGGGGATAAACATAAGGTCAATTTATTTTTCTCCAGGGTAGGTGCGTATGGGTGGTTAGTTGTTAGTATTCAATGTTTTCTTTCTTTGGTTGAGCTTATACCGGTGCATCCCTTTGTGCACTAATTTTAGAAACTTCTACCTACACACTAAATATATATGAAATTAATACCTGACCTATAGAAACATTTATTTGGTTATCTCCTCAAGGTAAATAAAGTTTGGTTATGTGCTAGCTTGTAGCCTTGTACTTGTTACAATATGGGCTTAGCATTGTGAATGTGCATTTTTATTATTTGGCTATGTTTATAATAATGCTAACAAGTTCTTTATCTAGTTTCACTGGTATGCTTGACATGAAGTTTTCAAGGCTTAATACTTGGTAATTGCTCTGAGTTGGCAAGTTATGTCCACTAAAATCAGATTTTAATTCTTTCATTTCATATTTAGGTGATACTAGCAACAAATATTGCTGAGACGTCGGTGACAATACCTGGAATTAGGTATGTTGTGGATCCTGGACTGGTGAAAGCCCGAACATATGATCCTAAGATGGGAGTTGATTCATTGATCATTGTCACAACATCTAAAGCTCAAGCTCTTCAAAGGAGGTAGGGTGCTTCCAGGTGCATTTAAGTCTCAATACACATTGACTAAATCACCTCCTTTCCTCAACTAACTTCATTCAGAAGCATCTTTTGTCCAGCTTTTAAAAATTATGGTGGTTTGAACCATAATTTCCTTCTTACTTTGCATTAATCATATTTGACATGTGGGATAGGCTAAGGATATGTACTGGGATGTACTTATGCTTTGAAGTTCTTGTTTTATCTTGGATCTGTATCTGCCACTTAGGTACTAATATACTTCAAAGGGCCAACATAATATTGATGAGATCAACATAGGGAATAGGAGGATTGTAATTGTAAGCATAATATCTTTTCGAAGCAGAGGAATTGTAGAGGAGGATTCTTTTTCTGGTTACAGATAGAAGCTTAAAATTTGAAAATTGCAATCGATAAAAGTAGCGTATTCCTTCCATGTACCTAATATTTGGCGGGCAGAGTTATCCGGTACTTGCATTGGTGGGAAGTAGGAGGTAGCTGGTAGATACTTTAGTTGCGTACAATAAAAAAAGAGACAAGGTTAAACTTAAAAAGTCCTGGGCAGCCTCTGAAGTAAAATCCATGGGACGGTGATCGAGAAGTTGAACCAATGCAGTAGGATTTATATATACAGGAGGGAAATGGATAACAGACATTTACTATTTTGGTTATATTATCTGTTAAATATCAGATCAAGGGCTAATTTCTTGAATTTTTGTAGTGGACGTGCAGGACGTGATGGACCTGGGAAATGCTATCGTTTATATCAAGAAAGTTTCTTTGAGAAACTTACAGATTCTACATTACCCGAGATTAAGAGATGTGACCTCTCGAATGTTGTATTGCAGCTCAAGGCTCTAGGCATTGATGATGTCATCAACTTTGACTTCATTGAAAAACCAGACAGGTGATTACCCAAATGAGAGAGACAAGTCTTTCAGTGCATTTTGCATATATATTTCGCTATCAGCATATATGATGCCTTTTCTTTGAATTCTTAACCCCCAATATTTTGTCCTATTTGCATGACTCAAGTTTGTGTCGCACGTGTTTGACCATTTATTGGCATCTATCTCTAGCATGGTGGTACTGTATCATTTCACTGAACATGTTTTACTTAATTCACCATATATTATGTATAAAATCCATTTCATGTTTTGTTAAATTAATGAAGCACAATGGAGAGCATCCATCCTATATTTACTTAAATCTGTATAATTGAAAACCTGCACTTTCCTTGTGAAACTGAAGCATCATCAGACCTATGAAATCTACTTATTTGTTGGCAAATCGTTGCTTCTTCTTATAGAGCTAACTTATGAAATACCCCCTCCACTAAGTGATCCAACTGTTTATAAGAAGAGAAAGAACTAGCAAGATACTCAACAACAGCTTAACGTTTGTGCTGCCCTTTTACTTTATGGAGCAGAACGTTGCACCCCCTACATGCGTTATCACATTACTGATTATGCAGTCATTTTCAGAATTTGGATATTGTCGTGCAATTATTGTTTTCATCCTTGACTATAATTCCTTCCTTGCATCTCTTTAACAGGACTGCTGTAGTCAACTCATTGTGGTCTCTTTACTTATTGGGTGCCGTAACAGAAGATAATAAACTTTCAGATGTTGGACGTCAAATGGCCAGGCTACCCCTTGATCCAGTCTATTCTAAGGCTCTCATTATTGCTAGCCAATTTGGCTGCTTGAAAGAAATGTTGATCTGTGTTGCAATGCTTTCAGTGGAATCTATTTTCTATGCACCACGTGAGAAGTTGGAAGAGGTAGTCCTTTGTGCTAGCTTGTTGTTACTCCCCCCCCCCCAAAAAAAAAAAAAAAAAGCATGTTCATAGCATTGTAGTAAATTTTTTTCTTTCTATAAGTCCAATGAGTGTCAAACTGTTTTATTGCATCCAGCTCTTAAGATAGTATCGTATACTGAACCTTCCATTTTTAATTTAAAAAAACATACTTTTGCTGGACGCCATCCGCCCATCTCCCGATCATGAGAAAACTTCTAAGGCTAATATTCCACAATATTTTACTATCGTCCATCCCACCATGTTGAAAAAGCTTACAGATAATCATTATGGAGAAAGTTAGGAGATCTTTGGCGAACCACTAGACGGGCCTGAATTTAAAAGCTTTGCAGCTTGTCTGGTGATAAGTAAGCTGTCTTAGTTAGGATCTTCTATGCCCGTCAGTTTCCTGGCCCTTGAAAGTCATGCATTATAATATTGTCTAGTATGAGATTAGGAGGTCCATTACTTATTTAAAGAGACAGAGATCAGTTTCATGCTCCAACATTCAAATATAATTTTTTTCAGTTTACAGGCTTTGAATAAGTTTGTCTAGTTGATGAATAGGGTGTAGAGCTTAAAGCTCGACCCTCTTTTGAATTCGTGCGAGACATTTCCCTTAACTCTTATAATGTTGATTCCGGCGATCGATCGACAAAATTTACCTTCAATATTTTAAATTATCTAACCACTGGAGTAGATAAAAAATTGTTCATGTCGTTTTAGCTGTTCTAGTTTCGTTTTTCTTTAAATTTCAAAATCTGTCTGTTAAGTTCAAGTTAATAGGGTGCCATGAAATGGTGAATGGACTGAAGAAGAATTTTGTGTGCAGTTTTAGCAACTGTTGTCGTCCCGTGTTATTGGCTTTTCTTTTTCCTGTGTTATCTTTCCACTTAGCAGTCACCTTTGACTTTGTTGATGTGTTATATACTAATTTTGGCATGTAATATAATTAGAAAACACTCTGAATAGTTTTACCTGTGGTTGCCAGTCACGAAACGCATTGAAAAGCTTTGCAAGTCCAGAGGGGGATCATCTGACATTGCTTAATGTATACCGTGCTGCTGATGAGTTCTTTCAAAAGAACAAGATGGTACACAGTGAAGAAAAAGCTGAAAAGAATCTTAGAAAATGGTGCAAGGATAATTATATTAACAGTCGCTCTCTAAAACATGCTCGTGATATCCACAGGTAGGCATTATGTACTTCAACTTCAAGGAAATATTATTCTGTTCTGCTTTATGATTATTTCTACCTCCACAGTTCTTTTAGAGAAAATGATAAAACACACACATTCACGTTTTTGCCAGTTTTCTTACCTGAACTATCAGGTGTTCACTTTTACTACTGAACTATCACCGACTATTTCTCAAAACACATCTGAAGTATCAGTTGTTCCCTTTTCCTACTATTAACTCTTCTTTTTTTATGTGTTACATTCTTATGCTCATGCTCGTCATATTTCACTGTTATATAATGTACTTGCCGCTTCTTCTCATTTGTCCGGGTCCTTGAGTGAGTGAAAAATCTAAGCTTTCTACCCTATGTTGCAGTCAAATTGTGAGGAATGTTGAACAAATGGGTCTTCGCGTCACTTCTTGTGAAGATGATACACTTCTCCTCCGCAGATGCCTTGCTGCCTCGTTTTTTCTTAAAGCAGCTATGAAACAGCCTGATGGTGCATACAGGTTAAGATTAGTGGCTTTATTAGTCCGGCATCAATTAGTGTATCTGTTTGGAGTTCTATGACATATCATCTAGTCGTTCCCATATCTGACATTCATTTTAACTATCTACTGGCAGGGTGACGTTAAGTGGTTTGATTGTGCAAATACACCCGTCTTCTGTCCTGTTCCGAGCCAAGCCAGAGTGTATAGTTTTCAATGAACTGGTTCATACTAACCATAGTTATGTCCGTAATGTCTCTAGAATCGATTACTTGTGGCTCGTTGAGTTGGCACCCCACTTGTATGCTGTGCAAGACTAAATGTGTTCATTATTTATTATCGGTAAGAGATCCCTTCCTTCAACAACACCATATCCAATGTAATTCCACAAGTGGAATTTGGAGAGGGTCAGATGTACGCAGACCTTATCCCCATTACCTTTGTGTGGGGGCTAAAGAGGTTGTTTCTGACCCTCTGCTCAAAAGGAATGTCATCAATTTTGCTTTTTGTGGTTTTATCAATTAGTTTTCAAACATTTGTATGTTGTGAAATCGTCTTTGTTGTAAATATATACATACAAATGTTACCCAAGATGCTTTTTTTTTTGTCGAGAACAGAAGGTGCACACCTCGATTAATTGCACGAGGTACCTACTATCTCCACTGGCACTTGTATCGAGTATCTATATCCACCAAACCTTAGATGGATGAAAAGAAACCACCTAATATTTTTTTCTCTACAAAAATTTAACCTCGAGACCTTATCATTCTCAATCCAATTCAGACCACTAAATAACACTTCCAATGGAAATTCATCCATCTTTCTTAATTATAATACATTGCAGGTAGAGGCAAAATCAGAATATAAAGTTTACATGTTCTAAGCTTGTGATCGAATCCAAGCTCGTTTTAGTAACAGCGTTCACAATTAAATATTTATACGAGTAGCATAAGCTACAGCAGTCATTCAAATTTGTATACAATACTCTAACTCTGCCTCTGGTTGCTGGTTTATTTTAGTAGCCCTCAATTAGCATCCAACTTATTGTCATTTTCTGCTATACTCAGATACTGCAATATACTGAGCAAAACCTGCAATCAGAAACTAGTTTTAAGCCTTTGTTTAGGTTTTTGTTGGGTTGATTTCTCGTATGGTTACTCAACTAATCGAGTTATTATCAGAAAGTCAATTTTCTTCAACAAAGAAGGTGACTTTTTGAGGTAATAACTATAAGTTGAGTGATTGTCTGAGAAATCAACTCGACTTTTGTTTGAACAAAAAGATCAGAAAATGAACTCAATCACGTTAATTTAAAAAGATAGTGAAATGAATCTCCTAATTGTTTATGTTTCCCTACCTGAATTCTCTCACTTTGGTGCCAATGGTTAGTTTTGGTACTATGTTTCAGCTCCTGTTCTTTTCACACCCTCTGTTCAAATTCCGAGACCATCTGTTTGGTAACCAAAACGCGAGATAATATCTCAGATGGTCACTCAACTAAAGGTTCTTCTCTCAGAAAGTCACTTAACTTGAAGGTTGTAGCATGAAATTTACCTCGGGGAATTTGTTTGTTGAATAATCCACCCTGTTGTAACTATCTCAACCAGAAGATGAAGATTTCAATAGCAGTAATCTGTACATAGGAGCGCCACGTTCTATAACATGTTGCTCCCAATCTGATCGAATGCCAAAGGGATTTTCGTTCAGCCATCCATCTTGCTGACTTGTGATATCTTCCGAATCGTGCATTACTGTGAGCTTGCCCTTGCCATATTTCATAAACTCTTTTTTCATTCTCACTGCAACTTCTTTTACATCAGATTGGAGAAATACCTGTTTTTAAGCAGATTTGTATTAGTACTCTTCTTTTCTCTCATGAAATGATCTTTTGTTCGTCTCACGCTAAACATATCAGCCCGAGCTACTTTTGGGTATCTGATGAAGAATATCAATCACACAGAATAACAATTCAACACGAGACGCAAATGCATAGCACCAGAGAGCTGCACTTATCGTACCTTCCCATCAGGAGCTACCAAGTCTGCTATTGCTTCAACTAATGATCTCTGCACCATCCTCCATCGGTGTTCTGTTCTATTGAAATCTGGATTTGGACACTGCAGTTGCGAGGAAAGTGCATTAGTTGTAACAATGTTATTGTATCTCCAAACACATCCGTAAGCATCAAAAAGTTATTCATCTATACTCTTTACTGCTCTCTCTCTGTTTCAATTTGTTTGCCTGGTTTTGACTTGGCACAGTGTTTAAGAAAGTTAAGATGATTTTTGAATCTTAAGGCAACTAAATATATGTCAAACTTGATTGTTTCGTGTTATTAACGTATAAGCAATTGCATGGCCAGTCTTGACCATGGCATTTTGATATGTATCTTAGATTCTATTCAGAAGAAGCAACAAAATGCTACCTACCTGAATTGACACAAGCACAAGATCACCAGGGTAACTGGAAACAATGGATCGGAATGTTGTTGTGGCATTCGTTGCTATGAAGTATCTAGGAACAAAACACAAAATCAGAACACAGATAATACATGACTATCTGCTGCTATAATACAAGTATGATTGTTAGGGCACGCGATATTAAGGTAGCTACTTTGACAATCTTCAACAGCATATTTTAGGAGATTAATGGACCTCACATTCATATTTCGTTATTGTTTATTACATACTTTAGTACTTGTTTGGCACAGAGTAAGAATATGAAAGCTCCCCTAGATGACTACACAAGTCAGTTGGAAACAGAAGCATAACGAAACTGTTTTACGTTGTTCAGTCAAGCTATATATATTTGGAACACATTGACAACTTAAAACAGTTTGTCATACCCTTAAACAGTTGCCTTATACTGGGAACGATTTGAAACAGATCCTCCGAATTCTAATCATGTGCATATCTTATATAGCAATTACGTAGGGAGGACAGCACGTACCCATTCGTCATACCAGATTGAGAAACATGATCAAGACAACGTCTTACCAACTGGAAAAACGCCAAGTCAAAATTGTTACACTAGAACATGATTTCTTTTTTAAAAAAACAGGAAGCAGCAGATGAAACATTCTGCATAAGACTAAAACCTTTTCATTTCTCTCAAGTCCAAGAAAGTTCCAATCCTTCCGCATCTTCGCCATTCTGGTCAGAAATAAACCGTTGCCTGTAATTTTATGCTTTCATCTGTGAGAAGTAAGAACTAATTGTGTCCTTAAATGCTGCACAACAGCGTGGGCGTTGATATGTTAGCTAAAGCTAAGGAAATGGAAAAATAAAACTAGAAGTTTTATTTGTTTATATAAGGCGGTTGTCTCCCTCTCACAAACACCATACAAAAATCAATCAACCAAGAAAGGTCTATATGTCTATAAGCAAGTTTTAACATATACTCCCTATATTTTTCAGGGCAATGGAAGTTCTATGAAATAGTTGTAAGACCAACAATGTTACGTAGGAACAAAAATTGAACTTCTAAGGCCCAATATATCTTCAAAATGAGTGTCGTAGGAAATGCAGACTTAAGACAAGTGTGGTCATATAAGATCAGAACTGATCACATCCAATAGAAAGTGCAAATAGCAAGCATGGAGGATAACATGAGAAAGGTGGCTTGAGATAGTTCAGTCGTGTCCTCCGTAGACATCCATGGAGTGAAATGAACATTAAGGATTTATTTAACCAACCTCAAGTCCACAACTAGCCTGACATTGAAGTATACTTGTTCTTGTAGTTGAAATTCTAGCACAAACATTGCTTGTTATAAACTATACGGCTGATTTGTAGATATATGAATAGAGAAACTAGGGGGTTTAAGCTTCCTTCACGAGTATTGGGGAAACAGTGGATTCATTGCTCACAAATAGGGGAAATAGCAGATTTATTGTAAATATGAAGTTGTTATTGGCGTAATCAAATGACTATACACATTCAAACACAAATAATCTGATAGATTTATAGAAAGATTGAATCAGGGAAAGAGAGATTTACCACTTCCTACGTCAACAACAAGAGGTAGGGTCGTATTGGCATATAAAGCATCCCAATTCAACTTAAATGGATATGCCTGCACAAACACCAAACACTCAATTAGTTCTGAAGCTAACATACATCTATGGTAAGCATACTTTATATATTAGTTGGCACGTTCAAAGTCAAGTTCCATGTGAATGATTAGCAGCACTTCAATTGAGTATTGAAGTACTTAGAAGACAGGAAACAGGGGAAAAACGTGCAATGCATGTCATGCAGCTATACAGAAAAGAAGTCGTAGTGGAGGCAAGTCAGTAAATCTTTTATCAGGAATAAAGACTCCGAACCTGGCATTATTACTCTACTCTAAGTAAATATTTCCCAACATATATGATTCTACCACCCCAGCTAGTACGCTCCACTTAACATGAGAATAGTCATAGTTTCCTCATTACATAAGGTAGGGACATCGGAAACAACCTCTCTATCTTCACAAGGTAGGGGTAAGACTGAGCACACATCACCCTCCCCGGAATCCACCTGTGGGATTACACTGGTAATTTGTTGTTGTTGACATAACACGCGGCCAATGTTGCAAACATTAGTTAAGATGTGAATTGCAGGGGTTATTGATGAGCTTATTAATTCTTGTATCATTTTTTATTCAATGAAATCTTTGTCGTTATCCATGTATCTACCTCCTTTTCTCTATTAATACGATTTCCTTTTCATTCTAGAAAACTTGAGGAAGTTGGATCCAAGACAGGTGGGATGGTTGTTACTTGTTAACAATGTGTTTCAGGATTTTAAAATTTCTTTAACACAGCATGTTGAATTAGAAAAGGCTTACTCTATCTAGTGCCAAGAGCCCGTGAAGCTTTCTCCCTTTCAGAAACTCCCAGACAATGGAAGCATTTTCAATCATATCAGCTGTAACGTGCCTTGATCTCCCAATAAACGTCTCACATGCCTGTTTGCCAACCACAATTAGGTCACAGTTCATTTGACTAAGATTATAAAGCATCGAAGCTAATTTGGATGCTCCAGCAGATTCTTGATGTGATGAGCTGAACTTTACAGCTCCAATCCACAAAATTTTCTGAAAAAACAATGAAAACATACTTCTCTGAGCATATATTGTTTCCACAGAATAGATTAAATGATAAGATCAGAGAAATTACCAATTTCGTAGATGCAAATCAAAGGTTAAACCTACCATTGCAATATGACAAGACGGATTCTATTCACTCATATCAAACTAGTCAAAGAACACCAAACGGAGACCTCAAAATTGAGCAAGCACTTCTAATTCTAATCTTCAGCAGAAGGAACTTCAGAGATTACCTTGCATCTCGAAAGCACGGAGATCATTTCCTCCAATGTGTTAGGTCCAACATCAACAGGTTTCCATCCTAAGGAAAAACATTTGAAATCCTTAAATTTATTAGAAACTATCATCCCAATGGTAAATACTACAGAGACGGTCCAATAATGGTGCAAATAGAACTGAGACGGGCCAATAGCCAGGAAATGAAGTTTGTTACTCCATCCATTTCAATTTGTTTGCCTTACTTTCCTTTCTAGTCTGTTTCAAAAAGAAAGTGCAACTCTTTAATTCTAAACTTTCCACGTGACATGTTTAAGATCATGAGATTAAAGGACATTTTGGTACATTCTACATATCTTTATTTATGACACAAGACTCAAAACTCTTTTTCACTTTCTTAAACTCCGTGTCAAGTCAAAACCAGACAAACTAATTGAAACGGAGGAAGTATATATTTTCACTTTTTTAATTGTTCAGCAATCTCTTGTCCATTTAGTCCTAAATCTAGCAAATGAAACAATGCAGACCTTGGGGCTAGGTTGAAGATTTAAGAGATTTAACTTTACCATCAATGATACGATTAGCAGGAAAAATCTTCATCCGCGACGGATAATAATCATTGAGGCACCAAAAGTCTTTTGGTAATATGATTTGTACTCCTCTTGCCTTTGCAGCCTCAACTAGCACACGGGCTGCCTCTAGTGATTCTTGTTCCACCAATTCCATAGGAACAGGTAATCCAAAAGCATGCATTATTTGAAATGCAGCATCGCCAACAAACACTAAGCCGTCACATCTAGATGCCAAAAATAGCAAGGCTGCTGCTTTCCCAGCGAGATTACCTCCGACCTGCATTGCATCTCAAATTATCACTTGCAATATGTGAACCAGAAAAATCCTGTTCTCATTTTAATCAAGAACCTGAAAAATACTTAGAAAAAGATTCACGGGTGCATACTATTGCAAAATAGGGCCTCTTGTTCATCTCGATTATCTTCTTCAGTTGAGACATTTGCTCGTCAAAGTGAAATCCAGCAATGGACGCATAGCAGAAGCCAGTAATACCAACATTTGATGCAAGAATCTTATGTGATTGGAAAAAAGCATCATTAACAAAGATATCCACGCCAGATGATAGGCGTCGTGCAAACTCTGAACAATTGGCTTGCTCCTGTTTAAACTGAGAAAGGTTCTCAAGAAGAAGGATGGAAGATTTATGTTTGTCTTCCCTCAGGGACTGCTCAAATCCAGAACCAAGCTCCACTGGTATTACTTTTAGTTCAAGTTCCGACGATAAAAGTTCTGAAGAACACATTATCCAGATCAATTAAACTCCATTTAAAACATGTTTTTTTGGAACATAAAAACATTAAAGTAAAAACTAGATGTATGCCGGCCCTTCATCATTGCCTAGAATATTGTGCCTAGGTAGGTTTTTCATACTCTGACAGTGTTTTCAAAGACGCACTTAAGCCATGAAGCGAGGCTCAAAGTGTGTTGAGTGCTTCGCGTCGCTTAATATGCGGTTCAGTGTCCTGATCAAGGTTCTAAGACATACTTTTACTTGCCAATGAGCAGCCTCTTTTGAAGAGGCGACACTAAATCACTAATATTACACTATATCATATATCTATTTTTCAAGTTCTTTGTTCATATATAATATATTTGTCATTCATGCTTATAATTATTAGTCTTGGATGGAACATATATATTTGTATTTTTTCTCTCTTTGCGGCTTTTTTTCATCAAGGCTCACACTTTATTTGCGCTTTCCGCTTTCTAACACTGTATTCTGGGAAGCTAAGCCTAAGTTAACAGATGGGGAGAAACAACATGAACAATAAGTAAAAAGTAAGAACTTTTTAAACCTGCAACATATTCCAATTTGAGAAGCCGCGAGTCAGCTCTCAAACTCCAGCTACTTAACAGAACTAATTTTGCCCCAGCTTTGTGGAGATATTTGATGGTTGAAATTACGCGAGCTGCTGGAGACTGCTGTTTCTTCTGCTCCCTTAGTACGATGGTCAAGTCCAATCTGACCATGACAACTTTTCCGATTAGCTCCTCCTCTGGGAAGTTTCTAACGGTTTGCACGTAAGGTAAGATATCTGTTTCTCTCCCATCACAAGCTTCAGCCTAAAATTCGATTCTTGTCTGAGTAAGAAGAACAGACAGCACACTGAATGGCACATGAAAAAACAATAAATATGTCACGTTAACGTTCAGGTTTCTGATGCTTTTTTACATTCCCAATTAAATATGCATACGAGCTGGTCGAAATTTTAGCTAACAGATCAAATCCTACATCAGTTTCTAGTCTAAGAAGCTTTAACAAATGAACAATCACTGTGTGAGGTGTCTAGAATGTGCTTACTTGCCAGCTGAGACTAAGTTTGAGTGTATGTTTATGTATTACGCCTTCTCATGAAACGTAACGAAAATAAAATTACTCAACGTACCTCATTCGGAAATGAAAGCAAATCAGCATGATCAATCAGCTCCAAATTTAAAGCTGAAAAAAAACAAGCAAATTGACAACACCATTTATAACAGGATTACAAGATTTTCGACTTCTTTGACAGCAAGTTAATTAGTACTAACCTTGTCGTAAAAATCGAATCTTTTTACATTTTTGAACTGCAGAACATTTCCCATACGATAAACGCAGTCCAATTTGTTGCAAATCTTGAAATTTTGTACAACCGTTGTGGAAATTTGATATTCTAGGTAAAGTGTATCCTAAGAAGAATTCCAGAACATAACTCATCCTTTTGTTGTTTCACTATGAATCAAACTTTGAACTACAAACTGCAAGAAAAATATCAAATTTTTCATATGAACAATAAACAAAAATTACGAAGAATCTTAGTAGTTTAATTGATTGACTATCTAAATTATCCTTCCCGGACTACCCTTTCCTACCCCTAATTTTTTTTTTCGATAACAAGGGAAACTGCAACCGCTACCCTTTGGTGCACACAGGGTAAATCTATGCAATAGCTCGCAAATCACATATAGGAGACTAACCCGCATTAGACAAACCCGCTACGACGAGCTCGACCCAAAAGCAAAATCTTTGCTTTCGTCGGCAAGGGCTACCCCCAATTTTTTTTTGAAAACACAGTATCTAATATAGTAAGTATATCAATACAACTAAAAAATGATGCAAAAATTAGCAAATTACTTACCTGAAATGGCTAACAAGAGTGACAAGTTGAATGAAGATAAAACGTCTAGAGACAATATATATATATATATATATTTTTATTATATAGTTTTAAGAAGAAATTTGCATTAATGTCCCTCTCTAATATGAGACAATACATTTACATCCCTTCAAGAATTAAGAGTTACAGAATCCTCCCTCAATGTATTACTTATTACTCTCGTAATTTATATGATATCGTTCAAAATTTCAATAGTCGAACAATTTAAGTTTTATCGCGAATTTAAATATAATTTAATATTTAAAAAGTATATAAGAAAAAATTAGGATCAAATAGAAAGAAATCTGAATCTCGAAATCCTTTGGACTAAATATAATGTCGGGTAAGTACCCGACCCGATTAGAAATACGGATCTACGCTGCTAAATCTTCAAAGTACAACCAGCTAAAGCAGATTTAGCTCACTTTTACTTGATCTCCGCCGTCAAAAATCTTCTTCACCGGCCGCCGATCTATTCTCCGACCAAGATGGGTGCCGGTTTCCTCGTTGGCGTCATCGGCGTTCTAATTCTATCTCATGCTACCTATTCCACAATCCAATGTAACCCACTTAGGTTTTTGTTCCCTTTTTTACCCTTTTTTTTTTGCGGCATCAGTTTGAAGATTTTTTTTTGTTCAATTTCAGATAGGGCTTTGCTTAAGATTACTGAGGAGGAGTTTTCTGGACCACCCATTGATGTAAATTTTCATTTTTCACCTTTATTGTTGAATCTGCTGAGTTATTATAGTTGACAAGAAGTTGAATTTTTTTTATATGTATGTGATGTGGTAGTGATTGATCTTTTTTGTTGTTCAATCAAGAAGTAAATGTTTGTTGTTCAATTGTGTTATTTGCTGTTGCTATTGTATTTCCTTTACATACTTTATTTTTGATATGTTTACTCGAGCTTAAGGTTTATCGGAAATAGTCTGACCTCGCTTGTGGGATTATACTCGGTATGTTGTTGTTGTGATGTGGTAATGATTATTCTATTTTTAATTGTTTTGTTGTTAAATCGTGTTGTTTGTTGTCGCTACTTGTTCTCTTCTTAATTATTTTCAACATGGCTTCTTCACTACAATATTTTCTTTACATGTTTGATTTTTGATATGATTGCTTGAGCCGAAGGTGTATTGGAAACATCTTCTACCTTCATAGTGTAGGGGTAAGGTTGTGCATACATCACCCTTCCTTGGCTCCACTTGTGGGATTATAGTGGGTATGTTGTGATGTGGTAATGATTGATCTAAAGTATTGGGTAATGTGCAGGTTGTTATCGAATTGATAGTTAGTTTAGTGTTATGCTTGTGGGCTGCAATGGCTGCCCCTGGAAATTTCAAGTCAATCCATCCTCAATCTGAGGAAAACAGGTACTTAATTTATTCTTTTTAATTGGGGTTCTTGTATTTTTATTGTTTTTTCTTTGTTTTGCAGTAATAGAAAATTTTGGATTTCTAGGGACTTGTAGGAATATAGATAGTTGGTGTAAATCCACTGTTATGGAAGATCTATTCTCACTATCTCACAGTGGTCAATGTTCTCTTGCTCATATCTTCCATGTGTCATACTGTTATATATATTTTGTTCTTCTTAAGCACTCACAAAGGAGTTCTTCTGGCACTATATCAGTTTCTTTCTCTAAGTTAATGAAAATCTAGGCTTACCTCGTGGACATAGTGCCCCTCGGCTAGTTTAGAAGTCGCGCCAGGCCAATGACTATCACGTGGAAATCCTCCTTCTCTTCCAATATATTTTTATCAATTTTGTGATTTGATTTAGCAAAAATATAACCTCTATAAATTTCCATCACTTTTCTTGCATATAGCCTCCTTTGTAGTCTAACATGTTCTCTGTCACCCTTGTAATATCCCTAAATGTCTACTTTATCATTCTTTTCTCGAAGTTCTGACAACGTCGAATATCACTTTTATTTTTATGTATCAGAACTAAGAAACTCTCTCTACTCATTTTGCGTCTTTCTTTTATTGTTGCTACTGCAAACAAAATTTCGTAGCTTTGTGGGTTATACCATTCAGACTTCTTTATGGCACTTCCAATCCTTTACAAGTATACCTCAACTTCAATGGACAAAAGGCTTAGAGTGAGCTAATGTTTCTTTTGGTTATGGATGTGAATCTTTAAAGTTATCCTTGACTTCTCTGTTGTTGATAATTTCCATTTTATTACGTATCCTTGCCCTGCACCATTCCCGTGTCAGAATTACTGTGGTTAATGTCTTAGACTTTTAGATATAGCTAGATGCTACGTTCCAATGCAACTTCTTATTTTCTTCCTCTGGATAACTGTGTTAGCTTCTAACTCCGATGCTCCCTTCTTTAAGCACTTGTCTTTAAATGTGTTTTGGTTTGACTGTTTAGTATCCTCCACAGAATCGTTGTGCTTGCAGCTCTTCTTCTTTTGTTGTGCCTGCCGCTACACATCTGGTGTCACCCGTCTATTTTGGGTGGTTAAAGCTTCTCCCGGTGACGACCTATTCATATTTGTGGCCTGCACATTTTCTTTTAGTAGATATGAAATCTATTTGACTTTACCTACTTTTAAATGTTATCAAGTGCAGTTCCCCTTTTGTTCAGACAAGTATGAGTTTGGTTAGTTGTTGACCAACCTTTGTCCTTTCAGGTGCAAGTGTTAACTAAAACTAAACATAAGTTAGGAAACCTGTAAATAACATTGTCATTTTATTTCTAGTACCAAATCAATTTTTTTGTTCATATAGTTATGATGCCTAGGCGAGTTTACACGCATCTTAACTGTTCCACAGAGTACCTGCCTCCCACAGACAGAGATACCGGGTAACTCTTTGTTACTGCAACAATATCTCCATATACTCTGTCAACAGTCAACACCATGATCTCTCCTATCAGATTTCCCCTAATAAGGATATGTTGATCATTTTTTATCCTTGGACATACCTATATCTTTCCAAAATTTAGTATTTGTCTTCTTTTGATCCAGTTTTTGAAGTATAGAAAATTTGGTTTCTGTTTTGAATATAGACACTTAAAGCTGGTGGTGTTCTATTTTTAAAAAAAATGGTGGTGTTGATTCTTTACTTTACCACACTGGTTTTAATTTGATAATCCTACCATTACTTTTCTCTATGTCTACAAACTTTATTTTTTGAATCATAGTTTGTCAATGTGTTCTCCCGTTCCTACTTCTACCTAGGAATACCGCAAACTATGACTTCTGCTATTGATCCCTCGACTTTTTTCCCTGTCAAATTAGCTTAGTTCATCTAACCCTCGACAGATCACATCTCATTAGAAAGACATGTATTTTCTTTTTTATTTAGGATTCTTTTTTTATTTACCTAGTCTCTTGTGGATACCAGAAACATGATATTTACGCTCCTCCTATTTAATATATCGCTAGTTTTGACTTTTCTTTGGACGAGTCTCAATATGTCCTTGGTTTAGCTGTTTAATCCTTCTCTCCTCAAACTACCAGAATCCTTTCTGTCACCATTATGCTGATGTGGTAGGAGTTATGACTAACTTCTTTATCAATATCCGTGCACTGCATGTAAACCGTCGCTTATACTCCATAACACCCAGGTGGAGATGACCAGATGGTTGTTTTTCTTTGTCGCGATGATAATTTATTGCTAGTGAATCAACAAAAGACTAGAATTTGTGTAGGTTTCTTCTTAGTGATTTTGGGTAAGCAATATATAGAAGAAAAACTTGATGCAGAGAGATCATGGGAAGCATAGTTTATAGTTAGAAAATATAGTTCGATATTAACTTGGTATTTTGGGATGATAACGTCCAAGTATTTCATTGTTAGCAATCCCTCAATGCAGAAGCTAGTAGTGGACGAAACGGCTGAATTGGTTAAATTTTGAGAAATGGAGGTAATGGGTTTGTTTCACTATTTTGCTAAAGTAAACCTGTATCTGCCGCCAAAGAAACAATGGTAGAATGAAAAGGAGTTCTGTTATGACTTGTATTTGACACTATACCTATTTCTACCTCCTAAGACCCTATAATGGGGATAAACCATTACATGATTTGGGGATAATTTTGCTCTCTGCAGTAGCTGAAAGGGAAGAAAAGTAGAGCGGAGGGGGGCAGAGGAATGTCTGGTCACCTTGGTATTTGAAATTGGAATCGTGGGGTTGGCTCTGGGTTATGGGTACCATTTGTTCAACGTCTTTGTGGTTGTAGGGCATCTAATATTTTACTGCAGTGCTGAATAACAACTTCAGTGAAAGCTTTTATGTGTTTTTCCTTGTCTCACCTGATTTGAGAGTTACATCACCGTCCTTCAAATTCTAGGTAACAGTTTAGATTATCTTTTAGGGCATTTACTAAAGTAGAAAAGTATTCCTGCTTTCAAGTATTTTAAAGAAAAAATTGTGTGAAAGCACATACGTTGTTCTAGTGTTTTTAAGTTCATGTATAGCCAAGTGAGAATTGGTAGCAGAAGTCCGTTCATTTGCTCTTGATGTATATGCAATGTCCTTTTTTGGGTATCTTACGTATCTCTACAATGCAGGGTGGTCGCTTTGCCTGCCAATCTGGATTTCATGATCTTTAATCACCGCGGGAAAATATTTCCTCTGGAAACCGATTTGAAGTTGAAGTGATGGCCTGGATTAATTCAGCATTCATGAACTCAACAAACTGCCACCCTCCAGACCAGACCCATCTTTCGCGACTGTTCTTGGAGAGGATAGTTTTAGACAGTTATCCTATTACACTAATTCAATTACTTGAGCAGCACTAGTCGACCTGTGGATCGTTGATTGTTAGAGAGCAGACGGAAAAACAGACACTCAGTTTGCACATTTTCATTTTTGCTTGCTTAAATTTTAGTTTTGTATGTTAAAGACTCGAATTTTCAGAACATAACTCATAGTGTCTATTAGCATTTATCCTCTATCTATGCAGACATGAACCTGTTGTTTGAAAACGATCTTTCGCTGTGAAATTTCTGTTTAGACATCTCTAACGTAGGACATGTATGACCCCGCAAGTGGGATCTGAGGAGAGTGGTATGTACGCAGGATATGTATCGCATATGGATAAAATGAATGCCTTGAGTTTCATAAATAACCATAAAACATACCTTTACACTATGAATGAAACAAGTTAAAACACCACAAGAACCTAAGAGGACTCCAAAAACTGCTAGTCTGGACAATAAAGCTGCAAGACATTGATAACAAGTTGACAACAAAATGTTGAAACATAGAACATCCTTTACACATTTTATAGACATGGCCATGTAAGAGACACACATAGTTTTGAGTCTATTGTGAGTCCCTGAGTACCACACTCACAAATAACAACTACCAATTTGTATGACATGATGAAAACAAAAATGTTAAGAGAAAAAAAAACAACTAGGATTGACATTTCTCATCACTTGTCATGCTTCATCCATCAAAACCCCACTTCCAAACTTCTGCATTAAAGACTGAATAATGAAATACATACATGATCAACACCACTGTTATTCAAAAACATGTGTTCCTACTCTGTTTCCCCCTTTTCTTCTGTGTAATCTTTTTTTCTGCGAGCGTGTGTGTTCTTGTCGGGGGTTGGGAGGGGAGTGAGCAAGAGGAGTATATAGAAGGAAAAAAGATTCTCACTGAAATAGATTCATTGGAGAATGAACAATGACTAACCTCAAAAAAATGCTCTACGTTACTACATCTCGACATCCAAACAGACTCTGTGACATCCACAGAAGAATTACAGTATGACTGACTTTTATCTAAACCTAATCAATTGCTGCTGTTTTGAAAAGGGTACAGAACTACCCCATCAAACTAACCAACTAATTTACAACTGGGTTAACTCCTGCTGATTTTCCCTAGATTGTCTCAGTATTAACTCAGCTCTCCTCTTCTTGTCATCTCTGTCTTCATCCCGCCGGAACAAGGAAGCGTTTCTCGAACCCTTTTTCCAAAGCCTTAGATCCAAAGAATCGCCTAAGGCCTTCTTTCCAGGTCTAAACTCTAAACAGACAGCAGGCCTCTTGTCCGGAAGTGTTTTCTCTGTACCATCTACTGTTTCAGAAAGCCCATCCTTCATTGCCTGAATTGCTGGGGAGAACGTTTCCAGCAAAGAAACGTGGTTTTTATCATCTACCTCACTAGAAAGTTTAGATGGAAGAGCCACTGGGTCCACGTCTTTCTCACCAGCTTGAAAAGGTTTTGCAAGAAATGGGTTTTCACTTTTACTAGCACTTGAAGTGATACCAACATCATCTGGCTGCCTAGAAGTTGATGCCACTGCTGAACCATTGCACACCAATCGCTGTTGTAAATTTAATAAAGATCTTTCTGCCTTCCTTCGCTGTCTTGCTAATTCAATTTTATCAGCTCGAGGATCTGATGCCCTCTCATTCCACGTGGGGGTCCGTACATAAGTATGCGGATCAGGAAATGCAGGCAACCATGGAGGTATGTGCTTAAATGGTGGTGTTTCACCAATTTGTAAAAAACTGGGTATCAAATTGGGTTGTTTTACCACAGGAAAATGTGGAAGAGGTTGAGAAAATGGTATCTCTTCAGCAGATTCCACATACTCAACCATCTCGCTAACAATACCAGAACTTAACCCACAGCGGTTCACTTCCGATGCTCGCAGAAAACCAGTGGAGGCACACATATCCTCTAATCCTTGAATAATATCAAACACATTGCACTGTGTTCTTCCAGCTATATTAGCTTTACTATTTGCTGTCTTCCCTAGGTCAAGTATATACTTAATTGCAATATCTGCAAGCGATTCAAGAGCAGATTCATTAAAGATCTCAAACCCAATACTTTCACATATCTGTGCCACCGCAGTCCTCGATACTGCTCGCCCAAAATCGTCTGTACCAACTCTTTCTTCCCTAGTATTATCAACAGTACTCTCTTTCTCCCTTTTATCCTCGGCATTACCTCCAACGATCATATTCAAGTTCCTAAAAGATTTATAGCTTCTTTTACTCAAAAACCTCACCACTCAGCTCAAACTTGTGCCTTTAACAGGAAAAGTTCACAACTTGGTAACATTACAAAGAACTCCACAACTCAAATATGCAGTTCAAGATCCCAACACTCATTTGCAATTCATGAACACCCTATGCATTTAAGCTGCATTAAGGAGTAAAGAACAACCCCAATTGCCCCAAATACAAGTAGACATGAATTACTAAACTCTTGGCTTTTCCCAAAATGGAAAAAAAATCACAACTTGGAAATGTAAAATGACAACCCCAGAACCCAAAACTCAACCAAAATCTTCAACAAAATCAAATAAAACCTCAATATTCCTCCAACCACTTGGTCAACTCATGTCTTCTCCCAAAATCACAACTTGGGCTATGTAAAATGGAAACCCCAGAACCCAAAACTCAACCAAATTCTTCAACTAAATCAAATACAAATCTCAATATTCCTCCACCCCACTTGGTAAAACTCGTGTCTTTTCCCAGAAACAAAAAAAAATTACAACTTTGTGACACAAAATGTGAACCCCAGAACCCAAAACTCAGCCAAAATCTTCAACAAAATCAAATACAAACCTCAATATTCCTCCACCCTACTAGGTAAACTCCTCTCTTTTCCCAAAACATAACAAAAATAACAACTTTGTTACACAAAATGTGAACCCCAGAACCCAAACTCAACCAAATTCTTCAACAAAATCAAATATAAACATCAATATTCCTCCACCCCATTTTGTAAACTCCTTTCTCTTCCCAAAATCAAAACAAAAATCACAACTTTGTGATTTAAAATGCGAACCCCAGAACCCAAAACTCAACCAACTTCTTCAACAAAACCAAAAACCCACCTCAAGATTCCTCAATCCCACTTGATAATTCATAAAACCTTAACTATTAGGCTACATTAACAAGAAAAACTACAACACCAGATGCCCCAAATATACAACCAAAATGTATCAAAATGAGTACTTACAGCTGATTTTTGAGACTAATTCAACTTGGGGTACCGACTTCTTGATTTATAAATTGAAATTGCTTCAAAATTGAGAGAACTGAGAAGGGTTTATGCAGAATTTTTTGATAAACCCTAAACGGTAAACACCAAGAAAGGGATTTTTAGATCGAGAGAGTGGAGGATCGAATACTGGAGCGGGACCTTTTTTTTATAGAAAAAATTACATTCTAATAATAGCATATAAGCCCATGTAGTTTAGAAAACTCACATTTGACCCAAATAGCTTTTATTTTAATTTTTTTCTTGAAAATATTTTTGAAAGTGTGTTTAAATAAGTGATCAGACAAGACATGATTTATCTGGAGTTTAGTTTATCGATGGAAATGACTTTTGATCGGGAGACACGGAGGTTGAGTATTATGGTAAGAATTTTAATAGGCAGTTAGAACGTTATCTAGTTTTCTTTTGTCAATATGACCGTTATATTACAATTCTATTATCTGTTATTCGGATATATTATTATTATTTGTTGTTTCGATTTACATAATATTTAATATTTCTATTGCTTTTAGCATGTTATTTATTAATATATTTATTTTTCATTTTTGATTTTGTTATGTTTTAGTTGAGCCAAAAGTTCAACGAAAGTAATTAATAGAATAAGATTGTGTATACGTCGTTCTCTTCCAATGTTACTTATGAGATTACACTGAATATATTATTATTATTAAAAGCTTTTTAAGTTCAAACATAACTTAGATAATAACCAATTTAACATACAAATGCATTTTCTTTCAAATAAATATCAAGTGAAAATTTTATCATCCATTTATATCATCAATTTTGACTGATTTATTTTGCCATATTGTTAGGGAAAAAGTTGTAAACATCATTATATATATATATATATATATAGATTACAAAACTACAAATTTAAGAGGAAATATTTTACATATATGAATATGTGAACTTTATACATAATTCAAGTAGTTGATTTGTTAACTATTCTATATTTGCATAATTTCCCATTGATGTTTTCTCTTTTATATTTAGAGCCTCTCTTTTATATTTAGAGCCAATTAAGTTCCTTCTGTATATCATTCTTTCTTTTAATGTGATATAATTAATAATCTAAAAATACATATAAACAAATTATTTTTTTTCCTAATTAGTTTTATCTTTTAAACAGTCCATTATTCTCTTTATTTATTTAAACTATCACTATTTATATTAAATATATTTTGATGTTAAATTGATTTATTTTGAATAGACAACAAGCATTTGTAAATTAACCCAACATCGAGATATGCGTTATTACAAAGTAAATTTCATAATTGAGGTATAAAATTCGTGAAAAACCAATATTTTAAATTGGATAAAATAATAGACAGTTAAAATATGATTCTCACAAAAACAAAGATTAAAGTGTATACCTTTTTTATAGTTTATAGTTTACTCAATGTAACATGACTGGTTATGGTTAATATTTAACAACAATCGTAAATAGAACATTACTAACAAACTTTCAATAAAATTTATGATAAAATGACAAGTATATTTTCATCCCTCATATGAAATTTCGAATCCTGATATGAAAACATTTTTGTGGAAGCATTTTATCTTCAATGTGTTGATACGAGGACACTTTCATTTAAGACACGTGGGAGGTCTCGAGTTTGAACTCTACATATGAAATTTCATTATTAAAAAAATATTTTACTGTCATTTAAATTTAAACAGATTCCAATGTAAACTCGATAATATGAGAAGTTCAAGGGGGTAAAATGTGAAACTCCAAAAAAGTTAAGAGCACATACATAAATATAATTCTTCCTTTGGCTCACAAAATATTGGGATAAGCTAAAAGAGAAAACTTCTAGCGTTTGAGAAGAAGAAGAAGAAAATGGAAAAGTACTTTGGAAACGCATACAGGGGTGACCCGGGAGTGCCACACGCCGACCCGGAACGGTTCGTGAATATATGGATCGGGTCTGCTGCTTTCTCTGCTCTGACATGGATCAATCCCTACATGTGGACTCTTTCCAATCAATACAAGTAAAACCTGCAAAACTCACTTTCACTTCCTTTTTTTGCAACAATGTTTGGTTGTTTTTCATGTTTGTTGTTAATTTGATAAAGGGGTTATCTTTATTTGGTTAAAGTCTTGTTCTATGTAGTGTGTTTATAGTTTTGAGGAGTAGAATTGAGTTGTGGTGTTTGTGGTGCAAAGAGCTATTAGAGCAAGAGAGGGAGAGAGCTGTAAAGGGTTTGTCTTTATTTGGCTCAATTCTTGTTCTATGTAGTGTGTTTGTAGTTTTGAGGAGAAGAATTGAGTTATGGTGTTTGTGGTGCAAAGAGCTATTAGAGCAAGAGAGGGAGAGAGCTGTAAAGGGGTTGTCTTTTTTTGGTTCAATTCTTGTTCTATACTTTTTTCTTCATATTTGTTGTTAATGTGATAAAGGGGTTATCTTTATTTGGCTAAATTCTTGTTCTATATAGTGTGCTTGTAGTTTTGAGAAGTGGTATCAACTTGTGGGGTTGCTGGTGCAAAAGAAGCTATGAAAGCAAGAGAAAGAGGGAGAGTGTGTGGTAAAGGGGTTATCTTTATTTGGCGCAATTCTTGTTCTATATAGTGTGTTCATAGTTTTGAGGAGTGGTATCAACTTGTCGTGTTGGTGTTGTAAAGAGCTATTAAAACAAGAGAGTGTGGTAAAAGGGTTATCTTTATTTGCTCTATTCTTATTCTATTATTGTGCTTGTAGTTTTGACAAGTGGTATCAACTTGTGGTGTTGGTGGTGCAAAGAGTTATTCAAGCAAGAGAAAGAGAGATAGTGTGAGGGGTTATCTTTAATTTGCTCAATTCTGGTTCTATGTAGTGTGCTTGTAGTTTTGAGGAGTGGTATCAACTTGTGGTGTTGGTGGTTCAAAGGGCTATTACAGCAAGAGAAAGTGACAGAGAGTGGTAAAGGGGTTATCTTTATTTGGCTCAATTCTTGTTCTGTATAGTGTGCATATAGTTTTAGAGGAGTAGTATTGACTTATGATGTTTGTGGTGCAAAGAGCTATCGAAGCAAGAGAGATTGTGGTACAAGGGTTATCTTTATTTGGCTCGATTCTTGTTTTATATAGTTTGCTTGTAGTTGAGGAGTGGTATCAACTTGTGGTGTTGGTAAAAGAGAGAGGGAGTGTGTGTGTTAAAATGGATTTTATCTATTTAACTAAATGCTTGTTCTATATAGTATCTGTAGTTTTGAGGAGTAGTATCGACTTGTGGTGTTGGTGTGCAAAGAGCTATTAAAGCAAGAGAAAGAGAGTGTGATAAAGGGTTATCTTTATTTGGCTCAATTCTTGTTCTATATAGTGTGTGTGACTGCTTTTAGTTTTGGGGAGTGGTACCACCCTGTGGTGTTGGTGGTGCAAAAGAGCTATTAAAGCAAGAGTAAGAGAGAGCGTGTGGTAAAGGGGTTATCTTTATTCGGCTCAATTCTTTTTCTATGCAGTGTGCTTGTAGTTTCGAGGAGTGGTATCGACATAAGGTGTTGGTCAACTTTTGCTGCATTTGAAGTAGGTATGGTGCTTGTTAGGAGTCTTTGTAGTTTGGTTATTGTACATCTATTTGGGGATGAGTAAGACGTTTCTACTTTTAGTTGGTATTGTTGCCTCTAGTTTTAGAGAACTGCTTTGCCGTAAATGACTAATTACTTGGTAATGGAATCAAATAAGTCCGAATAGAACATAACTGGCATAAAGGATTTCAGTTCATATAGCCACCAATAACTAGTTTTGGATAAAGACAGTGGTTATCAAATTATGATGTTAAGAGTTGAAGTAAAGTTGAGGTCCATTTGGCATTGTGATACCACAAGCGAGGTCTTTTTTCACCTTGCAAGTTCCCTTTTCAATTGGGTGGACAAGTAATTAACCTTCAAAGCTGTTCTTGATCCTTATCATTATAAAGTTAAGGCTGTTCTTGAAGTGATTATGATTGAGTTAAGGGCTGTTGAATTTACACTGCCAGTTTCTCTTTACAGTTTAGAGTTAAGCTATGTGGGATCAGTCTATATCAAAAAAGATAATTGAGTCAATCTGTTTTTCATCAAGGGGTTGAGTGAGTTCTTTTGCCTGCTCACTTAAGCCCTTTCTCCATCCCCATTGAGATGTCCGGAACATTGTCGATGCTTCCACTTGACATGTTTTTAAATGGAAATATCGGTGAATATAGGTTTTGTGTATTTAGGTTCTAAACCTTCTTAGTGGATATATATTTGAAGTTAGTTTGCAGACTGTCAATAGAAGGTTAGTGCACACTATAATGCCAACTCAAAGAATATACAAGTATCACTAGTTTATGAGTGACAGTAGGCATGTGATATTTTTTCATTTGTGCAAAAGATTATATTGCTGAAATAAGTGTCACTAGTATGTTGCGGGATTAAATTGTCATTAGAATCGTTGAGTTGCAGAAGTTAAGGAATAAGTAGCGCTTGATTCATGCTAGCAGGTCGTCTCTGTGCTTCATTTTTATTCTTTTCTTTCAATTTTTTATCTTAAAAATTACTGCATACACATCTCTCTATCTTGTGTTCCATTCTTCTTAAGTTCCCACCTCTTCCAGCTAAATGGCATCTGTTGGCATTTGAACAACAAAGGAGCAGAATGTTCATGCTAAGTTGAACTCCTAATCCTTCTCACTATTTTTCTTCTGTTTCTCATTAAGAACAAAGCATTTGTTGATTACAAAAATAGATCAGGGATTTACCTTAAGTAAAGCAAAAACTTAATGTTTTAGGATACTTGATGATTGCCTCAGACACGTAAAAGGTCTTAGTGTTAGCACGACCTCAAATAAAGGAAGATCACACTCACCCAAACTTGGTCGGAGGTTGAAATCTTGGGAACTTATTAAGTACTGCTTTGTTCAAGACGTCCAAATTAGTGCCATGAGACACATCCCTGTAGAACAGTTCCATATTCACTAGAGAAAAACCTCTATGCATGATGACTGTAGTATGCTTAGCTTGTTGGAGATTATCTGTTTGTGCTTTCATGTAAATCTTAGTAATAGGTTACGAGACAAAAGATAGCAGAAGTACTGTTAAGTACTGGCAGTAGTTAGTGTTGTCTCAACGACAGCCATATTACTTCAAGATTGAGATTTCTTTTTAAAAAAATCCTTTTTGCTGTGTATCTGACTTATTGAGTATGTTATGTGCAGCTGGCATGACAAAGCCATGCTTTTTGAGCAATATCACTGGAAGAAAGCTCTCAAGAAAAATCAGGACTATGAATTCAAGGTACTCATGGTTCTAAAGTTTCTTATGTTTAACTCTTATGCACCCCAAAAGGATGACGGTTTTTGTTCCAATGCTTTTAGTTTCAAACTAGGATGAAATTACTGGCTTTATGTTTCTCATTTGAGTTTCGTTTGTCGCAGTGGAACCAATACATGGATAAAGATACCCGAGACTCGTACTACTTCAATTGGCCTGTTTACTTTCCATAAGTTTCTCCAATGTATCAGCATGATGCTTCTGTTTCCTTTTGAAATTTCTGTTGATACTATGAATTCAAAACATTTTTAGCCTCTGAAAAGTTTGGTGATATTCCAAGTGCTGCATGATTGCTTTTTCTAATTAATGGTATTGCTCCATCTGTTATATAGACTCATACTAATGTGTCCTTGAGTTCTACTTTATCTTAAGATGACAAAAAAGGCGAACGATACATGTCCACAGATTCAGTATGTTCTCTACGAGAGGTAGGGGTAAGGTTTGCGTACACATTGTCCTCTTCAGACCTCAGTTGTGGAATTACGGTGGTTATGTTGTTGTTATTTGGTATTCAAAGCAACTCCTCTGGTTTACAAAGTACTTCAGAAACACCCTTCTGTTTGAATCTCTTCTTCCTTCAGTTATGCTTTTAATAGCCTCACAAATTCTGGTAGACGTTTGGACATGCGATTTGAAATCAATATCATGATTTCAAATACCAAATTCTTCGAAAAGCAGGAATTTTGGGTTTCCGAATTGTGATTTCAAAATCTTTATGTAAACCTTGACTCATAAGTTTATATCTGGTAAAAAAGACTCACCATTTTAAATTTTGCGAGAAAAAGATTCACACTAAGCGTGAAAAGACGGTATGTGCCATCTTTATGCGTATAGGAAAGTTTGTAATCACAAACATTTATTTATTAAAGAAACATAGAGATATCTGATTTAACAATTTTCCACACATCATGTTTAAGACGACAAAATTTAAAATGACACATTTTACGTACCTTTAGTGTAAGACCACATGAGATTCAAAGAGTTTCTTTACTTTCTTAACTCTGTGTCAAGTTAAAATCAAATAAAATATATGAAATATCGAAAGTATATTATATATGTTCTCTATAATAATATTTCGCTAGATTAAGTAACTCTTGATCTTGGACAAATGATATTATGATCTTGGCAAGTCTTCTTTTTTGTCATGTATTGTCAAAATCAAGATGTGTTCTTAATCAACTTTGTATCTATTTTTTAACAACTAGTACAAGTCTTATTAGTTGTCATGTATTGTAAAAACTAAATCAAGATTTACTCTTAATCATCTTTGACATATTTTTTTAACAATCAACTCTTGTTAATTTTCTTTTTTCGAGAGAAGGGTCGCAACACAGTAAAAGTATTTTAGTTTTTTAAGTTTTATATCTGAACTATTATAATTTAGATATGCGAATTTTTTATCTGAACCATGCTGATATTTTAAGTCGGAAAAGAGAACAACTGATATAGAAATGCATGTTATGTTGATATTGATGTTACTTACTTGATATTTCCCTTTCTCCCCACTTACTGTCCTTTGAATGTTTATTTTTATGTCTTACCGTTAATATCTAATATGAAATTATTAATTATTGTTTTTATGTGAATTCATTTCTTATTCACAACCTAACTAAATTCCATTCGGACGATAAATTTCGATAATATATTAATTTATAATAATCATTTAAAATGCACTAATAATATAATATCATATTCTTTTTATGCGGTTAGTGTGAGAAATTTTAATACCTTAGTACTATATATATATATATATAAAAGATGAAAAATTGTCCTTAACGTAATTAAGTTTAATTGAAGAATAACACCTGAATTAAACTTTGTAAATAATAAATAGTTGAGCTCCACTAGGCCACACGATTTTCCTCGAAAGGCGTTGTATATATATACGTAGATACTTAATCTTTTGAGCTACTAACGTGACATTTAATTCGAACATCCAGTAGAAAGAACTTTGTGTAATTCTCCGGCACGACAAGGAAATTGAAGCACACCTTGTTGCTTAAATCCATATTCATCTTCAGCTTGTTTTAATAATTTCAAAAATGATGGATGACTTAGCCAATGCAACTCCACCACAAACCTTTGTGGTTCCTCTTCAGGGTTCATTGAAACAACAACAAAATGTCCTTCTTTTACGTCGCTCGGAACCAATAACGTCTCTCCACGTGGCATTTCGTCGTAAAATTGATCAGTAGAACTAGTAGTAGAATTATTATTTGACCTCTTTTTGGATTTGAGAATTAATTGAGGAAATTTAGCCTTCAATAACTTCCTAATGATCTTGGACTTTACCATATTTTGGTGTATACTTGTTGTGTATATGGTGTATATTGTTTTTTTTTTCTAGAGTTTTAGAAGGGGATTTATATAGGATATGGTGAAGGCTAATAACTAGACACGATACAACTTATAATGTGCCCAAATTTGCAACCAAACATTTTGGTCATATATTACAACTATTTTTAGTCATTTATTGCAACATATGATCCATCTTTTCTTAATGCAATTACTTTTAGATATTTATGCCTTCTCTTTTTTTAATTACAAGTTTACGAAATATGTATCGTTAATGTAAATAACTTTTTCAAAAAGAAGGAAATATGTAATATGAGGGATTTCTCGAGGGTCAACTTTAAATGATCTGATAGTGTAATTTATTTATTTTCTTACATTAACGATATACAGAAGTAAAATTCATTTCATATCGCACATGTATGACTATGAAAGTTTCTCTATTAGGGTTTTGTATTTTGTACAAGAGTAAAAATTTATTCATTCTCAATATTTACACAAATTAATATAGATATACCATGTGTATATGTAAACTCTTAGAGCACAGTCATAGTTAATTAACTTGCAAATTCACCTCATGAATTATCTAACCATTTTAGGCTAATCATATCAATTTAAGAAACCTTTTTACTTGGGCCCGCTTGACCATGCGATATAAAATTATGAGATGAAGTTAAAGGTTTGTTTGGAAATACGATTTGGACTTTTTATGTTATGTTTTTTCATAAACATAAAAATTCCATAAGTTGTAAAATTATTAAAATTGTCCCAATTATTTATACAATCTAACCAAATAAAAGTAAAAGTTTATAAAGTTGCATTATACATTTATCACCAAGGCTATTCTAAAAAATGCAACATTTATTGATCAAATCTTAATTTAATTAAAAAAAAAATTGAACATAAGATATAGTGTTCAAGTTATTATTAGCTAAGGAAATTATTTTTGCAATTAATGTCATGTGATTACTCTTGTCCACTTAATTAATAATGAATTTTTATTATCAAAATTGATTTGTACGAAGGAGTAATAAATTTGATTTAAAAAAATATGGAATTTGGTGAGTATAGATGGTAAATTAACAATTGATTTGAAGTAAAAATAACTTTATATTGGAGAGAATAATCGTTATTATATGATTTACAAACGGTTTAAAAGGTAATGATATGAGTTATAATTTTCTTATTTACATATGAAACAAATGGTTGGTCGATATATATAAATTAAATTAAATGTAGGTTACTTTTACAAAACATAAACTTGTGGGTCAATTTTTGCATTTATAAAAAAATTCATATCATAATTTTTAAATAATTTGTGATTTCATCTCATGAAATGCGTGAAATCGTATGTCCAAAACGTTGATTTCATCTCATGACCAAATGCCTACTTAGTTCAAACCGCTCATTTGACATCTCACTGGCTCTGTTAATTTACCATATTAGTCAAGTAAAACATGTTCATGTGTTTTTCTCATTAACGCGATATAAAGTCATATCAATTCGATAGAATTTGTGAGTAAGCATACATTAGGTCGAATGTATATACACAACATCGATCTAAAATTTTATCGATCTGCCATGATTTGTATATGACTGTTTAAATAAGATATCACAAGCAAGTAAAAATTAGAAATAATGATAATCGCGATAGCGTAAATGAAATAAGTTTATACATATTAATTAAATATAGTTATGAAGATGAAGACAAAAGAAAAAGGGAGGGACCTTCTCTTCTAGTTAGCTACGTTTTCTTTTTTTCTTATATTGATATTGATATTACTTAGCTTGATAAATCCCTTTCATCCTTTGAATGGGGTCCTTTTTGTAATTCACTAATATCTCAAATTCAATTAATATATTGTTTCAATCTAGATACATGTAATTTGGCTAAAATTTATATGTTTATATTACGTTATCGTCTCATATTTTATGTATAAATGTGTTGTTACATCTTTATATTGGATATTTTTTTAGTTTATTACGAGTTTTAAGCGTGTAAGATATGTATTAGATATTCTTAAAAGATTCGTTGCTAATTATCCTATGCCAGTTTACCGAGAAACGTCTTTTGATGGAACCTTTTATTGATAATTGGGTAAAATTAATTTATGGTACTTTTCATTAGTTTTACTATAATCTAAAGATATTAAATTTTCTTTTGTTATGGACTCCTAACATCAGATGAAAAATTAAAAAAAATGATTAACATAATAATAATAATAATAATAATCTAAGTTTTCATGATAATGCTTATAGACATCTACACATGATCCATAATAACTATGCTAAAGCATTCTTGATTTTGAGTTGAAGGAATTATTCAATAGTATATGAAAATTCAATAATATAAAGGAGATTTTTTTATATACGTTGATTAGACGAAACTATATGAAAATCTAACGATACTTTATTATTAACTTAAATAATTTGTCGATCAAAAATAATTCTTGGTGAATTTGGTGAAAACTTCAAAAGGGTTTAACTCAACGTCACATTCTATGCTCTCAAAACTTGCAAATTGCTTCTGTATTTGGCTACGTTATTTGTCACTGTTTGACTGAACGTGAAATTTAAAAATGAAATAAAGATTTTAAAAATTTGTGATCTACAATAAGTTATGGATATTTGTATAATTATAAATATTTTATTAAGGATAAAATAAGAAGTTTAAAACATAGATAATATCATTCTATTTATATAGCATCTAAAATGAACGGAAAAAGGGTCAAAACTACCCTTAAATAGAGAGCAAGTGTGGAGTCCATGTCGCATTTTAACACACACATGGATATGCTTCCGTTAAACAAAAGGGTAAGTGTGATGTAATGATTAAAGGGGAAGGACATCTTTGAGCCGAAATATAGTTTAAGGGTATATTTAAGCTATTTCGAATAGTTTAAGGATAGTTTTGACCCTTTTTCTGTAGTCGTCTATGTGGAGGTGGGTCTATTTGGCGTGCACATGTGGCATCGCCGGGACATTTAACACACACATGGATACTCCCGTTAACTAGAAGGGTAGGTGTGACCCAATAGTTTGACGGAAAGGGTAATTTTTGAGCCGAAATATAGTTTAAGGGTATATTTAAGTTATTTCACATAGTTTAAGAATACTTTTGACCTTTTTCTATAAGATAAACATTGTTCTCAAAACAAGTAAGTCTAATTAAACAATAACACAATTAACGTTTGTTAATTATTTTATCATACATCATTCATATCATTAAAAAGTCATAAAATTCAAAAATACTTTTTAAAAGAAATTTATACCTGATCAAACTAAACCACATAAAATAAAACGAAGAGAGCAATACTATTATTGCATCACTTAGATATCTTTATAGCATCTTGTTGATAACTTTGTTAAACTACAAAAGCACTAGTAGCAATTAATTACATATATTTTTTTTTCTCATTTGACCCTTACATCTTATATATATGTATAGCTTCTTATTAAATTTTTTCGATTACCAACGTGAGACTTTATTCGAACATTCAACAGCAAGAACCTTCTCCAATTCCGCAGCACGACAAGGGAATTCAAGAACACCCTCTTGACTAAAACCATATTCCTCTTCAGCTTTTTTCAATAATTTTAAAAAAGACGGATGATTTAACCAATTCAAATTAACAACGAACCTTTGTGGTTCCTCTTCAGGATTCACTGAAACAACAGCAAAATGTCCTTCTTTCACATCATTTGGCACCAATAATGTCTTGCCACGTGGCGTTTCGACGGAAAATTGATCACTACTACTAGTAGCACTATTATTTGACATTTTTTTGGGATTGAGAATTAATTGATGAAGATATTGAGTCTTCAATAACTTCCCTATGATCTTGGACTTCACCATATTTTGATCTTAATTAATGTTTGATAGTAAAATGAAATTTTTTAGGATTTGGTTTGTTTTTCTAATAGAAGTTGAGTAGGGGATTTATAGTATAAAGTATTATATAGGGTCCCTATATATTTGCATGTGCTTTTTCAACCTTTTTGGTTATTGATGCTTACATATCATATAATACATCTTTTTCCAAACTCACTTTTCCAAACTTTATGTTCTTGTTTTGTACTTGGTGGAAAAAAATTATTGAGTTAGGTCTAACTCATATATAAATTTTGATTTTGTACATAAAAGTACAATTTTTAAGTGAAGGGTGTATAGATTATTCGAAAAATTGGTGTACTCAGAAATTCAACGAACCTTATTCAAACAAGTGTTTCACGTCTTACTATCGCAGTGCTCGGTTTGTCTTGATTTCCGAGTGATGAACAAGTAGGAAAATGAAACAATTGGATTTTGGACTCGCCCCCGGCTACGTGTCTTTTGGACTGTTCGCCCGCCCTCCCGTCCACCAGTGGAAGCAAGCTAGTCCCCTATGTTGGAAAGTTGAGGGAAGAGTACATTTTCATCGCGAAAGATTTAATTCAGCTACGGATTCACCTACGGCTACGTTATACTTTTAATATGATGTACGTGAAACTTTATTCGCGCACTCAATAAAGAAAGAAACATGATTAACAAATGAAATTAATAATAATTTGACCTTTCATATATTGCTCACATGAGAGAAGAAAAGGATATGAGGAAAGGCCAGTAAGATTTTCCATTTTGGGTGTGTTTGGTATGAATTATTAGTTAGATTATTATACAAGTGTTATATATATTGATATCGAAAAAGGGTCATTATTATTTTTGTATTTTTAGAAATGGGTTATATTTAATTTGTTTTTCGTTATAGTTTTTTGATATATTTGACATTGTCATCCAATTAAAGATACATATTTGTCCTTGAACAGTTAGGTTTTATATCTCAACTTTTCATTCTATGTGGCATCTACATGACGCTACGTGGCATACTTACATAGATATTTTTTTAACTGAAATAAATATAAATATATATGTGGCATGCCCCATCTAGACACCACATAAGATGATAAAAGTGGAGATATGAAACTTAACGGTTTAACAAATAAATATATATTTTATATTAGATGATAAGGATAAATATATCAAAAAAGTATAATGAAAGACAAATATAAGATATATTTCTTTGTTCCTAAAAGCTAAGGTTAAGATTTGTCCACTTTTTAATATTAAGTACTTTTGACTTCTCACAAAATCTGATCAATAAATTATTAAAATAATTACTTTAAATATTGATCATCTAAAAGATACTAGATTCTCCTTTGGGTACTTCAATTGTCACATCATAAAAGTCTAAATATTTTCTATTGTAATGCTTATAGACACCTCATGTGAATTTGTGATCCATAATAACTAATGTCAAAGGAGAAATTTATTCAATAATAATAAAGGATACCTTCATAAATTAATATTTAAAACAACCTTCTAATAAGCAATCCACCAAAAAATTAATTTGGTGTCACATTCTTAGCTCTCAAAAACTTGTAAATTGTTTAATTGATGTATTTATTTATCTCAATTTATGCAAATATATTTGACTGAATACATAATTTAATAATAAAATAATGATCTTTGAAATTTATAATCTAAAATATATAAATATTTAATTAAATATAGATCATTTCATAAAAATAAAGTAAATTCCATTTCATAAAAAATATTATATAAATTGAGATATGAGAATGAGGAAAAAGAGAAGCTTAAAATGTTCCACTTCATTTTTTGTTCATATAAATAAAATTAAAATGTGTTCCTATGATAAAATTTTAGTATATTCACAATATTTAGCTTAATGTTCACGTTTATTCGATAGAAAGTGTCTATAGATTCACTTTCGTAAAAAGAGAAACTTGTAACTCTTCCAAACAAGTATTTTCAGTTACGAAAATGTATATCTTCTTTGTTTCAATTTATATGTCATTCTTTTTTTCTTTTATTTAGTCCTGAAAAAAGAATGACATACTTTTTTATATTTAAAAGCAATTTTAACTTTAAACTTTTTTATTTTTCTAAAAATATTTTTCCATTTTTTTAAGAATTTAAACTTTATAATTAAGTGTGTTAGGCTGATTGGATAATCTCCAAAAATTTCTAATATATAAAAAGATTTGCTAGACAAGAAGTTGGCAGATTCAAATGCATATTCCTCCTTTAAGGGAACAGAAAATAACAAAATAGTTTTAAGAGAAAAAAAAAAAACTTTGAACATATTTATAAGGGCCAGTAAGATTTCATTAAATTGTGGTCCACATATTTATTAATTAATTTAATACATATGAGTTGGATTTTATATATATGCTATCTTTAATTCATCGTTTTTAGTCAACTCAAACAACGGATAGGAAAGACATTATTGAAGGCTCATAAGGTGTTTATACGTTAAAGGAAAGTATTAAATTCATTTTTACGATTCTATTTCTTGAATTTTGCGTCATTATCTTCTATGCATAACTCATAGTTTATGAGTTCGAACCATAAAATCAGTTATATCGATAACATTTTATATCATATTCAAGAGTTATATATATTTGTAATGTTGAGAGTTTAGGAACAACTCTCTATGTGTATTTTGTCTTTATTTAAGAGCTAGGGTTTTTTTTTTTGCTAATAGTTGATGTTTCATTTTCTTAAACAACTAATCATGTAATTAAGGTCCCTTAATGTTTGTTTTTTTGCCCCACACGGTTATCCCAACTTGTAATTAACAAACAACTTGTCTTAATTCAAATTAAGTAATTTTAGCTCCGACTTTATATGGTATAACAACAACATATTCGATGAAAATTTTATCTGTAAAAAGTAGCATATGCACATACGTTACTCTGAAGTAGATAGACTGTTTTTAAAAGACCTTAAATTATATGATCGTAAACTCACGAATGATTAAATGAATTGTGATAAAATTTCGAACTCAAATCCATGAAAGATCAAATCTTCAACTCATAGTCTAAAATGTTGTACAGAAAAAGTATTCAAAAGGTCAAGTCATTGTTTGCCTTTTTTCGTGTAGTTTGGACAATAATTGGTTCCATATCTTTTTCTCTTAAGAACTAACAGAGTTGTTCACTCAACCGTTTAAATTAAAAATAATCAACAAATACGAAATATATGTATATTTAGGACTGTGTATCGATAAAATATCGAGGGCCTCAACTTATTGCACCATACTTTCCTCAACTACCATCTGTCACGTGATAAGAAAATGAACCTTGGGCGTAACTCAGCTCTTTAAACAAGCTTACGTCCACATTTCTCATCGATCACAACCGATGTGGGGATACTGAAACTACATAAAAGTAAATCTTACTGAATGTTTTAACTGTGATGGAGTAAAGCTTCCAGTCAACTCATCGTCTTTGATTTGCTTGGCAAACTGCAGCCTCGAGGATAGATAGAAAACAAAGTTAGTCAATCAGATTGATAGAAAACTCAACAGCATATACAGTGTAATTCTACGAGTAGAGCCTGGAGAGGGTAATGTGTATGCAGAGTTGCAGACCTTACCCCTATCTTAGGAGGTAGAGAGATTGTTTCGGATAGACCCTCAGATAAATTAAGAACTCATAAGGTGAAATTTTTTTGAGAATATACATGTTCGCACACACAACAACAATAAGAATAAGAGGCCATAGGAAGAATATACGTCTCACATGATAGGCTATTAGGCTGAAAAGTTCTATAATTCCGGACAAATGTGCCAAAGCAAAGCATATATATGCCCAAAAACATCAGAAGCAACAATCCTCGAATTGTTATTTAAGAGTTCAACATATAAACATATGGCTGAAGAGATATCAAAGAAGATCGAGTAACAAGTACATTTGACTTTAACAGAGAAGGTAATGTAAGTTGCCACACTTGGAGCAGAGCAAAAGTATAAGATAATCTCCCTTCTTGACCAAGGGTGGATCCAGGATTTTAGTTCTATGGGTTCGACCTTTACAGTTCTATTTTTAGTTTTCTTAATGAACATGGTGTTTGGGCCAACTCTCGCACTCCTCGACTCATTTCACAGTTCACCTCCCACCACCAACTAGTACCACGTAACTCTGTACACTAGAAATTGAATCTGAAACTTCATGGTTCTCAACCACTTACTTGACAAATAGGCCACACCCTTGGGTGCGTAATGAGCTCATATTTATTATTTGTTGCAATGTAGTAAAGTTTTACACATAAAGGTTCAAATGAAACTGGTAACACTAAGCTACATCTGCCCATAGGTTGATCAGTAGAAATGGATCCAAAATAATGGCTAAAAGGAACTGTAATTTGAGTCTATAGTTTTAATTTCTTAGGTAACATGATTCATTAAACAAAAAAAAACACTACAGTACACTCGCCAAATCTCAGTTTCTTTGACAGCATAATTGTTTTTGTGCTAGCATTATCTTATTCTTCGGTTTTGTTAGTACTGTTGTTTTATTTACTTTGTGGTATCTACACTGTTTTATTGTCAGTACTTCTCTTTCTTCATTATTTTCATCATTGCCTTTTAGTCTTGCAAATCTATTCTCAAGCCGAGGGTCTATTGGAAACAACCTCTCTACCCCCTCAATGATAGTGGTAAGGTCTAAACGTACACCTCACCCTGTTTATACCCCACATGTGGGACTACACTGGGTATGTTGTTGTTGATAGTGGCCAAATCTCTAGTCCATATGGGCCTGAAAAGATGCGCAAACAGTTGTGGAAACTTCGCCATATGTAATGGTCTTAAGTAGAGGCTTGAGCATCTCCCAAAGCCACAAACCCCACTCCATCAATTACCTAAGTTGTTCGAACTCGGATACGAGTGTCCGACACTGGTGCTAATCCGAAGTTCGGATTCCGGTAAAATCTAAATTTTATGATTTGAGGGTATGGGTGCTGGGATTCTACTAAAAGAAATTCAAAATTATAAAATAGAGCTACAGAGATATTCTAAACTTTGAGAGATACTCTGTGGATATAATATTGAGACAAAAGGACTATAATATTGAAGGTATGTCATTTCCCATGTCTTAAATCTGTTATATCTTTCACTTTGAGAAATCAAAATCTCAATTTGCCCCCTAACTTGTTCATGGATCTGGTCACAATATGACCTCATACCAGACAAATCCCACACCCACACTAGCGTCGTATCGACACAGGTTCGGTAGCAAACATGAAGAGTCCACAAAACTTGGTCAGTTACTCTAGTAAATGTAGATGGTAAGATAATGCTAAAATTCAAAAGGCAATTAGCAAAAGCACAAGCACAGTTCCGAGGACATCAATAAGAACATTAAACAATAAATTCCTTAACATTTCAAAGACCTTGTGTGTACAAACATGATACTTATAATCACTTAAGCATGTAGCAAGAGCAAGTTAGAGAAAATAAAAGAAGTGTTCGGCTTAGTCTTTACCAAAAGGCTAGCCTATGATCAAGCAGTTTGTTTGCGTTCGAACCCAGCTCCAGGGTCATCATCACAGGGGACGACATCTAGTCCAGTGACAATAGCAGATGATGGACCCCTCCGACACCTCTGCTCCATTTCCTGAACTTTTTCCGGGCTTCCAGAAAACAAAGCTTCCACCGATCCATCCCTCCGATTTCGAACCCAACCTTTCAATCCCAATTCCTTAGCATTCTCCACAGTCCAGTCCCTGTAAAACACCCCTTGCACTCTCCCTTTTATCACAGTTCTAACCTGCAACGACAACACACAAGTAACCGAAATGCATGAAAATATGAACACTGATTACTGAAAAAACACCTTAAAGTCCCATATTTTTAAAGAACTTTAACTTAAAATCACAGCTACCTTGCACACACAACACACAAATATGAAATACATAAACTCAAATGATCAAACAACCATAAAAAACAAGTAGCTTAAAGTCTCATCCTTTTAAAGATTTTCAACTGAACCCACCTCAAACCTGCAGCAGCAACAGAAAATAGACAGAATAATCCGACAATCATCCTCGTGTAAGCTCAAAATCTCATCCTTTTGAAGAATTTCGATACAAATCACAGCAAACAAAGAGACAGAGCACAACCCCAAAAATTCTAGCAATAGCTCATAATCACATCTCTTTTAAGAATTACAAATGAATAAATTCAAGCTATCTTGCAGCCTCCCTACCTTCACAAGGTAGAGGGGTAAGGCTACTTACACACCACCCTCCCAAGACCCCACTTGTGAGAGTACACTGTCTATGCTGTTGTAGTATGCTAACATGTAGCCATAGCACCACAAACACCCAAACACCCTAAATAATCAAACACTAATTTCCTGATACACTCTCAAAAAGCCATCTTTCTCTTGAAACTTTGTTTGGACGGTTGCTAAGTATCGTGTTGTATTACGTATATCATATTGCATTGTCTTAACAAATGCAATGTTTGGATAGATTATATCGTTCTCCGTCCTTACATACTATTGGATAGATTATATCGTTCTTTCGTCCTTACGTACTATACTTTGAAGGATAAACCTACAACAAAAGTAGGATGGTAGAACTACTATTAACAAGCTCACAATGACCAAAACTCAGATACAGATCAATCACCCGTTATCATTAACAAGCTCAAAATCACATCTAAAAAAAGAATCACAGCAAATAGCACATAAATATCAAAAACTCAGAAACAATCAAACACTCATAACAAGGGATAAGGATAAGCTCAATATCTCATCTCCTTAAGAAATTAATCCAAAATCATATCACCTTTACAGCCATAGCACACAATAAAAGTCCTAAATCCACAAATCACCAAATACCCATTTCTCAAAATTACATCTTTATCACCAATTTGAATTGAAAAAAAACGTAAAGGGAAGTTAAGACCCAGAAATCACCAAACACCCATCTCCCAAAACAAGCTCAAAATCGAAAAGGGAAAAGAGGACTCACCGTTTTAACATCAGGGTTAGCGTCGGAATTTAAGGAAGACATAGGAGATGAAATGAATTTGTGCAGAAACGGAAGAGATGAACTACGAGCAACACGAAGAGGTAATCGTAACAGAGGAAGCTGAAATGAAACTCGTTTTACACCTTTATATGAATCAATAACACTATGGTTATGCATAATATACGAGATTCTTGATCTTGTTTGCCATTGCTGCAATGGTGAGTCTAGATTGTTCTTGTTAAGCTTCGTAATAAAATGGGATTTGAAGAATGAATTTGTGAAACGACAAGTGATTCTTTCAGTAGAAAAAGATACAGATGTTGAAGCTGCCAACAATGCCATTAGATTCGTATTCGATTCACCATTGACATGGTGGGAAGATCTCGTAATCGAAAATTAAATAGAGACACATGACGTTATTCGTCTATATCTATTACGTTTTTATAGTATCATTCACTAACGAGTAATTTCTGAATACATATATACAATACATATAGAGTGATTTAGTATTAAATTAACGAAATTATCGATCAAAAATGATCCGTTAAGCAAAAATAATCAGCTTCATGACCCATTTAAGTAGTTTTTCCTTAAATCTTTTACTGTCAAAAGCTAATTATATTATTTTTTTATTTTTTCTTAAATTATAATTATTCGTTAAAACAGAATATCTGAATACATAAGTGACAGTGGTATTCGAGAGGGAAAGAATATTTTCGAGAAGGAATAGGACATCCAGATATATCATTGGACTTCCGAATATGTTTGCAGACATTCGAATTCGAATACGTAGTTATATCGATCGGAAGAGAGAGGGTGATGTATGTAATAGGAGATTTTTTATTTCTATTTTTTTAAATGATAGGAAATTTTAGAGATAGCGATAAAAGTTTGACGTATGTTTAAGTAAGTTTTTTAAAATGTTTGTAAACTTGGGCTATTCTTTAAATAGATCCTAAAATTTGCTATATGTGCACTTCACTTAACATTAAGCTTTTTTGGGTCAACAAATACAATTAGATGGGCTTTACTATTGGATTATGCAGTTGATTTAATGGGCTTTATTTCTGGAGGCCCATTTACAACTTTTGCTATGGACCTATAAGAACTCTCCTATTTTTATCTCAATTGATATTATCAAAGTTTAATGTTTAATTTTAGTACAATTAAAGATTTTATTAAAATAGAAAATTGATATTTTCATAGAGAAAACATTGACATCAAAATTTAAAATGGCATATTGAAGAGTCTCGCATCAATACTTTTTAAAGGATTAGTGACATATTTAATATAAATTAAATTATTTTTTTCGACTAATTTTTAAGGTTAAATTAGATTTAATATCGATTTCTATAATATGAAATCAAAAAAAAAATTCATTCATAAAATTTTATTTTCAATATTAGGCCACCATATTAAATTGTCTGCGTGTCATATAATGTCCAATCTTATACATAAAGGGAAAGTATGTGTAAAGAGCCTCAGATCGACTCTTTATTTTTATTTTCAAGTAAAATATCTGTTCAAACGTAACTTTATATCTTAAAAATTCAACTTTCGATAACTCAAAATTTGTAATATTTCATATTTCAACCTCAAAATTTATTATCAATCGAAGCTCAGTACATAAAATTCTATAAACCTAAAAAGTCCAATTTCTAATTTTCTAGAGTTTTCTTGAAGAAAAGTTGTATAATTACTTAATAATAGTAATTATTCTAATAGACTCTTAATTATTTTTTTTTTTAAGGAAGATATGGTGCTGCACACACTTCAATAATATTTTAAAATATTTTCTCCAGCCACCAAAAATATTCAACTATATAACCTCAAGCTTATCCATATCCAAATAAGCCAAAATGATTCCAAAAAGTCAAAAAAGTAACTATATTAACAAATAAAATAAAATCAAGGCTAGTCATTATGTTTCAAAAAAGTCTTCAAATTTAAATCAAGAAAATATAGTCAGAATAATACATTTCTTTTTCTAGTGTAAATAAAAAAATAATCTTTTCAAAGTCTATATTTTTGCCTTGTAAAGAGGGTTTTCAAACTTTGTGAACAAAAAGATTAGCTCAAAATATTAATGTTTTTAGATGGAGGGACAAAAAGCTACTATTTTATAAATTTTAGGAGTAATGGACAAGTACTCCTTAACCTATATTAGAAATTTTATAGACACATTTATATTATATTAAGGTTTTATTATTTTTTAAATTTATTTTATTAATAATTTTTTATTCTTTTTTGACCTACGTAGCATTATTTTATGGGCCCAGTGCTGGTTAACTTTTTTTTCAAGCTACTACCATGTAGGTCGTAAAGGAGTAGAAAATTACTTATAAAATAAATTCAGAGAGTAATAAGACCTTAGTATAGTATAAGTGTGTCTCTGAAATTTCGAACATAAGTTGAGAAGGTACTTATGCATTTTCTCTAAATTATAATTATAACATCTTATATAACTTTTTTAAACACTGTGTTTAACAAGCATTTTATATATTGAAGAAGTCATTATTATTAGAACAAGTTTATGCTAATCTATCGGTCTATATATCATTCATTAAATTAATCTATTCCACTCTAAAACCATGTGTGAATAGTGTAAACTCGAGTTATCTCTCGTATAACTATATCATTTATTAATAATTGAAACAAATATTCTTATTATAATCGAAAGTGAAATCAGAATTCAAAAACTATTAGCAGAACTATTAAAGACAATTAACAAATAATATCGTATTAGATTAGTAGATTGAAACCTGATCGAGTGGGCGGGTGAGTTGGCTTGTACCGGCACTACCAAGTGTCCTTCTATGCTTTCTACGGGCGTGATTACTTATATTTAGTTTCTATCAGTTTCTTAGAATAGATCAATATACATATATATACATAATTTTTTCTAAAGTTAATAGGTGCACGTGCATCCTACCCCACCTATGTGTTCACCTCTGATTGTAATACTTATTTGTGATCCTTCAACTACTAAATACATGCGTTTAATATAGTTTAACTTGGTCTTATATGATATTTATTTCTGATATTTTATATTTACATACTAAATATTTAAATTTATATAAAATTAAACAAGTAAAATCAGTTATTTAAATTCGAGTCATGTCAAATAACTATATTGTTTATTAATAATAGGTGGGCTTGGGGTGGGGGTTGAACCTTGTTTTGACATTAATAGTCTAATATGGAACCAACAATTAATATTTTTGACTAATATGGTGGCTAGTGTTACTCAACTTGTATTTTTCTTCCCTAATTATGAAAATTGTAAAGAAAAGGTTTCATTTGAATTAAATTACTTTGACTAGAAACATTCTACTTTGGTTTAATTCTTATATATCATATAATTTAGAGTAATCAAATAATGAAGCAATTCTACTTTCACTTTTTATCCTTTTCTTATTGAATGTCCTAATATCAACTCATTCGTGATGTTGCTATCAGAATTTTCATTAAAGAAATTCAGAATATAAAGAAAGTTATCACAAAAAAAATTTCAAAAGAATTTAATACGTATATTTGACATTTCTATACTATAAATTTTAGGCGAAAAAAAATCATTTAAGTAAGAATAATCCCACATCGATCTCTTAATCATTACGCATACACATACGTAATCGACTCTAATATATCCGTTTCACCAAGCTTTTTGGAAGCTAGCAAAGCTATATTTCATTAATAATATAGCCCATTATCGTATATTTAAATTACTTCTAAAAAATCACTCGATCAATAAATATTATTCCGACTAGAAAATTATTTACAATATATATCTTATAGTAAGAAACATATATTGTCTTCTTTAATTTTGTTTTTCAAAGAATAATTTATTGTTATTATTTAATATTCAATTATTTTGGTCTGTGATGTTGAAAAATGAAAGATAATTAATGTATTTATATACGCACGGTTGGTTATTTTTGGACTTTGGGTTATAAATTCAAAATCCAGCAAGGCAATATGAAAGAATGACGTGGACTGGGACCCACTTTTTTTTTTTTTAAAGTCAAATTTAATATTCTTCAAACCCTTTTTAGTTCATACTCACATGTTTTTAAAAAAAATAAAAAAAAAATGACATGTCATATGATGCATTGCCATCTATCATACATGTCTCATGCTCAACATGCCATGTCATGGAATATGGTCATCATGATCATGCATGTGTGTCATTAAGTTTTGGTTATATCATCAAAATAGTATTAAAATTTTCACTAATTTGTTTTAAGGGATATGACTTTTGATAAATAAAGAAAAATGCTTGAATATCTGATAATTATATATTTTTAGGCATAATACATAAACATAACCCTTAACTAACGTCAGCTGATAACTATAACCCTTAACTTTGGGTGTGCACAAGTACGCACTTAAATTTGTATAAAATAAAGGCCAAACTCATAAACAGATCCCTAAACTTGTTGCTTTTTTCTTTCATGTATCTCAACTACGTTATTTTCCTATTGAATTACAGAACCACCCATAATTTGTTGCTTTTAAACACTGTTGGTTGATTTTGATATGCTTTTCTATTGTAAATGCCTTCAATTGTGTTCGAATCGTAATGGTTTTGATTGAAGAAATGAAGACAAACCGTGTTCATCTAATTTGTTTTCTAATGTGTTCAAATGATTTAAGTAAAACACATTTATTTTTCGAACATTTTCGCTATCAATTGGACTAATGAATTCTGAAACAACATATGTATCCTCTATCAATATCCCTCACAAATCTGGTTTCACATCAGCCAGCGATGTTTTTTTAAACGAAACAAATTATAGGTGATTCAATGATTTAATAGAAAAATAACATAATTGAGGTAGTTCAGAGATCCGTTCATTTATTTGACCTAAAATAAAGCGAAAAGACATTTTGAATTTTAAAAGGAAATGGACCATGCTTAGTAAATAATTTATTTTAAGGAATTTTGGAAAAATTGTGTTCTATTATTTCATTTTGAAATCTTTTTATACCTCTCTTGATAATTTGCCTTTTTTTAATTTTATTTTTAATGGTTGAAATGTTTAATTATTTTTAATTTATTTTTCTTAAGAAGAAGCCAAAAACATGGCCACGTCATAATCATTGCTGAGTCAGAGGCATTAAAAGGTCAATTTCATGACTCATTGCCACATACCCTCTCAATCTATGAATGAGTTTCTTGCGGTGTCTTTTCTGTTAGCTCGATATTCAATATCGATATTAATTTTAATTAAATTTTTACTTACATCGATAATGTTTTATGTTAAATATTTTTTTTAAAAAAATAATTTTGTATTTAGGATTTAAGTTCAAGTTTTCTAATTAACAATAAAGTGATAGTATTTGGTTTGTTTTCTTTTACCAGGTTATATTCGATATTAATATTAAACTTAAACAAATTTCGACTTAAGCTAAAAAAATCCTACATTAGAAGGAATATTGTCTAATAAATGTAATTTTATATTTGAGATTTAAATTTAATTAAAATAATTTAACATTTGCTTGATTAGAAGAAATATTTTTCAATAAAATTAATTTTATATTTAAGAATTAAATTCGAGATATTTAATTAAAAATACAGATAAAAGTAATGAATGTCTATATAATCAAGGCAATATATAGTTGATAGTGAACCATTTCCTCAATAAACTTTATCATTATTATATTTATATTTATATTATTTATAAGTGCTAATAAAATTAGGTTATTACCAAAACCTCTTCCTTTATAATATTACAAATTTTAGAGATGTCATTGTACTACTATTAATTAGTTAAGTTAGGGGATTATTAATCTCCTAACCCCTTTATTAATTACCAAATTGGACCACACTAGTGATTTTGTCACCTCATCTATTTAATTTTTTTTTGGTATTTTTAGGTTTCAGTTGAATAATATAAGTGGGCATGCATGTTTACGTAAAATCTCATAGTATATTTGACCAAATTTTAAAAAATATAAGTATTTTAATCAAAATAATAATAAAAATTGAAAAATGACATTTTTCTAGAAGCATTAGCACTTCTTAAGAGCTTTGCCTAATACAAATTATTAGTTTTAATAATATTAAAAAAAATATTGTTTTTTAAGACGCCAACGGGCTCGGCCGAACCGAGCCGCCCAGGCCGCAAGCGACAAAGAAGCAGATTCTCAAACTGAAGAAGCAGTGGCTATCATAGCTCCTTCTTTTCTTGCTAACAGGGCAAGGACATTCGATGCATCTGATTCAATTCCTGGTCGATCAAGGCAGTGGATTGTAAATTCACCACGCGCGGATTCAATCCCCGTCATTCGCTCATCAATAAATGAATCGTTTATTTCGGAAACACAAGACAATCAAAATTAATGAAAAATATTTCTCTTGATACTTAAATACATCGTATAAGATTACGTGTGGAACTTTAATTAATGGCCTGCAAAAGTTGGTTTTAAATTTTGTAAATACGTGTATGTAATTAACAAATAAAAGAGACAAAAATGATATTTAAATCATGTAAAAATCATTTTTGAATTTGATATGTGGGTGACAAAGATAATTTTACTTAAAAAATGAATTGATGGTCGGCTCATTAATAATCCGATTATAATTTGATTTGAAATTTATCTTATACGTATAATGATGAATCAACGATACATTTTTTCGATATGAAATTTCATAATAGAATTTACTGGTCGAGGGTATACGATGTATACTCAACTTATGGAGATAAATATGTTATTTTTGAAAGATAATCAACTTGAGTATAATAAAATAAAGAATGAAAAAGGAAAATAGCAGTGAAGAAAATATAGCAATTAATATGAAATGAAAATAATTAGTAGAAAGAAAAAGCAAGACATTACAGTCTACAAGACCAAAACAAATTATATTACAACAGACATCACTATACTTAAATTCTCCAGAAGAAAACACTTCACTATCTGCTAACATTTTGCTCTAATAATTCGTAACCTCGAGCTACGCATTTTAATAAACTCGTCTTTTCAATAAATTAATATAAGATCTATAAGAAAAAGCTATTGAATTCGTTCGAATCCATAAATTCTCACCTATCTCCGTCGTTATGAAGCTACTTCCACTTTTGCTCAGATATCCTCATTCTTGCTCTTACTATTTTTAATATATCCACAAATCCATTTCATCATCTTATTTTCACAAAATAATTATAAAAATGTTGATGAAGCTATTTTAAATATATTTTTATTAAATCTCATCACTATGTATTAGGTAAAAATATTATAAATGAATTATTATACAACTAACTATTGTCGAGATGACGTGGAGTGAACCATGCCATCAATCTCTTCTAGAATCTTCTACTATTAGGTTGAGTTAATAAATGAATCGATCAGATTTCATTTTTTCGTCATAACTGCATATTCATCGCAATATATTTTATTTATACATTTAAGCAAAGATTGGACGAGTTATATTTTCATCTACTAATATTTATTGAAATACTATATTTTTGTAACATGTATATTCACATGTATTTTAATGAGACACTTTCTTTTCAATTTTTAATTAATAGCTATAAAATCGATCAACAAATTTAATTTTGTGTCACGTAAGATCTATTTAAATAAAAAAAACACCTCCAAACATAATTTATTTCCCTAATAATCAAGTAAGCCTGCCCTAATGGAAAAATTAGTCGTGTACAACATAAATACAAACTTAATAAAGAAAATTATATTTTAGTTTTTTTAATTAAGACAAGTATGTACGGAGTCAGCAAAGCATGATTTATAATAAAATATTAGGAAAAAAACAATAAAGAAAATATTCATAAAATGTTTTATTTTATATTACTAGATATTGTTTTGAGGTTAGGTATATACGTGGCCTTTATATTATTAAAAAAAAAATATGACCTCATGTAGCAAAATCCATCCCACAAAAAATATAATTTAAAAAAAAAATATATATATATATAAAAAGAAGCTCAAAAGCATGCCTTTTCTATTGAATTTTAGGGACCAATAATATGACCTAATTAATTAATTAATTAAAATAAAGTAGTGTTGTTGGCTGCTTATGTTAATTTGTACCTAAACCTACAGTATTTTAATTATAAATAAATAAATTAAAATAAATAAACCTTGTTAGGAGTGGATATTCAGATTAAATATGAAAATGTTGATAGCTTGCCAAATGAATAATTATTTCCATAGTATTTGGAATATTCCTCCTTATCTTAAAATAAAAAATAAAAAATTGATATATTGATATTATTTTTAGTTTTTTTTTACCAAAGAAAAAAAAGATGTGAAGTACATTATTTTATCTAAAAATGTAGAGATATGTTTTTGCTATTTTTTAAAAATGTAAATCGATAATCAATTTATTTGTATATATACAGTTTATCACACATAAATTTTATACAGGATATTAAATTCGATCATTTTTATATACTTAATTATATTTTCCACATGTTTCTGCATGTGAAGGGTTGTTTTTTAATTTTATGAGCCACATATTGACATTTTTTCTTGATAATATGTGATAACGAAATTTAAATTTGTGATATTTGTATCATTAATTCATTATATTGAATCGATGAACTCATGTTATATTTATATAAATTCTTGGATACACATCTCCAAGTATAAATTTTTTTTACATGTAATATAAAAATAATTAATACACTTATTAAGATCTGAATAATTATAATATTAATTTATAAAATAAACATATTTAACAAGTGAGATTTGAATAATTAACACCTCTATTAAAAACCAACAAATGAAGCTTAATAAAAATAAAAAAGGTCTTGATAGAACTCTTTTATCAACACATTTTCAATGATGAACTAGGCAAAACATATAGTCCAATAATTAATAATAATTCTAATAAATTTTAAGCTAAATTAAAATAAAATTGTATAGATAACATTTTTTTAAAAAAAAATATATATTATATAATGTGTGTTGAATTAAAAAATCTCTTGATGGATATTGATATACATCATGCCAAAAATTAAAACATAGGAAAAAGATGGTATCAAATTAAAACGATAGAAAATATTTATTATTTTCGTAATTGTAAGAATTATTTTTTCTCATAACTGAAATAATATTGAGTATGTCGCCTGTCTAGTTTATAAAGATAAAAAGAACGAATAAAATTATCGATAGTATAAATATTTTTCAAATAAAATATATAAGAAAACTCGAAAAAATAAAATGTGAAACTCAATGATTATAAAAATTATTTTCTTTATCAATATTGAATCATTATTTAAAATCTTTTCACTTTTTTATAAAATCATTATTCACATAAAAATGAGAATTATTATATATACTTTAATCATAAATGAAATCAGCATTTTTGGCTTTTTGAATGGAGTTGTGCCACATATTTATATTTTCATATTATATATACAAAGTTTACTTGTAATAAAAGCAATAAACTTTAATTTTGTTCTCATTTATTATAAGAGAACCTGATTCAATTTAATTTGTTCACACTGATATTGTAAAATACATTATTATATATTACCAAATCATCTAAAAAATAATATCTATTCTTAAGAAGTGAAATTTTTAAAAAGTGTTATGGTAGTATAGTATAATGATGTTTTAATCATAATGTAATTATATCTGTTTTTTTTATAAAGAAAACCATGTAAATTAAAATACTTTAATTCATTCATAATATTATCACAAAAATTGTGATGAACTTTTCTATCACAAATATTCTACAACAATTTTTCTATTTTTCTTGAAGTTAACAAAATGCTTACATAACCATCTTTATATCTTTTAATTTGATGTTAACTGATATTTATATTCTTTAATTTTTAGCATACGATACATACACACATCCTACATGATCTTTTACATGACAATTCATATAAGATATATTTGAACTGATTTGTATATACTATGTAAGATGTATCGCATATGTATTTATATTTATTCAACTTTATAGATGTTTAAATATCTGCTTGTGTATACCATAAATTAAAGAACATAAAATTTTAATTGAGATCAAATTAAATGACACGCTTTTTCTATATTGAAAATTGTTTCATATAATAAAAATTTTAAAATTCTTTTGAGTGGTGTTTGATAATGATCCATGATAGGGAAATTTAAAAGATGTCTCTATTAAACATGCTAAATGATGTATGGAAATATGTCATATTATAATAATTTAATTTTTTTTATCCCAACAATTATTGGCTCCTTTTATTTTGTCTTTATTCTACCTATAAAGAAAACTTTGAATTCTATACACACACGTAATTTTGCACAAAATGTTTTTAAATACTTCCTAAAGTATCAAAAATGAAAAACACTCACGAAAAGTTAGGACTTTTAACTAGTTGAGTTAATTAATATAAATTTTTATTTTAAACAAAATGTCATATTTGATTTCACAATTAAAGGTAATTATGGCCTCTTAAAATTCAGATCGTATCACATAAATTAAGATAGAAAAAATACAGTACAAGTAACCGTTATCAATAAATCACAATATAAGTTAATCACATGTCGAATCAACATTTTGAGTTTCGTTCTTAATGTATATAAAGAATTTTCATCAAAATAGTAAAATTCTGACTTCACCTCTTTATAATATTGTTAATTTATACGAGTCACACTTTTATCAATTAAATTGATTTTGAATAAAACTAAAATAAAATTTGCCATTCTTGTGTGTTACAAATTTACAATCAACCTTATTTTTGTCCAACTTTCTTTAGGTTGATGATAGGAAAATTAAAAGTTAAAAAAATATGATGGTTTCAACTTTTTGTTGTATTTTAATTTTTTGTTTTTGGAGATAAAGAAATATTGACATCATAATTAACCTTTAATTTTTAGTCTTGTGGAGTAGCTTCCTATGTGATATTTTTTTTTTATTAAAAAAAAACAACTTTATATTTTTGTGGTTTGGCTTTTTTGGTCATCACTATCTTATCTTGACAAAAAAAAGAATTGTTGAAAAATTGACAAAATTGCATGAAACAATTGTGATATTATGGAGATGTTGCCAAAGCACTACGCAAGAAAACACTAAGTACAATAAATATGACAAATATAAATTACATTATTTGTAATATAAATTTTGGAATTTTCAAATATGCCAAATTTGATTAGATGGCCAACTTGAAACGCATAAATAAATAAATAAATAAATTTATTAATAAAAAGAAAGGAGAAAAAGTAATATATATATATATATATATATATATATATATATATATATAATAAGGTTGGAACAAGAAAATGTCATTGTGATTTGAATTAAATCTCAATTACATTTGACAAGAGGTTGATTCGATGCGTCACTACAAGAAAAACACAAATTTGTGAAGGAATATTCAATATTGATGATGATAAATGCGCATCGATTGTAATTTGTAATAATTTAAATCATGAGAAAATTCGTCAATATGAATGAAATTTACTATTGATATTTACAAGGGCAAACTCATGTATAACATGTCAGGTGCTCAAACACTCATTAATCTCAACGTAATGTATGTATATAAGCTTTTTGTAAACGAATATTCAATATTGATGATGATAAATACGCATCGATTGTAATTTGTGATAATTTAAATCATGAGAAAATTCGTCAATATGAATGAAATTTACTATTGATATTTACAAGGGCAAACTCATGTATAACATGTCAGGTGCTCAAGCACTCATTAATCTCAACGTAATGTATGTATATAAGCTTTTTGTAAACGAATATTCAATATTGATGATGATAAATACGCATCGATTGTAATTTGTGATAATTTAAATCATGAGAAAATTCGTCAATATGAATGAAATTTACTATTGATATTTACAAGGGCAAACTCATGTATAACATGTCAGGTGCTCAAGCACTCGTTAATCTCAACGTAATGTATGTATATAAGCTTTTTGTAAACGAATATTCAATATTGATGATGATAAATACGCATCGATTGTAATTTGTGATAATTTAAATCATGAGAAAATTCGTCAATATGAATGAAATTTACTATTGATATTTACAAGGGCAAACTCATGTATAACATGTCAGGTGCTCAAGCACTCGTTAATCTCAACGTAATGTATGTATATA